>NC_090656.1:18469418-18819418 GCF_040937935.1 Hyperolius riggenbachi | reverse complement strand
TTTGTGGACTCACCTAAGCAGATGACATGCTCTGACTAGCCTTGCATGCCTATTGCAGGCGTGAGATATAATATTATGGGGCCCAGTGGACCGGTACGGCCGCCAGACAGAATTAATAAAATAAACAGGCGTGTTTACAGCTCAGGTCTAGTTTTGTTCAGCAAGTTTGATGAAAAACAAAACTAAATGGAAAGAAAAACGGCTTCCGAGCAGACAATAAATCCCGCGCCTCCTTGCTGAGCTCAGCAGTTTCCTGCCTCTCAGATACATCAACGTCTTTTCTGCTGACCAAGAACACGGCGGCGTACAAGGTACGATCCACAATCTCATTTAATAAGATCCTGCTCGCCGCCCGCTCCACATTCCAATATACCGCGGAATTGAGGGTAAAAGGTCAGCTTTAGTTACCGAGTTTCAAGTCCTCCCCGATGGCTACCTAAGACGTAACGGATAAATATACGGCTCTGAAGATGGTGATAAAAACCGCTTTAGATGGATCTATAAAATGCAAAGGCCGTAAATAACAAAAATGAAGGAATGGCGTGTAGGGGCCTGGTTTACCTAAGCAGAAAAAAATTATGTTCATTTGGATTATGGAGAAAAAAAACAATTATTCATAAAGGTACAGTTGTGTAATTTATTGAAATATGGACATGCAACAGCTCTCATACTTAAAGGATACCCGAGGTGACATGTGACATGATGAGATAGACATGTGTATGTACAGTGCCAAGCACAGAAATAACTATGCTGTGTTCCTTGTTTTCTTTCTCTGTCTGAACGAGTTAATCAGGTATGCAACTTACAGTTTCTGTCCAGGTTGGCACTGGGTCAGACTATAGCATAACCCAGTCACTGATAAGTAATTACAGCCAAAAAACGCTTTCCTTTCAGTAAATGGCTTCTGAGAGCAGAAAACAGATACAAAGGGTCAATAATTCATAGATTTCAGCTCTGGCATACTTCAGTGAAGTTGTTATTGAGCAGAAACCATAAAACAGTAAAAACTTAAAAACTAGATTTAAATATAAAATAAAACTATGGGATATCTTAAAAAAGGTCATTTTTAGGAGAAGGAGGATAGATACAATTGTTTTTCTCATCAGTTTATTTTCACCTCAGATGTCCTTTAAGGTGTTTTACACCTAACGCCAATTTTTATATTATTTTCGATCTGAGAATTCAGATAATTTTTTTCGCTTGAATTAAAAATTAGGCTCATTGAACCCATGTATTACAAATGTGTATTTAATTCCGAAACAATCACAAGAGAAAAAGATCGAACAAAATAAAAAAATTGGGCTGAAAATAAAGATCGAGAGAAACACATTTCTTTAAATTCAATTGGAAATGATTTGTATGTGATAAAGAGTGGTAGTTTTTGCACGTGTCATTTGGGAATATTAACAGCAATCTACCGTATTTTTTGGACTATAAGACGCTTCTCACCATAAGACACACCAGGTTTAGAGGACAAACACCAGGGGAAAAACTAAACCTGGTGCATCCATGGTGAAGGGGCATCTTGTGGATTATGCCCCCTTTGTACCTCATGCCCCCTTGTACCTCCTGTGTCTCCCTGTGTCCGCCTCTGTCCTCCTCGTGTCCTCCTCTATGCCCCTTTGTGCCTCCCTGTGTCCTCCTCTGCATGGGCACAGTACAGGGAGTCCCCAACATTGCGGCCGGTTGGAGGTTCGTATTGACAAGTCAGGAACTTGCATTTGGACTATAAGACGCAGTGACTTTTTTCCCGTCTTTTGGGGGTGAAAAAGTGAATCTTGTAGTCCAAAAAATATAGTATTGTGATGTGTGAGCAGAGGCATATTTAGGGAAACCAGCGCCTAGGGCAAGCACTGAAATAATTTATTATTAAAGAGAACCTAAGATGGAGCCACAGCAATAAACTATACATACCTGGGGCATCCTCCAGCCCCCTCCGGCCTGATCGTTCCCTCGCCTTCCTCTTCTGACTGCACGTTCACCCGCAACTGGCCACGGAAAATCCTGCAGTCTGGGCTATTCGGTGCGGGCGTAGTCCGCCCAGACGCACTCCCCTGTCTCGCTCCCGTCCAGGCAATGTGAATGGGGTGGGAGAGCGCTCACTGCCAGGCCGCGCATGCGGACGTGCAGTCTGAAGTGGACAGTGTGGTAGCGATTAGGCTGGAGGAAGCCCCAGGTATGTATATTTTATTGCTGTGGCTCTATCTCCGGTTCCCTTTAAGTACTCGTTCACACTAGAGGCGTTTTTGACCAAAATTTAAGCGCAGACGGTTTTTCAAAAACGCCCTGAAAGTGCTTACACCATTATTCTCTATGATACAGTTCACATCTGAGCGGTTCGTTTCAGAAAAGCAGTGCATGTGCCATTTTTGAGGCGATTTTGCCTCAATGGAAGGTATAGGAAAAACGCAAACGCTCACAAAATCGCTTTGTGCAGCGATTGCATTTGCGTTTTTAAGAATAAATACATTGTATTTATTCTTTTCCGGATAAAAGAATTCACTTCCTGTCAGGAAGTGAAAAAATTAAATCGCTCGGCAAAACCGCTTAGAAAATTGGTTCACACAAAAAAACAAAACAAAAAAAAAAACCAAAACAAAAACCAGCGCACAGTTAATAGCCGGGAATCAGAAAGAAAAATGGCGTAAAAAAATGCTAAACGCGGACGGACATGCGAATGGAACGCAATGTAAGCAAAGCCTAAAGGAGATTGCAATGAAGTGTCATTGGACTGAAGGGGGTTAATACCAATAACTGAATTTTACACTCATAAAGATGTTTTTGTCCTTCAAAAGTTATTATCTGTGAAAGTTTAAACACTTTCTCTAACTAGCTGACCGACTCGCCTGGGGAAATAAGAGGAGAGAAAAAGGCCTATTTGCATTACAGAAGCAATGACAGCCCTGTTATCTTTAAAGACGTGGGATGCAGTGCGATTGCTGATGACGTACTGCCACTGCTGCAGAAGATTGCACAGGATCCTATTCATTTCAGCGGAAAAGGGCAAATCATTTTGGCTGGGTGCACACATGGCTGAGCCTGAAAGGGTGAGTTTTCTGCCATGTGCGGTGGGTTTTTTTGTGTGTGTGCATTTTCGATGCGTTTTCGTTTAATTTTTTTTTTTTTTTACCACATATGCTTTTTCAAGTGTTTTGCCTGCGTTTTTATGCGGCGCACCAAAACCTGCCAAGGACAACACAGTGCCAGAGGTGCAAGGAGGGGACAGGGGGTAGCATGTTAATTTTTATTATAATTTAAAGCATTTATAGAAGTGGTCATTACTAGGCATGGTCGGAAGAGCCCATTTCCGTTTCCGAGACAATTCCGCATACCGTCATACCGAAATTCCGGTACCGTTTCATTCCGCCAGTATTCCGGAGCTATTCCGCGGAATCCTCCTCTTCCTCCTCTTCCTCTTCCTCCTCTTCCTCCTCCTCCTCCTCCTTAAATCCTTAAACATGCTACTTTTTCTATTGAATTGATCATAATAGTAGTATGGTTTATGCTAGGCCAGCTTTAGCATGTAGTGTGGTTCATGGTCTAGAGGGTAAGACAGATACCTACTACCCACTGTATCCTGGGTTCAAATCCCAGCTATGGAATATAAGCATGCTTTTCAAAAAGTACAAATAGAGATGAGCGTAATGACGTAATTACGATTTCGCAAAATTTCGCGTAATTAGTGTAATTATGATTATGGCCGTAAGTACATAATCGTAATGAAGAAGGATTTCGCGTAAGCGTAATTTTCGCGTAATTTTCGCATTACAATGGGTATTTGTTCATGCCGTAATTTCGCATTAAACGCTACCGTAATTTCGCGTTAAACCGTAATAATATAAAAAAGCCGCCGACTTTAAGGGTTAATAGCAAAGCCCCCTTAAATGCTAAGAGCCTCAAATTTGGAGAATATATTAAGGAGATCAGAAGGAATAAGAGGAATTTTTTTTTTTCAAAAAGACCTTATAGTTTTTGAGAAAATCGATGTTAAAGTTTCAAAGTAAAAATGTATACATTTAAAAACCCGCCGACTTTAACGGTTAATAGCAAAGCCTGCTTAAAGTTTAGGAACACCAAATTCCTAGGGTATATTAAGGGGATCAGTGGGAATAAGAGGAAAAAAATTTGAAGGAACCCCATTGGTCTGCTAAGGACCAATGGGGCTCCTTGGAGCCCAAATTCAAAGATGCTTAGAGAGCTCTGAGCTATATAGCTCAGAGCTCTGTCGGGTCTGTGCAGCGCAGACGCGTATGCGGCGGTTGAGCGGCGAGTGGCGTCGGGTGCGGCGTAGTTACAATGTACCAAAGTTGTTACATTGTAATAACTGTGTTACATTGTAACTTATAGAACATTTCCGAGGCTATTTCGAGGGATCATTTATTTAAAGGGACAGGTAAGTATTAATGGTTAATTAAGAATATTAAAGGACTTTTTTCATGGTTATGTTTTTTGTTCAATTAAAATACTTTTTCTAAGTGTTTGTGTGTTTATTTACTTTTAACTCTTAAAGGAAATGGGTAAGGGGTACAAGTACCTCTATACTCATTTCTCCTGGGAGGGGGGGTGGGCATCTGGGGGACCCCTTTTTAAAGGGGACTCCCAGATTCCACCATGAACCCCCCCCCCCCCAGGAAATCGCGGCCTCCACCTCCACCGCCCATCGGAGGTGGAGAAGAGCCCCTTGTCCTTGAATTGGACAAGGGCTTGGAGGGGGAGGGGAAAGCTTGGCTGCCCCTCCCCTTCCGAGACCCCCCAGTCCATGGACCATGCGGGCTGGTATAGTCAGGGTGCGGAGCCCCACGCGGCCGGTGCTCCGCATTCTGGCTATCCCAGCCTGCATGGGGGACAAGGGGTTAAAGAGGTCTGGGAGGGGGGACCCCACGTCGTTTTTTTTTTATATTTCCCACACTCAGAACGAAGTAAGTAAAACTCTTCCCACTTGGGGGAATCTATGAAAATAATACACTATTGTTACCTGTGCAAAAAAAACTGACATTTTCCGCATTTAAAAGACATTTTTGCCCTTGAAACTTAAAAATCGATTTTCTCAAAAACTATAAGGTCTTTTTGAAAAAAATTTTTTCCTCTTATTCCCACTGATCCCCTTAATATACCCTAGGAATTTGGTGTTCCTAAACTTTAAGCAGGCTTTGCTATTAACCGTTAAAGTCGGCGGGTTTTTAAATGTATACATTTTTACTTTGAAACTTTAACATCGATTTTCTCAAAAACTATAAGGTCTTTTTGCAAAAAAAATTTTTCCTCTTTTTCCTCCTGATCTCCTTAATATATTCTCCAAATTTGAGGCTCTTAGCATTTAAGGGGGCTTTGCTATTAACCCTTAAAGTCGGCGGGTTTTTTATATTATACGGAGCGTTACGGTTTAACGCGAAATTACGGTAGCGTTTAATGCGAAATTACGGCATGAACGAAACACGAAATTACGCGTTGAAAATTACGCTTACGGTATTTTCAATTACGATTTTAATGGCAATTACGCTACCGTAATTTCGCATCGTAGTCGCAAATTTCGCATGCGTAATTATAGTAATGCGAAATTACGAAAATTTCGGCTCAACTCTAAGTACAAATCCTTAATCATGCTACTTTTTCTATTGAATTGATCATAATGGTAGTATGGTACAATGATGCTAGGCCAGCTTAAGCATGTAGTGTGGCTGATGGTCTAGTGGGTAAGACAGAGACCTACTACACACTGAGTCCTGGGTTCAAATCCCAGCTATGGTATATAAGCTGTTTTAAAAATCTGCAATTCCCTACTTGATTATATAAGAGGATGGATGGATGGAGGAGAGGGGGAGGGAGAGAGATTTTTTGGGTGTTATTCCGGAAAATTCCGTCGGAATTATAAAATTTCCGCGGAATTCCCTTTAAGAGGTATAGGAATTCCGTTCCGACCATCGGAATCGGAATTAGCTAATTCCGGCCGGAATCACGGAATTAATAATTCCGTGGAATTTTCCGACCATCCCTGGTCATTACAAGCACAGGACAGAGCTAGTACTGCAATTGAGGGAGGGCCCTACGGGGCCCCTCTGGCCCAAGGGCCCCGGTGCGGTCGAGGCCTCTGCAACCCCTATTGCTACACCGCTGGAAAGACTGCAGAGACCTGGCCTGTAGACTGTTTATCTATTATCTCTCTTTTTCTATGAATTAGTAGCAGAGATGAAACGCATTTTGCGCTATCACACTAGCTGGGTTGAAGAAAGGAGATCCTGATATCGGAAGGCAGAGAAGTGAAGAGAAACAGACACTTATAACAGCGACAGAAGGAAGAGTGAGCGTCTTGTCTTGTTTCATTTGATGGCATTTGTCCTCGATGTTAAATAATGAGGTGTAGCAGATGATATTACAATAAGACGTGCATTAGGCAGATCACAACATGCCACAACATATCCCAGCTTAAAAGGCTAATGGGGGTGTCATTTTTCATGCGCCTGCAGATCGGCTCAGCTAGCGCAGATCACGCTGGTAAATTAATGAGGCGCGATGCTGGGAATGGGGAAATCCGCCGACCAGTGGCAGATGTCAGAGGTCCGCTGGTGGAATGTTGGTGGAGCGCTGCATGCTGGGATCCCTCCCCCACCCTTCAGTAATGCTAATGACCACCCCCGCTCACTGCCGGAGAGAGATCGGCAATTTGTCATCTTTTAAAGGGGAGCGAAAGGAAACTTACCTATGTTCAGCCCAATTGTTTTATTTGAAGTAGTACTTATAAATTGGATGGACAGGATAGTTGGTTTTAAAACCAAGCCGTGCCCTTCTGCCTCCTCGCCAGTGGTGCTCACCGCCAGGTCGTGATCACCCTTACGCGTGGATTCACGACCATTTTGACGCATTCCGCCTCGGACACGCTAAGCCGTGAATAGATTTTCAACCACGAAAATCTGCTTCGGCTACGCGTGAATGCGGACAGAAATCCGCATTCACGCTCGTGAAACCCGGTGCTGAAGTCGTGGTTTGCGGAAATGCGTCAAACTATGCGGAAGTGACACATTGCAGGCCAATCAGAGTGCCCCAGCCAGGCCCTAGCAACCAATCACAGGAGGGGAGCTATGCACTCCCCTCCTGAATATAAAGCGGCGGCCATGATGGAAAAGCTCTGTCCTTGCTAGACTGTGGTGCTGAGAGGATTATTCTTGCTTTCCAGTGGTTTAAGAGGCATTTTACTGACAAGTTTGAAAATATCACCTAGGAGAAAACTTGGGAGAAAAAGTGAATTGCATATGGGCCCAGGTGTCTTCTGAGTGGGGGTTCAGGGTCTTCTGGCCAAGGTTACATCATCTGGTGATGTGGTGAAGTTATCTGGTGGTTTCTGTATGAGGTGACATCATCTGGTGATGTGGTGATGTTATTTTTTTACAATTCATTTATTTAGTATTTACCATATTTTTTGGACCAAAAGACGCTCCTAGCCACAAGACGCACCTAGGTTTAGAGGACAAAAGCCAGGGGAAAGAAAAAAAAAAAACTAAACCTAGTGCGGCCATGGTGCAAGGACGTCTTGTGGATCTTCTCCCCTCAATCCCCCCAGTTATTTCCCCCTTGTATCTCTTATGTCCTTCTCTGTCCCTCCTTTGTCCTCCTCTGTGACCTCCCTTTTTCCATGTCCTCCTCTGTCCCCGTGTCTCTTCTGTCTCCCTGTCCCTTTTCTGTCCCCCTGTTTGTCCCCTGGTGCCTCTTCTGTCCCCATGTCTGTCCCCCGGTGTCTCTTCTGTCCCAGTGTCTGTCCCCCATTGCCTCTTTTGTCCCCTGGTGCCTCTTCGGTCCCCCTGTGTCTCTCCCCTGGTGCCTCTTGTCCCTCTGTGCCCATCCCCAATTCCTCTTCTGTTCCCCTGTTTCTCTCCTCCTGCTCTGCTTCTGTTCCCCTGTGTTAGTCTCCTGGTACCTCTTTACTGTCCCCCTGTGTCTAACCGCCGGTGCCTCTGTTGTCCCCCTGTGTCTCTTTTGTCCTTCTGTCTGGTGTGACATGTCTGCCCAGTAGGTGACATACTCACCAAGGCCAATCATGCAGTGGTGCTGCAAGTAAACTATCCAATCACCGACACCTGCTGTTCTAACTGGAGCCGATGGTCCGAGACCAGGGCTCTGCCATTGGCCAATCACTGCACTCGCCCAGCTGAGTATCTTATACTCATATATTCCTAGAACTTGCTCATCACCTTTGATAAGGTCTATGCCTCTGCTCCACATAAGGCCACTGATCATAACAACATCCTACTGATTTTCATTTCAATGTTTTTGTAGACTAAGGAAAACAGCTGAATAAGTTGAAATTCGGTGGGGGATTAGTCATGGGATTAGCCAAAGGTAAGTAGTAGTGGTTAGTTTACTTCAAAAAAATGACTTTGTTCGTCGTTTTTATTTCATTTGAGTCTTTGTGGAAATTGGTCATCAGCACCCCTATACTCGTGACCTGGGAAGGGGGCAGGCTTGTTAAAGGAAACCCCTGATGCCACCATGAAGTCCCAGAAGGCATCGAGCCCCTTATCCATGCATTGGAGAAGGGCTCTGGGAGAGACCAGGAGGCTTGGTCGTCCCTCTCCACCGGAGCCCCCCTATACCATGGACCATGCGGGCTGGTATAGTTCAGGTTGTGGAGCCCCACACACTCCGGGCTCCACATTCTGGCTATCCCATCCTGCATGGGGAACAAGGGGTTAAAGAGGCTTGGGAGGGAGGACCACACGCTGTCCGTTTGCATGAAATGTATACAATATTTATACAGGACTAAATATTGGAATGTAGTACAGCAGCAAAGTGTCACTTTACCCAGTTTAATAACCATTTTTCCTATGAAACTTTAAAATTGATTTTCTTAAAAAGGACATGGTCTTTTCATAAATTTTACCACCATGTTCTTAGTAATCTCCCTAACATACATGGCAAATTTGGTGATGATAGCAAGTACGAGAGCTTTTGTTATTAAAGGACCACTATCGTGAAAATCGTAAAATGTTAAATATATGTACACACATACACATAAGAAGTACGTTTCTTCCAACCTACCGAGAACACAAATACGTTTTATACGCATCTTCCTTTACAGACACAGGATATAGTAGGACGTTTGTTACTAGAGCACACTGCCACCCTGTGGATGTAGCTGATAATGCACAGATATAAACATAATAGACTGTTGTTGCTAAATACACATTCCAACAGAAATTATGTTTGTACATTACCTTGTGAGGTTTGCATAGGAGGTGAGACGGTCGCTTTATCAACAAAAGTGGAGTAACGTTAAATCTTATCGGATGATCATCTAATATATACCAACCTCTTCTGCTTGCATCATCTTAAAAACTCTCCAAACTGACTCCACACAGGCTCAGACTAAGGCCTGGTTCACATCGAGGCTCCTTCTTTTCACACCTATCTTGATAAATCGAACCCAGAGAGCGAACTCTAGACTGAATAAAAGGACCACTATTGCGAATATCATAACAGTTTAAATATACGTGCATTTCTTCCAAAGTAAAGTAAGCGTGAGTTACCTTTCTCCTATGTTTCTATCACTTACAATACGTAGTAGAAATCTGACAGAACTGACAGGTTTTTGACTAGCTCATCTCCTCATGGGGTATTCTCAGGGTTTTGTTTATTTTCAAAAGCACTTAGTAAATGGCAGTTGCTCTGTCCAGCTGCCAAAAAAAGTGTGCAGCGAGCAGGAAGGCTGTCCAGCATCATTGTATAAATCTTTTTCAGGGAATGTCTTCATAAAGAGTAAGAGCCTTGCTGAGAATCCCCCATGAAGAGATGGACTAATCCAAAACCTGTTGGTACTGTCAGATTTCTACTACCTACTGTAAGTGACAGCAACATAGGAGAAAAGTAATTTATGGCTCATTTTCCTCTGCAAGAAAAATACTTCTAATTTCAATAGGTTTACACAAATTGTAAATTTTAAATTTTTTCGCAATAGTGGTCCTTTAACTGCAGAATTTGGCACTGTTGACTTCAACTGCAGAATGGAACACGCTACTCGGAATAGAACAATTTCGATTTCCATGTTTTTACTTGGTACTGATGAATTCCGATGTGAAATTGGAACTCAGAAGTTACTTCAGAGAGCTCCTCCGTGTAGACTATACAATCGTGATGTACATTCAGCAGACTCCGCATTTCATATTGCACTTGTCAGAGTTCTTCTTGCGCACCGGAGTGTTCAGGTATTTCACGAGTTAAATAACAGCTGTTTTTTTTTCTTCCACGCGGAGTAATTGCTTGTGTATCGCGCGCCCTCCAACAAGACATGTCCCCGAGTCAATTTGATTAATCCATCAAGCATATTTCCACTTATTTAAAATATAATCAAACAGCCATCTGGCGGGAATGAAATATATTAGGAACAAGAGCGATGATTTTTTTTTTCTGAAGCACCTTATTTCCATTCGCCTCTCCCCTGAGAATGACTGTTGGGTAAATTAACATAAAAATGAATTTAACATATGGAGGATTATTCACTCTTCTTTATTTTTTCCATTGCAAATCGAAAAGGCTGGATTATTAGGAAAATATAGGCTTAATTTCCAGCTATTGTCATTAGTGAAGTGAAAGAATCGGTCTTTGGGGAGAGGAGAGTTTTTTTTTTTATTTTTTAAATTTTCCTCCATTTACACCTGATAAATTGGACGCTGCAGCCATCTGAATCAAAGCTCAGTTAGAGTAAGTGAGATTCCTTTAGGCCGTTGGCATAAAAAGCTTGGTGCTAGTCTATTCGAAGGGAAGGGACACAGCAGGAAAGTCAAAGGGAAATTCTGCTAACATGATTGGGCAGACAGCACCCTCTCAAATGTTTCGATTTCAGATAGGTTGTAGTAAACTATGCCCACACTATTCGGCCAATCGCAACACATCATGCTGTAGAGGATCCAGTTCAAACTACAACCTACAATGCTCTCCACAATCTCTCTCCACTGTATATATCCTCACTAGTTTCCAGATACCAACCCAATCGCAATCTCAGATGTTCACATGACCTTCTTTTGTACTTCTCTTGAATTACCTCCTCACATTCACGTATACAAGATTTCTCACGGACTTCACCCCTCCTCTGGAATGCCCTTCCACAGCACACCCATCACTCTCCAACCTTTGAAAACTCACTTTTTCTGGAAAGCATACGCTCTACCTTAGGCTATTCCCACTTTGATCTCTGGCCAAGTTGCACTCCTACTAGATATCCTAAAACCACACGGCCTCTAGGTATGAATATTGTACACTACACTTGTCTCCTCCCCCCTCCCATTCCTTTAGATTGTAAGCTTGCAAGAGCAGGGCTCTCTCAACCTTTTATTGGAATTTGAATTTGTTATACATTCTATTCATCATGTTTCTTTGGCCACTGTAATTACCAACTCAGTATTTTTTACCCATCCTGCATTTTGTCCATTGGTGTGTACCATTTGTCTGCATTACTATGTACCCCATGTTTATTTCTTACTTTGTACAGTGCCACGGAATATGTCGGCACTTTCAAAAGCAATACTAATAATGGTAGAGGGTGCTTTGATTGGAGGACTGCTCCATATGAGGTTTCCTACTGGGTTCCCTTCAACTAGACTGAGACAGACACAGTGCAAAGGCACAATGCAATGAATGTTGGCGTGTCTGCACTATGCATGTTACAGGGCCAGAGTTAGGACACCTACATATACTGGAGTACCTCTGAGCAGTGTAGAAGACTAAGCAAGAGAATCAATTTTTTTGTACCAAGATCCCCGACTGTAAAATTTACCGCACCGCCTCAATGTGAAAGGGCCCTGAGCATCTGTCTCAGGGCAAACACAAAATCCCGGAGTGGGTTTTAAAATGTCAGTGCAGAGAATGGAAATCTGGGAGACACAAATACCATCAATGACTTTTGCAGACACTCTCTCGCTGCAACTGCCACAGCAGTTGCAACTGACACTTCTTAGCACAGTAATCAGCACTTCTAAATAAGAAAGTAAAAAATTCATTTTGATGGTCTCCTTTTTGCCATAGTTACATAGTTACATAGTTATTTTGGTTGAAAAAAGACATACGTCCATCGAGTTCAACCAGTATAAAGTACAACACCAGCCTGCTCCCTCACATATCCCTGTTGATCCAGAGGAAGGCGAAAAAAGACTTACAAGGCATGGTCCAATTAGCCCCTAAAGGGAAAAATTCCTTCCCGACTCCAGATGGCAATCAGATAAAATCCCTGGATCAACATCATTAGGCATTACCTAGTAATTGTAGCCATGGATGTCTTTCAACGCAAGGAAAGCATCTAAGCCCCCTTTAAATGCAGGTATAGATTTTGCCATAATGACTTCCTGTGGCAATGCATTCCACATCTTAATCACTCTTACTGTAAAGAACCCTTCCCTAAATAAATGGCTAAAACATTTTTCCTCCATGCGCAGATCATGTCCTCTAGTCCTTAGAGAAGGCCTAGGGACAAAAAGCTCATCCGCCAAGCTATTATATTGCCCTCTGATGTATTTATACATGTTAATTAGATCCCCTCTAAGGCGTCTTTTCTCTAGACTAAATAAACCCAGTTTATCTAACCTTTCTTGATAAGTGAGACCTTCCATCCCACGTATCAATTTTGTTGCTCGTCTCTGCACCTGCTCTAAAACTGCAATATCTTTTTTGTAATGTGGTGCCCAGAACTGAATTCCATATTCCAGATGTGGCCTTACTAGAGAGTTAAACAGGGGCAATATTATGCTAGCATCTCGAGTTTTTATTTCCCTTTTAATGCATCCCAAAATTTTGTTAACTTTAGCTGCAGCTGCTTGGCATTGAGTACGATTATTTAACTTGTTGTCAATGAGTACTCCTAAGTCCTTCTCCAAGTTTGATGTCCCCAACTGTATCCCATTTATTTTGTATGGTGCTAGACCATTAGTACGTCCAAAATGCATGACCTTACATTTGTCAACATTGAATTTCATCTGCCATGTATGTGCCCATATAGCCATCCTATCCAGATCCTGTTGCAATATGACACTATCTTCCTGAGAGTTGATGATTCTGCACAATTTTGTATCATCTGCAAAAATAGCAACATTGCTCACTACTGCATCTACTAGGCCATTAATAAATATATTGAAGAGCACTGGACCCAGAACAGACCCCTGTGGGACCCCACTGCTAACAGTCTCCCATTTTGAGTACGATTCATTGACCACAACTCTTTGTTTTCTGTCCATTAGCCAGTTCCCTATCCATGAACACAGACTCTTCCCCAGTCCTTGCATCCTCAACTTTTGCACCAGACTTTTGTGGGGAACAGTGTCGAAGGCCTTTGCAAAGTCCAAGTATATCACATCTACAGCATTCCCAATATCCATATTAGCATTCACTACCTCATAAAAGCTGAGCATGTTAGTCCTCCAATGGTTCTCCTTTCTGGCTTACAGAACACAAAGGTTAGACTTGGGGCCTTTCTGGTCCAACCCTGTACCACTAAAATATGGTGTGCTCCAGAGCTTGATTCTATCCCCTTTGCTGTTCACCATATACATGCTGCTACTTGGAAAAATCATCCAAAAACACAGCCTGACATACCATTGCTACACTGATGACACCCAGCTAAATTTGTCATTCAAACCTGACATAACAGACCTCATTCCAAAAATAACACATGCTTAGTTGAGCTTCAGGAAGGGAAGAACGACAACTGGCTTAAACTAAATGCTAACAAAACCGAGGTTCTTGTCATCGGAGGTCAGCGCTTGACAGCAAAGCAGCTCCAGACACAGTCAACACTACTGAGGTTAGGAAACTTACTAGCTACAACACTGTGCACAGCTTGCGTTTACTGATTGATGGCGAAATAAACTACAGGAATCAAATTTCAGTTGTTCTGAAACATTCCCTTTTTTTTCAAGGAATATTGCAAAAATTAAGCACCTCATTCCTCCAGAGGATCTTCCAACCCTAGATCATGCCTTCATTGAGGAGTTGAAAGGCAGAGGATTCTTGCATGCAACATGCTTCAGTGGAGGTTCTGTTCTGGGAACTTTCCATGCTTTGTGGTTAATTAAGGCTTTGCGGTTAATTCTCTACAATATAAAAACGAATGTTTGAACATGGCAGGAATGCTGAGAAACCAGTTTAAAAATGATGGGTGATCAAAACATCTTGATGGCCAGCCAGGCCTTGCAGGGTAGCAACAGGGCCGGGCCGAGGCATAGGCTGCAGAGGCTCCAGCCTCAGGGCGCAGTGTAGGAGGGGGCGCACAATTCATTCAGTTGTCATTCCTAATTGTGTATGAAGCAGAAAGAAATAAGAAAAGGGGATACATAGCAGTGACTGCAAGCCAGATAACTAGATATTAAGGTGTTGGGGAGGTTGTGGGCCCTGTTAGTCTAATAGCAATAAGTGTGTGACGGCTGGGGTGGGAGGGATGGAGGGGCGCACTTTGGTGTCTCAGCCTTGGGTGCTGGAAGACGTTGTCCCTGCTCTGGGTAGCAATGATGGATGATTGCCTAGGGCAGGCCTACCAGAGTAGAGAATTGTGTATTATTGGCCAGGGTCAGGTCTAGCAAGTGTAGAAATGACTAGTGACTAGATCAAAGTTTACAGAACTACAAAATCACTACAACCAAACGCTCCAAAATCACCAGGCATAAATAGGGACTTGCAAGGCTTATGCCCAGAATCGCTAGATTGCAGCAACACACTAAACGCCCCAACCCATCAACCCTTCCATTCATATTTTTTTGGGGGGGAGGTGCACATAATCAGCACCGGATGTCAAATTCCCTAGGTACGCCACTGAGAACAGCTGTGGGCAAAAACCACTAGGAATAAATCACTCTGTCCAGCGCTTTTTAGAGCGATTTTCCACTTTTCCTATACGTTACATTGAGGTGTAATCGCCTCCGAAATGCTACAGGACCCACGCTTGCGTTGGGGGAAAAGAAAAAAATCACATCACTCTGGTCCATCTGATAAAAACACATTAGCCAAGTGCTTATAGAAGTGCTATCGATTTTAAAAGCGATAAGAAGCGCTCTTGGTGTGCACCAACCCTTACTTGCAATGTTATGCGCCTTTTCGCAATCACGGGTATGAAATAGTCAAAGCCATGAAACAGAAGGCACATTTGCATCATTTTAGACTCGCCACCCAGAAAACCCGCCTAGAAAGTGCCATCCATCAAGTAGTAGTAAACATCAGTATTCTCCCTTCATCCTCCATCGTGAAATAAGGCTGACACTTCTCATTGCTGTCAGTCGCCTCAGATACGGATAAGCGCTGAAGGACCCTCAGTGTCACGCTGTGCCTGTGTCAGGGAGCCAATATGTCTTATGTCGGTGGCTCATAAACTGATCTGATGACAGGAAATGGATGCTTTTATGAGGACGGACGTCACTTGCTGGAGGCCCGATAGGAAAACCACACGGGCCGGCGTCCAGCTCTCCCGGTCTCCAGGAAGGGACTTGGTCATCACTTTCTGGAGAGCCGCACCATCCATCACTGTCACCAACTATCATGCCTGGAATTATACGTACCGCCAGGCCAGAGCTGTCACCGGCAACAGTTAATTAATCATTCGCATAGGGACCTCCTAAAGCCAAAAACTGCTGGGGAACGGCAAGCAGGGATATCGCAAATAATGCAGCTTTAGACTGTTCTGAAGGGTGGCTGAATAAACTATAAATGGAAGTCTTATTCCTGTAACTATCATCATTTCATTATTACTCAGGAGGGATAGGTAGCTTCCTTGGAAATATAAAGATACAAACATGGGTGTAGCGTAACAATCACACCTGTGACCCCTGCCCTCGCAGGAGGGACCAGAGGATTGGGGGGCCACGCCTCCTCCCTCTCCCCAACCACAAGTACAGCCAATTAGCAAAAAGCTCCTGTTTGCTTGAAGGTGTTCTGTGGGCTATAAAAAAAAGTGTCACTTACCTAGGGCCAGGGCCGGGCCGAGGCAAGAGAGGCTCCAGCCTCAGGGCGCAGTGTAGAAAGGGGCGCAAAATTCACTCAGCTATCATTCCCTTATTTTGTTTGAAGCACAGAGAAATAAGAAAAGGGGATACATGGCATTGCAAGCCACAAGCCAGATAACTAGAGATGTTGGGGGCCCTGGAGCACCTTTTAGTCTTATAGTAATCAGTGTGTGACGGCTGGGGTGGGAGGAAGAATAGGGGGGGGGGGGGGGCGTACTTTGGTGTCTTAGCCTTGGGTGTTGGAGGACCTTGTCCCAGCTCTGCCTAGGGCTTCTACTGGCCCCTGCAGCTAATAAAGGAGTTGTCAGGGAAAATAGTAAAAATAAGCTTTACTCACCTGGGGCTTTCCCCAGCCCCTTGCAGCCGACTTTCCCACGCTGTCACCTCCGCTCCCCGCCGCTGTCCCACTCTCGCCGCTCAGTATTCAGGCTGACCGCGGGGTCGGCCTTACTGCGGCTGCCTGAAGCGCCGCTGTCAATCAAGGCCACGTGGGCCCTGATACCTCCTTTAAGACCAACACCGTCACTGAAGCCCCCTCTGTTCATCGCCATCGGTGACCAGCTAATTATTAGTCTAACTAGACGAATAGCATTGCGGCTGCAGAGCCGTGGCCGCGCGCGTCATTGTCAGTTTACTGCGCAGGCGCAGTATGACGTTTTCTTGTACTTCGTCTGCACAGTAAGCTCCCGAGGGCGCGCGTGGCCACGGCCGCACAGCCGCAGTGCTATTAGTCTAGTTAGACGAATAATTAGCGAGTAGCGGGAGCATCTGTAATTTTGTCCTGCTTCCAGACGCTACTTCACAACAGAACACTCCCTGGTGCCATTTGCCGGCTCCCGATCACATGACCTTCATGGGGTTCAGGGACGAAAGTGGCCCAATGCTTTCATTTTTGCATGGGTAAGTCTAGTTACAACCCTGGATACAAATAAAAGATGTGTTCTACGAAGATGGGTTTCGTCTGAGCACTCTGGTTTCTTCGCACAGTCTCAAAACACGCTACATAAAATTCAGCTGCCTCTAGCAGGAATCTAGTGTGTGTACAGCTGTCTGCCCCCCATGATGCCCCCCCCCCCCCCCCCCCCCCGATATCTCAGCCAGCGATCAGCCCAGTGGATTGACTTGTCTGAGCACTGGCCTACAGCATTGTTCTTCCCACTCACCACTCCCACCACCTGATGTCACTCCAGTGCTGCTCTGTCGCCCCCTCTTGCACATATCAGCAGAGCACATTGTCTAGCAACATGTCTGTACAATGTCAGCCCTGCAATGCCACTCTAGGTATTGGGTAGCCAAACCCTGCCAGGTGACCTACCTCTTGTGTGGACAAGGCTTGTGACTGTTGTAGAGATTAGATTGTTATTTCCCTTCAGGGACAGGTAGGGGTAGTGGCCAGGGGTGATTCTAGCCTTTTTGTCACTCCAGGCCAGTCCTGTGTCAACCCTCCCCCCCCCAAAAAAAAAACCTAGGCACTCCCGCTGTGACAAAACTACAAATACCATAATGCCTCTGCCTCCCCGAGTTATGCTTAGAGCTGTCAGAATATTGTAATGCCTCATGGGACTTGTAGTTCCACCACAGCTGGAGTGCCAAGGTTAGCCCTCACTGCACTAGAGAATATAAATGTAATGCTGTATAGGTTGGACGCCTAATACAGGGAGTCCCTGAGATACAAGCAACCTACCGATCCTTGACACATTTTGTTGTGCATCCCCTTCCTGCACTACCCCAGCTTAGTGTGTAAATGCAGAGTATATATCGCAGTAGAAGCTGTGCTCTCACCTCTTTGCTGGAGTCCAGTGCTGTGCTTCAGCCTGTCCGCTCACTACTCGGCCTAGTGCCCAGCATCTCCTACTGCATGTAGCTTGATTACATGTGACATGAGGAGAGCCAGCACTAGAGGGAGCAAAATACAGCTCTGTCGCTGCCAGGCCATATAAAGGCTGGTTTCTGCGGTGCAATGAGGAGCTTGCACTGCACTGCTACTAATAGGTGTGAAACCATCCTCAGTGTTTGAAAAGAGTCCATCCCCATGCGAGAGATAGGGATACTTACAAGCATTCCTTACATGTGCAACTTTAGGTTGTTACATCATTCTACTTCACTGGACTGGTTTACTTTCAAATAAGGGCGGTCTCTAATTTTTTGGGCACTTAGTTTATAGTCTGGCCTCCATTGTTCTACCTAGTTTGGGAGTCACATGATCAGTCCTGATTATTCTGCCCACCAGCGAATCTACAAAGGTTAGGAAGTATAGCCATCCTGCCAACATGGCTATTCAGTACCTGTACAAAGTATATTCTCTCTGTAAGCATATTGCCTGATTTTGGGTTCTATGAAATCAGCTGTGAAACAGTTTTCAGTGCTTACAGATTTGCCTCCTACATCTAGGGTGAAAATTCTTCTCACCAATAGGAGAACAGGCAGCTGTTATACTGTGGAAATGTGTAGCCAATGAGAGAAAGTCTTAGCTCAGAGAGGAAGGGGCTAGAATGTGCTAGAAACTGGGGGAGTGAGCCTGAGCAGAGAGAACTAGAGAAGGCTGGAGAGAGATCTGAAGGATTTACAGTGTTTCACACACAGAACTGAGCTGTCTGTGAGGTAAAAATTCTTTATCCACAGTGTCCTGTGACTTCATCCTTTCTGAAGAAGGCCTGGTGCACACCAGAGGAGTTTTTCTGAGCGTTTTGAGTTTTTAAATCTGCTGCCAAGGTTATCCTATGTGTCTGTGCACACTGGAGCAATGAGGTTTTGTAAAAAAAACCATAGCATTACATTGGGAAGAGCTTTTGAAACCTCTAAAAGCTCTTCCCAATGTAATGCTATGGTTTTTTTTTACAAAACCTCATTGCTCCAGTGTGCACAGACACATAGGATAACATTAGCAGCAGATTTAAAAACTCAAAACGCTCAGAAAAACTCCTCTGGTGTGCACCAGGCCGAAGAGTGTTTGCAGAGCACTGACTGTTTCTTCCTACATCATCTGAAGGAACTATTCACAAGGCCAGCTTTCAGGGCTGGTGCACACCAAAACCCGCTAGCAGATCCGCAAAATGCTAGCAGATTTTTAAACGCTTTTTTTTATTTTTATGAGGCGTTTTGCTAGCGTTTTGCGGATTGCTGCTGCGGTTTTCAGTATAGTAGATTTCATATATTGTTACAGTAAAGCTGTTACTGAACAGCTTCTGTAACAAAAACGCCTGCAAAACCGCTCTGAAGTGCCGTTTTTCAGAGCGGTTTGCGTTTTTCCTATACTTAACATTGAGGCAGAAACGCATCCGAAATCCAAAAAATGCCTCACCCAGGCATTTTTCGTTTCTGCAAAACGCCTGCCGCTCTGGTGTGCACCACCCCATTGAGATACATTGACCAAGCAGATCCGCAGCCGCAAGCGGATCTGAAAACGCCCAAAAAGCCGCTCGGTGTGCACCAGCCCTCAGAGTGTTATTTTCTGTGAATTGGGTCTCATGCAACACAGTTTCTAGTTAGGACTAGAGACAAAAACCGTCATATTGGCCTAACAATCTATTCTGGGGTGTCTAGGCCTATCAGAAGAGACAATTATTAATATATATTTAATAATCCAGCTTGTGTCATTTTCCTGCTGCTGCTCTCCTGAGTAAAGCTCCTTGTGGATTACAAATACTGTTTTATATATGAGCTCCAACTGCCGGCCTGCTGTTTAGACTAACATTGGCCAATGTTTAGGGAAATTAACTTAAATGTTTATCTGAGTTGGATTATAACAGACCATTTATACATTTGTCATTTAAAGTGCACTTAAAGTGCACTTTTACTGTGATTTTTGTAATATGACATCTCTGGATTTTCTGGTGCTTCTTTGGGCCAAACCCTTTCCAGAGACTTTGGAGGTGTCATTCTCTATTGCATTCATTTGCAAGCAACTGTCGGTATTCCATTATTGCCATAACTGTGAGTTCAGATGCTATGACCAATCTGTTAGAACATATTGCTAGAAGGTAAATTGTCAATTTTATCTTTATTACTGGGTCTCTGGATCCAATAAAATCGCTTAGCATTATACTGCTGGTTCATGTCCATCACTGGAGGTTGTGTGTGTCACTGGAGCTGGACAAGAGCAGGACCCATGTAACACAGCTACACCTACGAGTGCCAGGGGCAAACCCCGGATTTTCAAAGTGGGGGGGGGGATTCCTGTAAAGTCTCCCTCAGCCACGCACAATACAGTATAATAATATTGTAGGACATCATGCTGGGTACACACAATGCAATTTCCCATCTGACTGACAGGATCTGAAAATTATTTCCTAAATGTCCGATCTGCTCCCAATAGACAAAGGAATTGATCAGGAGCAGTTTGGATGCAGATAATAATGAGGACAGTCGACATTGGTAATGAAGGGGAAAACAAAGCATTTACACAGCAGGGCACATGGCTGTGCTCATACCTGACTGTTATGTTCCCCAGAACTGCTCCATGCTCTGTACACACACTGCTGTTCCATGCTCTGTACACACGCTGCTGCTCCATGCTCTGTACACACGCTGCTGTTCCATGCTCTGTACACACGCTGCTGCTCCATGCTCTGTACACACGCTGCTGCTCCATGCTCTGTACACACGCTGCTGCTCCATGCTCTGTACACACGCTGCTGCTCCATGCTCTGTACACACGCTGCTGCTCCATGCTCTGTACACACGCTGCTGCTCCATGCTCTGTACACACGCTGCTGCTCCATGCTCTGTACACACGCTGCTGCTCCATGCTCTGTACACACGCTGCTGCTCCATGCTCTGTACACACGCTGCTGCTCCATGCTCAGTACACACGCTGCTACTCCATGCTCTGTACACACACTGCTGCTCCATGCTCTGTACACACACGCTGCTCCATGCTCTGTACACACGCTGCTGCTCCATGCTCTGTACACACGCTGCTGCTCCATGCTCTGTACACACGCTGCTGCTCCATGCTCTGTACACACACGCTGCTGCTCCATGCTCTGAACACACACGCTGCTGCTCCATGCTCTGTACACACGCTGCAGCTCCATGCTTTGTACACACGCTGCTGCTCCATGCTTTGTACACACGCTGCTGCTCTATGCTCTGTACACACGCTGCTGCTCCCTGCTCTGTACACACGCTGCTGCTCCATGCTCTGTACACACGCTGCTGCTCCATGCTCTGTACACACGCTGCTGCTCCATGCTCTGTACACACGCTGCTGCTCCATGCTCTGTACA
This sequence comes from Hyperolius riggenbachi, assembly GCF_040937935.1. NCBI lineage: Eukaryota > Metazoa > Chordata > Amphibia > Anura > Hyperoliidae > Hyperolius > Hyperolius riggenbachi. The sequence goes on along the minus strand of NC_090656.1, from coordinate 18,798,225 downwards.
CACGCTGCTGCTCCATGCACTGTACACACGCTGCTGCTCCATGCACTGTACACACGCTGCTGCTCCATGCTCTGTACACACACTGCTGCTCCATGCTCTGTACACACACTGCTGCTCCATGCTCTGTACACACACTGCTGCTCCATGCTCTGTACACACACTGCTGCTCCATGCTCTGTACACACGCTGCTGCTCCATGCACTGTACACACGCTGCTGCTCCATGCTCTGTACACACGCTGCTGCTCCATGCTCTGTACACACGCTGCTGCTCCAAGCTCTGTACACACGCTGCTGCTCCATGCACTGTACACACGCTGCTGCTCCATGCTCTGTACACACGCTGCTGCTCCATGCTCTGTACACACGCTGCTGCTCCATGCTCTGTACACACGCTGCTGCTCCATGCTCTGTACACACGCTGCTGCTCCATGCTCTGTACACACGCTGCTGCTCCATGCTCTGTACACACGCTGCTGCTCTATGCTCTGTACACACACGCTGCTGCTCCGTGCTCTGTACACACGCTGCTGCTCCGTGCTCTGTACACACGCTGCTGCTCCGTGCTCTGTACACACGCTGCTGCTCCATGCTCTGTACACACACTGCTGCTCCATGCTCTGTACACACACTGCTGCTCCATCCAAACTCAACTGTAGCAAGGAAAGAATGGAGGCAGTGCTGTGAGCTGCAGGATACCTGCAGATATTCTGGTGTCTCAACCTGTGCCCGTCCCTAGACACTGCACCAGCCCTGGCCTGAGGGGGGATTCTGGGCAGCTGTAATCCCCCCTGCATTTGCCTACAGGTGCGCTACAGAAGTAAGATGTACAACTGCTTGGCAAGCAAATTTGACTCGTGAAGACTGTATTTTCTCAAGACCAGCACTTCTGTTTCCGCTTCTATACGCTGTTTATATTCACTTATCAGCATGATTGCTATCCCGATTTGCCTTGTTCAATTTCGGGTTTGGTTGAGCGTTAATCTTTGCAAACGATCATCGATATAGTCATTACTTCAGATGTAATATTAGATGAATTTGGAAACCATGTCAAGACTGGAGCAGAGGACCAATATCAGTCGCAAATATAATTATCCCATCCAGCTGAATCTAAAAGCGAATCGATGAAGAACTGGAGCGCGGTGTGGTCGCCGTGACACCAGCAGCATCCTATTTACATAACAAGGAGTCGACAATGTGGCCTTTTCATTACGCAGGCGGGGAGGATGGGCTCCCAGCAGCTATAAAAGCGACATTTCTGCAGGAAATGATACTAATAATAGTAATTAGTGTCAGCGGTTTGATCTATGTCTCCAGCGTCCGCGAGAGAGGAAATAACTCGCTCTCAGTCTCTATAGTGGGGAACGTTACCCCGGAGGACGCTCTTTATGAAAATCCATAAACATGGAACATTAAAAGTCAGCGCAGTAATTAGGAGATCTACAAGCAATTAATGAGCCCACGGCGCTCAAGACACAAGTTTCGGTGACAAATAAGGCAGCCGGAGCTGACGTCCCACCCCGGAAAGTTGTGCAGCATCTAACAGAACCGAACAGCAGGAGAGCTGGTGTTCTGTTCAGCAGTCCAAGAAAGGGGCAGAGAGGAGACATCCAGTATTACTTCTTACATTAGAGTTTGAACTGAAAGAAATATGGAACCCGCCATTGTGGACCTCCTCCTAAAAAGATGGTAGTAATCTGGTTTCTATTGGCCTCTGAACACTTTTGATGACAAGGTCCTGCTCCCAATTTGCAAATCAGTTAGCCAGGGCAGGCTTCTGATTTTAGCAGGACAGGGCAACAAATGTTACAGCCCAAACAGGGCAAGATTGCTTTTTCCAAAAGCCACAAAAGCGATAGCCTAGGGGCAGTGGTGTAGCTACAGAGAAATGGGCCCTGGGACAAATTTTACATTAGGGCCCTTTAGCACAATGTTACATTTGAAGAGAACCTGCTTAAAAAGTTATTGTGAAAGATGCCCAGGGCGAGGTCATCTGGCTTTCTATACTGGGAGGGGTCATGTGGCTATCTATACTGGGGTGTCGTGTGGGCACCTTTGTTGGGGGGGGGGGGGGGGTCATTTGGCAGTATTGTTCTGGCTGGCTATACTGGGGGGGGGGGGGTTTCCATCTGGCTACCTATACTGGGCGGGGGGGGGGGTGCCCTCTCTGTCTACCTACACTGGGGGACTATTAAACTGTTGGGCATCTCTGGGCACCCCATCAAATCATTGTGCCCAAGTGGGCAGCGCGGTGGCATGGCGGATAGCACTCTGGCCTTGCAGTGCCGGGTCTCCAGTTCGCATCCCATGCGAACAAACATCTTATGGAAATAGAGGGAATAAAGGCTACTTACCTTTTATGTGGGGTGGAGCACAAAGCAAAGGGGAGGTGGTGGTGCAAGAACCAGAGGTTACCTACTGCTAGGTGAGGGGCAGTCTTTTAGGGGAAGGCGGTGACTATCGCATCGGGTGACACCAACTGTACTGATGCCTCTATTTTAAAGAGGAACTCCAGTGAAAATAATGTAATAAAAAAAGTGCTTTCCTTTTTACAATATTATGTATAAATGATCTAGTCAGGGTTTGCCCATTGTAAAATATTTCCTCTCCCTGATTTACATTCTGACATTGATCACATGGCGACATCTTTACTGCTGGCAGGTGATGTCACTGGAAGGAGATGCTGCTTGCTTTCTTTGGCAGTTGGAAACAGCTGTACACAGTAAAACAGCTGTTATTTCCCACAATGCAACAAGGTTCACAGACAGGAAACTGCCAGGACCATGGTCCTCACAGTTTCCTGTGGGAGGGGTTTCACCACAATAACAGCGATACAGCACCCCCTGATGATCCGTTTGTGAAAAGGAATAGATTTCTCATGAGAAAGGGGGTATCAGCTACTGATTGGCATGAAGTTCAATTCTTGGTGACGGTTTCTCTTTATAATAGTTTCCTGTGTAACATTAAAAGAACCGTAGCTGTATTATACCTGTCAATGTCACCTTCAGACAAGTGCTTTCACGTTTACAGGCAATCTATAGGCAGGGAAGCCATAGATACAGCATAGCTTCCAACCACAAGGACCATCTGTCATGCGCTTCATTATATCCGTGACGAGAGAATCCAAGCCACCAGAACCTGCGCGATTACCATTCCACGTATCCCATAAAATATAGGATTTGCCCTCAAGTGTCACCGTTTGCAATCTCCTCGAACGCATCGCTGCAACCAGCTGCCAGAGGTACGGCGGGGATGGAAAACCCACAGCTAATTGCGTTTGATACGAATCTCAGATCTCGCCTCGCCGCGAAGTCTGAAGATATTGATTACCGGAGATAATTCTGACGAAATCTTCTCATCCTCGCTGTCAGATTTATGAGCTGACCTTTCCACCTACGCGTCCGTGCGCATCTAGGATTCGAGCGCAAAGTCCGCCTCAGTCTTTTGATCGAGCAAATTACACCACAGCCCTTCCCCGACCATTATGGGTATTTTTTTGTTTTGTTTTTTTTAGACAGAAACACATATAGATTCCCGCCTGCAATTTCCCCAATCGATTCCGCTATGCAGGTGAGGCGTGACCTGCGCCGCTCTGATTTATTACTATTTAAACAAGTTGAAACAGCAGTGATCTTTGTGTGGACGCTACGTGCTTTTAAAACATTAATTTATGAGAGGAGAGCTGAAATGAATCCTCAGCGAGAGAGTTATGGACATCCTAGCAAGCTTGTAAAAAAAAAAAAAAAAAAATAGATCTAATTAATGAAAAGTTCTTGCCACCAGACAAATTCTGATCTAATGCAGTGTAAAAATTACCTGGATTTCTTGTTAGATTTTTACTGCATAAATTAATACCTTAAAGTGGAATGGAATAGCAAAAAAAATAATAATAAAAAAGTGTTTCACTTACCTGGGGCTTCTGGCAGCCCCTTGCAGCCAACCTGTCCCACACAGGTCCTCTTTTTAATATTACCGTATGTATTTCACCGCTCCTAACTGTCCCTCTTTTGGAGCCCTGTCCCTCGGTCTTCCTCATTTGTCCCTCTTTCAGGAATGATGTACAGAATTATGTAAATATATGTATTTTTCCACTTAAAAATGTGTTTAACTGACTCTAAACTTTACTCCCATCCTTTAAATTGATATATTTCTTATTGTTGAATGTTAATATGAAGGACAATGAACCCAGACAGAAAGGACCAGTGTGGTATTTTTCTTATGAAATCTTTAGGATATGCGTGACAAGGGGTGTGCTGGGGGCGTGATTAGGGGTGTGGCTTACAGGATATAGCACTGACATATTCTGCAGCACTTCACAGAGTACATAATCATGTCACTGACATGTCCCTCAGAGGAGCTCACAATCTAATCTCTATCATAGTCCTATGTCCATCATAGTTTGGGGCCAATTTTTACGAGCGCTGTAATCACAGTGAAGGAGATTTGGGCGCACACTGAGTAACGTCGGCGCTGTCAGAAGACGGAGCAGAAGTTACATTTTAAAACACAATAATTCGGCCACCAGCAATAGCTGGAAGCTGAATTATATCATTCCCCTACTATCCACGTGGACCTGGAGGGGGAATAGTAATTAACACCGCCGGGTCTTGTGCAGGGGCAGGATCAGCCATATACCGGCTGTATCCTGGGCCCAAGTCTCCTGGCGGTGATTACATATGTACACCAATTTTTAGGGGGAAGCCTTAGCCAATTATCTGTATGTTTTTGGGATGAGGAAGAAAACCAAAGTGCCTGGGGTAAACCCATGCAGACACGGAGAGAACATACGATCTCATCTCAGTGCAGATAGTGCTCTGGCTGGGATTCAAACAATTCAAACGACCATTACTGTTTACGACTTTGCTTGTATCCTAAGGTTGTCGATGGCTAATAAGACAGTTATTTGCTTATTTTATAAAACAAAGATTGTTATACATTAAAAAATAGCAGGATGGCCAGGCTAACAACATAGTATACAAAATAAATATGGCAGCCTCCATATTGCATTCACTTCAGGGACATTTTAAATCCCAATTTAAATTCCTATATTTGAGAAAATAATTGGCAATCATTGTCCGATAAAAATGTAGATGTGTTTAGACAGCCTAACATACTGTAGGACACATCCATCTAATTTGGATTGGGCAATGATTGCCCATGTTACCATATCCATGTAGTAGACAAGACAAGACAAATAACATTTATATCGCGCTTTTCTCCTGGCGGACTCAAAGCGCCAGAGCTGCAGCCACTGGGACGCGCTCTATAGGCAGTAGCAGTGTTAGGGAGACTCCCCAAAGGTCTCCTACTGAATAGGTGCTGGCTTACTGAACAGGCAGAGCCGAGATTCAAACCCTGGTCTCCTGCGTCAGAGGCAGAGCCCTTAACCATTACACCTTCCAGCCAGAGATGAGAGCTGTTCAAAGAATTTAAAATCTATTGGCCCTCACACTACATAGGAGGGGGTAAAATTGCGTACGAGAGGAATTGGCGCAGGAAGACTTGGGCGCAGGATACAGCCGCTATATGGCTGATCCTGCTGCTGCACAAGTTCCCGGCTGTGTTAATTACTATTCCCCCTCCAGGCCGCCATGGATGGTGGGGAATGAAATAATTCGGCTTCTAGGAATTGCTGGAGGACGAATTATTGTGCGGTGGCTGGATAGTGTAATGGTTAAGGGCTCTGCCTCTGACACAGGAATCCTGGGTTCGAATCTCGGTTCTGGCTTTTCAGTAAGCCGGCATCTATTCAGCAGGAGACCTTGGGCAAGACTCCCTAACACTGCTACTGCCTATAGAGCGCGTACTAGTGGCTGCAGCTCTGGCGCTTTGAGTCCGCCAGGAGAAAAGAGCGATATAAATGTTCTGTGTTTGTTTGTTTGTTTGTTTGTTGTTTGTTTGTGTTGTTTAACCACCCTGGCGTTCTATTAAATGCGCCAGGGTGGCGGCGCAGCAGTATTTTTATTTTTTTTTAAATCCTGTACCTAGCCTAGTGCTAGCTACATGATGCCCCCCTCCCTGTGTCGTCCCTCCCACCCCTCTGATCGCCGCCGGCGCGTGCCCATAAGGAAATCCCGTTCTGAACGGGATTTCCTTTAGGGCTTCCCTCGTCGCCATGGCGTCGATCGTGATGACATCATCTATGTCATTGACGTCGTGACGTCATCGGGAGTCCTGATCCACCCCTCAGCGCTGCCTGGCACTGATTGGCGTGGTTGCGCACGGGATCTCGGGGGGGCTGTAACGAGGCGGGTAGCAGCGCATCGGCGGCGATCGTCCTAAACACGCAGCTAGCAAAGTGCTAGCTGTGTGTTTAAAAAAAAAATTAAGAGAATTGGCCCACCAGGGCTTGAGCGGCGCCCTCCGGCGGTAATCGACGAGCTGAGCTCGTCATTACCGCCAAGGAGGTTAAAAGTAACTTCAGCTCTGTCTTCTGATGGCGCCAAAGTTACTCACTGTGTGCCACTATAGCCATAATTCCTATTATGGCCTATGGTGCGCCCAAGTTTCCTGCGCTGGAATAGCAGTGTTCAGTAAAATTGGCCAGTCTTTGGCCAATCAAAACTGGATGTGTGTATGCACACCTACCCAGGGCAGCCATCAGTGGGGGGACAACTGACACTGCAGTGAGGGGCCCAGGACTTCTGGGGGCCCTAGGCCCCACCAAATCGCTGTAAGAGCCGCATGTGCTGGCTCCGGGCCTGTGGCTCACTAACCAGCACACCGCGTTCCAGCACTGAGAGGAGAGTGACATTAGCGCTTTAACGTGGGGAGCAGATGGGGCACCATCTAGCTACAGGCTGCCTATACTGGGCCACCACCTATACCTAGCTAGTAGCTACCTATACTGGGGCACCACCTATACCTGGCTACCTATACTGGGCCACCACCTATACCTGGCTACTTATACTGGGGTGCCTATAGCTTGCTACCTATACTGGGGGCACCTGTACCTGGCTAACCTATACTGGTGCACCACCCATACCAGACTACCTATACTGGGAGAAACTATACCAGGCTACCTATAGTTGAATACCTACACTGGGGCACCTGTATCTTGCTGGCCTATACTGGGGCACCAGCTATACCAGGCTACTTATACTGGGGGTATCTACACCAGGCTACCTATACTGGGGTACCACCTATAGCTGGCTACCTATACTGGGGGCACCTATACCTGGCTAGGGCAGGGGGACAAGCTGAGACAGAAGGGGACAAGAGGTAACACAGGGGGATAAAAGAGGCACAGGGAGAAAAGAGATGAGACGGGAACATGAGGTCACACAGAGGGACACAAACTGAGGTGAGACAGAAGCCACAAAAGAGGCACAGGAAGAAAAAAGGGGGCAAAAGAGAACGGATAAAGGATAATAACAGACCTACAAGTCCCTATCTCATTTGTTAACCGGGGACTACCTGTATTTTGCTAGTATTTGGCTCCACCCACAACATGCCACGGTCACGCCCACTTTTTGCTGCATCACGCTGTGCATGCCGCTTTCTTCAGTGTCAGAGCCATGCACATTTTCCGCCGCAGCGCACTTCGCACACGGACACAGGGGTGGGGTGGCTAGTGGTCAGGCACAGCAACCAGTGGGTAAGCCAAGGGAGGGGGGGCCAGGCTTGATGATGTGTGAGGGGCCCCAAAATTTCTGATGGGGGCCCTGCACCTACCATCCTATATAATAAAACCCCTGTGTCCTCCTGTGTGTCCCTATGTCCATGCGTTTACCCTAGCTTGCATGCGCGGCACGCGGGTGGACTTTCGGTCATTCGGAGATCATACTCACAGTACTGTCACCAGAGCTGGGACAAGGTCCTCCAGCACCCAAGGCTGAGACACCAAAGTGCGCCCCTCCATCCCTCCCACCCCAGCCGTCCCACACTGATTGCTATTAGACTAAGAGGTGCCACAGGGCACACAACCTCCCCAACACCTTAATATGTAGTTATCTGGCTTGCAGTCACTGCTATGTATCCCCTTTTCTTATTTATTTCTGCTTCATACACAATTAGGAATGACAGCTGAATGAATTGTGTGCCCACTCCTACACTGCGCCCTGAGGCTGGAGCCTCTCCAGCCTATGCCTCGGCCCAGCCCTGACTGTCACTCTGTCAGCTGTGCTGATGGAGAACAAGGTTTCTGAGCACTGAAAATAATCTAGTACATACGCAGCCTTAGTTGGGAAAATAGAAAAAAGATCTAGCTTTAAAAGCGTTGGAAGAGAGACTATTTACTGAGATTAGTGTTCATTTCTGTAAGTACAGGGATAATTAGCTGCTGTGATAGATCTTAGGCTGCCTGCAGTTCAGCTAGCAAACTAGAAAAAGCGAAAGAAGGAAAAACAGAAATACATTTTACCGCATAAATGGGGATGGTGAAAACAGTTCTTTAGCTTTAACCTGACATTTCAGCCTATGAGCCAAAAGTTGTTTATTTAGCAAGCGCTTGGCTTGTATCACCTGCGCAATTTATTCCCCGTCCGCCGCTGACTTCCAGGCGCTCGCTGGCAGACGCACGGATATCATACCGAAAATGGCATTTTAAACAGCGAAAAAGGAATTTAAATGAGTTTGAATAATGCGGAGGAGCGGTGGTAAGTGCTCGGTAAATGTACTTTTAATATTCTTGTTTGGACAGCCGATCCCATTTAACATTTGCCCTTTGCCGTTGGACAGCTCAGCAAATAATAAAGTCGTGTAAATGTTAATTTTTCATAAGGAGCTGCCATGCCCTATTACGGGAAAGGTTCTCAACAAGGTGAGTTCTAATGAGCACCCGGGGGGATAATGAACAGAGACCTGCTCCAGGCAGGGCTGAGATTAAACAGAATCTTAAAGTGTTACGATGTTATTAAATCCTTCTCTGCCGAATACTTTAAAAAAAGTGTCTCCTGATCAATAATGCAAATGTATTGCATTTTTTATTTTATTTCTATACGGAGATCTGAGAAGACAGCAGAGACCTTGTTTACACAGAGCCGCAGCACAAAGCCCACAATGCCCTCCTTGTCTACATCAGCATCCCCCTTCTCTGCCCTCATCATGCTAAAGGTGCATAAATATGTACAGAAGAATTATAAAAAAAAATAAATTAAAAAAAAATATATACACAAACACGATTGTATGCTTGAGCTGATGCATATGTTTATGTTAATTTTATGCAAATTCATGCAGGTTGGAATAGAGCCTATCAAAATCATCAGTCAGTGTATTTGCTTGGTCCAGTTCCAAGCCTCAGAAATTGTCATAGGGCCAGCTCTAGTTACAATGGGGCCCCTAGGCAATATTAAAAATGGGACCCCCAGCAGACCCTTCCCCAAACCAAAAAGCAGCAATAGAGGCCCTTTGTTGTAGCCAAATTTCCCCCTAGAGACACAGCTGGCACTGCCCTAGATCACCCTCCAACTAAGCTGTGATCTGGGGCCCTTGTAAAGTCTTTGGCAGAATGGCGTCTCACATGTCCTGGGCTGCCAGGTCTTAAAGGAGAGGTTACCCTGTAAAGGTGAAGCTAGGCAATGCATGGAGCCACAGACTGACAGAGGAGCGTGCTCACTGGGACAGGGGAAACACTACTCCGCCAACAACATTGCAGGGGCCTCGGGGGAAAAAGGGGCACAGTCAAGTTGGATTGAGGGTTGATACCTTGGGGGGCGCCTCCAGGCTCTGGGGCCCTGGGGCAATTGCCTCCATTGGCTCTGTGGATGCATGGCCCCCATGAATGTTCATAATATTAGCATAAAATATGAATCAATCTGACATTATTAGCATCTTGCTGGCCGTCTCTCGTCAGCAGAGATGGGCAATGAGGATTCCAATATGCGTGCAAATGTATTGCAAATGGTATGCAGTTTGGAAATGAGACAATCAGATGCCCTTCCTGCCAATTTTCATTGGCCTGAATCCAAGCTGCATACAATTTGCATGCATGTTGGAGTTATTAGCTCCTAGTCAGTTATCTACTAAAGCAGTTGTGTCCAATCCGGCCCACCAGCGGCTGGCTTTTCCCCCTGACATCCCGGAATGCAGAGTGGCAGCGGAGAGATGTTAGGCCACACTGGGCCGGCTGTATTTGAGTCCCGAGATGATGCGGAGTGACACACACTACAACCGCATCACCCGGCCGGAACTCATTGCTGGCCGGCTCAGCGCGAGGCGGGAGATTTAGGCGCCGGAGATCAGCGCTGGAGGAGTCATCTGCCAGGCAAGTTCATTATTTTTATATTTACAGGTTCCTAACCAAGGAATGTATATCGGGGGGGAGGGGGGGGGGGGCGCTGCCTAATGTTATTTATTTATGGGGGGTGCTGCCTAATATTTATGGGGGGTGCTGCCTAATGTTATTTATTCAGGGGGTGCTGCCTAATATTATTTATGGGGGGTGCTGCCTAGTGTTATTTATTTATGGGGGGTGCTGCCTAATATTTATGGGGTGCTGCCTAATATTATTTATGGGGGGTGCTGCCTAGTGTTTATTTATGGGGGGTGCTGCCTAATATTAATGGGGGGGGGGGGTGCTGCCTAGTGTTATTTTATCAGGGAGTGCTGCCTAGTGTTCTTTTTTGAGGGGAAACGCTGCCAGTCTAAATGCATTTTGTTGGAATCTGCTGCCAAACGAATTGCATTTTTTTCCTTCTTGGGGGGGAAGGGTGGGGGATTGTGGCTATAGCAAGAACCTTCGGACCTAAAAAAAAAAATGGCCCTCCATGCCCGTGAAGTTGGACAGCACTGCTCTAAGGCTAGGAGCGCACTGAGCAGAATTGCGAATACGTATGCGTTTTCGCACATAATAAAAGCCTAAGGGCTGCACAAAAAAACGCAACTTGCTGCATATTTCTGTGACACGCTTCTGAATCACACAATGTATTTCAATGGAGACGCAGAAGGAGTCGTTTCACTGCATTTTTGTTATGTTTTTTTTTTTTTTTAAATAAATATGGGCATCCATCTGAAAATGGTGCCTGTGAATAATGGCGCACAGTGTTGCAGCTAATCCGTTTGCCGCTTATCGCTATTTAACGTTAAAGCCTTGTTATTTAACGTTAAAGCCTTATCGTTATTTAGCGTTAACACACAGAACCCTCTCTGTACCTATCCCTAACCCATAACCCCTCCCTGGTGGTGCCTAACCCTAACCACCCCCCTGGTGGTGCCTAACCCTAAGACCCTCCCTGGTGGTGCCTAACCCTAACCACCCCCCTGGTGGTGCCTAACCCTAACCACCCCCCTGGTAGTGTATATTGTACTGTAACTATACCTAACCCTACTCTCACACAGAACCCTCCCTGTACCTAACCCTAACTACCCCTTTGGTGGTGCCTAACCCTAAGACCCTCCTGGTGGTGCCTAACCCTAAGACCCCCCCCAGTGGTGCCTAACCCTAACCTTGACAGTGTTACATTAAATCCATTCACCGTTTTGCAGTTAAATAACATCTGCAGTTTGGCTTATGTAGGGGGCTATTGATAAATAACGTTAGTGTGTGCCACTATTGATAAATAACGTTAGTGTGTGCCACTATTGATAAATAACGTTAGTGTGTGCCGTTTTTCTTCTTTTTTGCCTGTGCGCCATTATTATGCAGTACTAACGATAAATAGCGATAAGCGTATCTTTTTACTGCGGCGCCATTTTTATGCATAGGTGCTGTGCGCCATTATTCACTGATCCCAAATAGGGTACTGTATTGTTTTCTCCATGGAAAAAGGAAAACAATATTGAAAAAAAAAAAGCACCGAAACCGCATGCAAACACAAAATGCAATCACAAACAAAAAAAGCACAGAAATATGCAGAATTGTACAATGCAGAAATCTGCACAGCCAAGTCCCACCCTGAAGATTTAAAAAGCCAATTTTAGGTATGGGGTTTGCTTACAAAGAAGCAGCAATCTGTTTACACATCGCCACTCCTTTTTTCATCTGTTTTAAATACCAGATCCACCCATTAAGACCTCCATATTTTTAAAGGGACAATGGGCCATATGCAATTCACTTTTTCACCTGAGTTTTCTCCTGGTGATATTTTTAAATTTGTTAATAAAATGCATTTTAAGCCACTAGAAAGCAAGAAAATGCTCAAAATAATTTTGATAGTACTTTTTCATTTACTTTTTGCTACTTTTTTAGTTGAAAACTCCTGGAAAGTTATTTTAAATCAAAGATGAAAAATGATCTCCTAGGAGAAAACGTGGGTGAAAAAGTAAATTGCATTATGGGTGGATGTGATTTATTGCAATGACAAACTGTTCTTTACTGGGAACCTGAAACAAGTGAAATGATTTAAAATAAACACATGATGTACCTGTAAATTGCGAGTATTGGCACACTAAGCCAGACCAAAGGGTCGCACATTGCGTACATTTAAAACAGGCGCCGTGATTTTGGGCGGCAAATTACTGATATTCTGCTATGGTTCCAGGGCCGGTTGTAGACTTTTTGCTGCCTGAGGCAATCCTGTGAGGATGCACCCCCTCCCCCAATTTGAATGATCGCACAGCACCCCACAATTTACTCTGCTTCATTTGATGTTCTCACATGACGCGAGTCTGTGACAAACAAACTGCTTATCCTCGGGCAGTCGGCCGTCCTTCATTCCTCCTCAGTCAGGAGAGTAGGGCCACCTCCTCCCACCTGTGCAGGTCAAATGAACCACTGCTGCTCTCCTGCCTCCCCACTCACTGTCAGACTCCTCACACAGCACAACAAGCTGCTTTTCCCCAATGATGACCTCACCTCGCTCTCCTCTTGCTTCTCCTCCTACTCTGGCTGCATGCTGTTAGTGTAAACACAGTAGAAACATGCTAGCCTTGTAATCTCTGTGCCTGATGCAAATGTTTCACCTTGCTTCATGATAGAACCGGCCCTGTAGGGTTCAGTGAGTTATTCAGATAGTAAAATTGTAGGAATTTTTACATTGCCTAAACCTAGTCACCCTCCTCTGATGCCTATCCCTAACCACTATTCTTTGCCGATGCCTAAACCTAACCCACCATGCCTAACCCTAAAAAGCTAATTCCGATGCCTAACTCCCCCTATCCGCTCCAATGCCTAACACTAACCCCCCCCTCAAGTGCCTAAAATGAACCCCCCCTCCCTCTGATGCCAAATACTATAACCCCCCCCCCCCCAACCCCTGCTCCCCCGGGCACTATTTTACGGGCAGCCTCCCGTGCACAAATTAACATTAGTAGCTGCCAATTGCTGCAATTAGGCCTCTTTTCTACGCACAGTTGATAGGCAGTGAAATACCTCACAAACACTCTCAACTGCTCACTGCTGCCTGGCAACTGCTCGCTGCTGCCTGGCAACTGCTTGCTGAGCACACAGTTCAACTGCTCATGGAAAAGAGGCCTTAGAGATGCCCATTTTACACTGGCGCCTCCGGACCTCACATTTTGCATGCATTACCCTCAGCCAGTTTTAAAAGTTAAAAAAGTTAAAAACTGTAACATTGACACTGATCAGCGTAATTGCGTCAGTTTTGGGTTTAGTCTGGCTTGAAAGCTGCCATCTGCAAAATAATGGAATCTTTCCAAGACATTCCGATAGACTGCCGGTGACCTTTGAAGTGAAGGTCAGCGCGGCAAAAGGGAAACATATTTATTACTAATAAAGGTCAGCGGCAGGAAAGCTCTTATTTTCTTCTATTTCTGCCAGACTAAAAGACATTTCTTTTCTTCTGCCGGTATACACGTTGCTCCTAAAGGCCATTCAGAAACATGAGTGAAGAAACAGCTGGATTTATTGAAAATTGTGTTCTATAGGAGGTGGGAAGAGTTTAAAACCCTTGTCTGGGTCATATCGGACCACAGTGATGGTTTACTGGTAGCACTGTGTTCCTCTGGGTACTGGTGGCTCCAGGTAATTCCTCTGGCCACCAGTAGGTGTCTCCTGCACTTCCTTGCTAGCGTCTAACTACGCAGCATGTGCAGGTTATTACACTGAAGGGTAGATTATCTAGTCAAGTGCTTCATAGTTTATTTGCCTTTGCAATAATAGAGCCAGTGTGAGAGTCAGTTTGTTCAGTCTGTTGCTGGCTTGAAATGTGGCTATTCTCCTGTAATCTCCTGTAATCTTTCATTTGTGTTTGCCAGATATGTCCAGCGATCTTAGGCCTCGCTCACACTGCACTCCTTTTTTGAGGCTTTTTTTCCCGATTCCCAGCGATGATGACCTGCGCGCGTTTTTTTGTTTTTGTTTTGTAAAAGCGCTTTTCAGGAAGTGAACTCTTTGAACTCTTTAAAAACGCTCACGCAATCGCCGCACAAAGCAATTTTGTAAGCATTTTGCGTTTTCCTATACCTTCCATTGAGGGCAAATCGCCTCAAAGTGGCCCAGGCAGGGCTCCTCTGAGCGGATAAGAAACAAACCTCTCAGATGTGAACTCCGTCATAGGGAATCATTGCACAAGCGTTTTTAGGGTGATTTTAAAAATCACCCGTGCTTGAAAAAAATGCAACAACGCCCTTAGTGTGAACGAGCCCTTAAAGTGAACCTCCGGACTAAAAATCTACTCAGCAGAACTGAAAAGGCTTGGTGTATCTTTAACAGTTTCGCAGCATCAGAACTTTGTTTTTCTTACCAAAGCATCATTTTTAGCTGCCTTTTTAGCTAAGCTCCACCCATCAAAGAAAACGGCCTGGGCTTTTTTTCCCTGATGCCGTGCAAAGCATGATGGGATTTCCTATGTTGTTATTCATGTTGCCTAGCAACTGGGAGAGGTGCTCAGGACACAGGACAGTTGGAACTGTGTCTCATGCTCCCAGTCACCTCCTTTCAACCAAAAAGATGGCTGCCCTCATGAAATCAAACATTTGCCTGTTCTTTTAAAATAGTGTGGGTAAGAGATTATATTAACATAACTAATGTAACATAGCTAATGTAACTTAATGACAGTATGTTTGTTTAGGCTGAAATTCCTCTTTAAAGAGGAACTTTAACTTCATCATAATCAGTAGCTGATACCACCTTTCCCACTTGAAACGTTTATCTTTTCTCAAATAGATTACCAGGTGGGTCTGTACAGCTGAAATTGTGGTGAACCCCCCCCCCCCCCATAGTATGATGTCATGACCACGGTCCTGACCGTTTGCTGTCTGTTAACCTTGTTGCATTGTGAGAAATAATGGCTTTTTCCAAGTGCCAACCTGTCAAACAAGCATTATCTCCCTCTGTGCATAGAACTCTCAGTAAACGCTGAACGCTGACACAATAGTCTATATATGAATACAGTAAAAAATAAGAATTTTTATTTATTATATTATCACTACAGGTCCACTTTAAAGGAGAACTGTAGTGAGATGTATATGGAGGCTGCCATATTTATTTCCTATTAAACAATACCAGTTGCCTGGCAGCCCTGCTGAGCTATTTGGCTGCAGTAGTATCTGAATCACACCAGAAACAAGCATGCAGCTACTCTTTTCAGATCTGACAACAATATGAGAAACACCTGATCTGCTGCATGCTTGTTCAGGGGCTATGGCTAATAGTATTAAAGAGGAAAGGATCAGCAGGACAGCCAGGCATCTGGTATTGTTTAAAAGGAAGTAAACATGGCAGCCTCCATATCCCTCTCACTACATTTTTGTTTCAACCTGTCCTTTCCCTGGCCCTTCATTTACTTGTTTGCCATTGCCTCACATTGGGGTTGATTCACTAAATAAAATATTAAAGTAAAAATAATGTAATAAAAAGTGCTTAATTTTTACAATAATTATGTATAAATAATTTAGTCAGTGTTTTCCCATTGTAAAGTCTTTCCTCTCCCCGATTTACATTCTGACATCACATGGTGACATTTTTACTGCTAGCAGGTGATGTCACTGGAAGTAGCTGCTGCTTGCTTGTTTGGCAGTTGGAAACAGCTGTTATTTCCCACAATGCAAGGAGGTTCCCAGACAGGAAACTGCCAGAACCATGGTCCTGACATCACACTGTGGGAGGGGTTTCACCACAATATCAGCCATACAGAGCCCCCTGATGATCCGTTTGTGAAAAGGAAAACATTTCTCATGTAAAAGGAGGTATCAGCTGCTGATTGGGATGAAGTTCAAGTCACAGTTTCTCTTTAAATGTAATGGGCTGCACGTTACGCGCGCTACTGGCCGCGTGGTGCATGTAATCACAGGAGCGCGCGCTATGCGAGGGCTAGTAGCTTACGCCGCCTCTCTGCAAATAACGAGCGCTCCTCTCCTCCTGCCCTGAGCCCCTTCAGGTCCCGTCACTTTAAATGACCACTGCTTTGCTACAGAAGCAGAGGGTAAAGGTGCTGGACTGGCCAAGGATGAATACAGAGCTAAACCCTACTGAGCATCATTGGGGCATCTTTAAAATGTAAGGTGGAGGAGTGCAAATAAAGGGAGGAAGGTGGCCAGTAAACATTGAGGTTGGCCAGCGACTAGGCCCCAGTGTACTATTTCGACCCACTTTGTATTTGAGTTTGACACCCCTTTTATGGGAAAAGGGGCCTCTGATTGGAGGGTCACATATGATGTGCTGCTTTGGGCCATGAACACCTTAGCAGCACCCCCTGCCATCCCAAGCTCCAAAACATCCTAGAACCACCACAATAAACCCATCTCTTCTGACATTGCATTTGCTTTGACAAAAAAAAACCAAACCCATGTTCAGGAAGAAGTACACAGAAGCAATACTGGGTAACTCTGTCCATATCCAGTCTCTGCGCGGCCACATCCCCAGCAGGCAGCGCTGCGCGGTGCTACGTGTGTTTTGTACGCAGAGACAACCTTGTCCTGCCTTTCACCTCCCTCTGCCAGGCAATCCTACCACATCAATGTATGTTTCTTCATCTCCTCTTGATGTATTCCCTTGTGTCTTTTAGTATCCATCATGTATGCACAGCTCAGTTCACGCTGCTGTGAAAAAAAGTATTGAAGAAAAATACAAAACGCCTCAGTAATCATTTAATATCCTGGGAACGTCTCCTTCGGCAGAGATGAAATCCTCCCGCGTTGGCCCAGTGCTCTGATTCGGCGGATAATGCCGTTGGGCTTTTGTTCGCCGTACCTGGGCCTGCCGATAAGGTCGGGATTTTAAAAAACATTTGTTACAATTCTCAGCGACTTTATGCCGACAAGAATTCATCTTTTGGAAAATGACTTTTTGCAGAGTCTCCGAGTATTACGAAGCTCTTCGCAACGCTAAACAATTACAGCGTGTCTCGGCCGACGTTCGGCGGACCAGAGTTTGTACAGGATAAGCGGGTGCCTAACAATGATCTCTGCAACAAATATCGACCGAGAAGTGCGAGCGGGAACAAATTTAAAGTGGACCTGTAGTCAAACTGAATGAATAAAATAACTTTTTTTTTTCTTCTCACTGATTTACATTCTGACATTTATCACAGGCAGCGACATCTTTAGTACTGGCAGGTGATCCCTGCAGAATATTAGTTTATTGAGAGATCTAAAGCCAGTAGAAAAGATCTCGGGGGGAAGGGAGGTTATTTTGTTTGGTTGGCCTGAAAAATGGAGAGCTTTTCTTTGTTTTGTTATTATATTCATGTTTGGGGATAAATTGAACATAGGTGTGTGGTTCATTTGTCAGATTTTTGAATTGTTACAATCATTCAGAAAAATTGATTGCTATTCTTGAATTGAACAGATAGTTAAAAAATTGTATGGTAGATATGTGTGGGAATATTTCTGAAAGATGCTTCAGAATTTCTGAAAATGTGGTAAAATGCATGGTAAAAAGTGCAGTAAATGTGGAAAATGCGGTAAAACGTGGTATTTCAGCGGTAAACATTAACCACTTGAGGACCGTAGGCTAACACCCCCTAGTAACCAGGCTATTTTTTTTACAATTTAGGCCACTGCAACTTTAACCACTTTACCCCCGCCCGTACGGATTTCTCCGTCCCTTTTTCCATCCTTTAACCCCCAGGGACGGAGAAATCCGTACTTTGCACACTCCCGCCGCTGCCCGCGCTCCCGCTCGTAAACACGCCGCCCGCCGCTAGTAAACACGCCGCCACCCGCTCGCCCAGAGATCAACGAACGGGAAAATCCATTCCCGTTCGTTGATCTAAGCCCCGCAATGATCCGCTGCCGCTCGGCTGAGCAGCGCGATCATTGTGAGCAATAACAAAGTCCCAGCCTCTTTCTACTTCCTGCAAGCGTCCGGAAGGACGCTTGCAGGTCGCATGAAACAAAAAGTTACTGTTGCCATCTTGTGGCCAAATAGTAAAACTACACCCTAACCATTTTTTACACACAAATAAACTAGTTTTACACAAAAAATTAACTCCTTACCTCCCACACTCCCCAATTTTCTTTTTTTTTGTAATTAAAAAAAAATTAAAAATTTACAATTTAAAAAAAAATACATAAATAGTTACCTTAGGGACTGAACTTTTTAAATATTTATGTCAAGAGGGTATAACACTGTTACTTTATAAACTATGGGCTTGTAATTAGGGATGGACGCAAAACTGAAAAAAATGCACCTTTATTTCCAATTAAAATATTGGCGGCAAACATTGTGATAGGGACATAATTTAAACGGTTTTATAACCGGAATAAATAGGCATATACATTTAATGGGTTTTAATTACAGTAGCATGCATTATTTAAAAACTATAAAGGCCGAAAACTGAAAAATAATTTTTTCCTACATTTTTTCCTATTTTCCCATTAAAACACATTTAGAATAAAATTATTCTTGGCATAATGTCCCACCTAAAGAAAGCCTAATTGGTGGCGAAAAAAACAAGATATAGTTCATTTCATTGCGATAAGTAATGATAAAGTTATAGACGAATGAATGGAAGGAGCGCTGAAAGGTGAAAATTGCTCTGGTGGTCAGGGGGTAAAACCCCTCAGTTGGGAAGTGGTTAAAGGACTTACGAGGCAAAATTACTAAAAAAAAGTTAATCACTTGCCTCACCTTTTAAGGCACGGAGGACGCCGTCCGCGCCCTCCGTGCCGATCCGCCGGGTCCCCCCGCTCATTAGCCCCCCGGGCCGGCTGCCGACCCCACGGCCCGGGTCGGGCTCTCTTGCCTCTCGTAAAATGGCCGCTTCCTCTGGCCGCGGCTGCGCAGTCCGCCTGGCCGCGAGTGCGGCTGCGCAGCTCTAGGGCCAACCCCCTGATCCACGCTACGTAGCTCAGCTGCGCAGCTCTAGGGCCAACCCCCCGATCCACGATACGTAGCGGCGGATCGGCAAGGAGGGGGCGGACGGCGTCCTCCGTGCCTTAAAAGGTGAGGCAAGTGATTAACTTTTTTTAGTAATTTCGCCTCGTAAGTCCTTTAAGGCCTCGCTGTAGGGCTGAAACAATCTAGCACACAAGTGATACCCCCCCCTTTTATGTTGGTGGGCTCTGATCCTTGTCGCCATGTTTTTTATTTATTAATTTGTCATTTTTAAATAAAATTCCGCTTTTTTAAAATTATTTTTTCCCCTCCCTCCCCCCGCCTGCCAATCACAGCGATCGGCTGTCATAGCCTATGAAAGCTGATCGCTTCTGCGCCTCCCAGGGGGACAGCTGTGTCACACGGCTGTCCCCAGTACAGCACACCATAGATCACAGCGATGTACAGTGTAAATAGACTGTACACATCGGCGTGTGCAATCTCCTGCAAACCACGCCCCCAGGACTGCATGTCAATTGGCGTTAGGCGGTCCCAAGGCTGCCACCGCGTCCACGCCTTTAAGACCGGCCTTTAAGTAGCTAATAATAATAAGGATAGTTTTTGAAAGGTTTTTTTATTGGGCGGGAGGAGCTGTATTTGACTATGCGGCAAGCATTTTTTAGGCATATTTTTAGACTCCCCCAAAAATACTGGCGCCAGAAGTTTTACAAAGAAAAGCACTATACGGATCTTTCCCGACAAACACCAAAGCAAGAATTACACAGCAAAGGGTATAATGATGTGCTGCCTTCTGGTCGGAGTGTTGGGCTTCTGCTGACCTCCTGGGATCTGGTATCTTTACAGCACGGTGTCAGGAGCTCGGTTTATCAGAATGGAAAGGTCCGAGCGCCAAGAAGGTCAGACGGTGGGATATCCGCGGCCAACACACCCACCACCACGCCTGACATCACATTCACCCATGTGGGCGAAATCCGCTTGTTAGTCTGTCCGTTTCTAGACAATTTCACACTCGTGAATAATTACGATGAACTAATTACAGCTAATGATAGAGTTTGGGCTATAAGTTTCTCAGTGTGCAGCAGATGTCACTAAATGGCGTGAAGCATGGGGGGATGGGAAAAAAAATGAAAAGAACCGAGTGTTCACTGTGAATAACACAAGATTTTCTTTTTCCTGAAAGAGGAACTGTAATGAAAATAATGTGATAAAATTGCTTATTTTTACACAGTATTAATTTATAAATGTAGTCAGTGTTTTCCCATTGTAAAATTTCCTCACTTTAATTGGCATTTGGAAGTCTATCACAGGTGGCGACATTTTTAGGCCTGTCAGGTGCAGCGCTGCGGAATGTTTGTTTACTGTTGATTCCAAAGCCAGTGAAAATAATGCCTGGTCTCTCAGAAAAGGGCAGGATGCAGCCGTGGGGGGCCGGGGGCCCCTCTAGAGCCCTCCCAGGGCCAATTTTGGGGGCAGGGGGGGTGCAGCGTATGAGGGGAGAGCAATGGCCACACAGATCGGCAGGGAGGGGGCCCCACATCCCCCCTCCCTCACCTTGGGCTCCCCCGTCAGCGCTTCCCCCTCCAGCATTAACGGCAGCATGAAGCAGGCATGGAATGCGTACCATGTGGTGGGGATTCTACTGTTTATCAGGAAGTAGCGTCAGGTGCTTCAGAGTAGAACTACTGCTGCATGGAACGCGGAAGAATTCCATGCCTGCTTCATGCTGCCGGTAACGTTGAAAGGGGAAGCGCTGACGGGAGAGCCCGATGGGAGGGAGGGGGAGTGGCCCCCCTCCCCACTGCTCTGTGTGGCCATTGTTGCCGCCCCCCCTTCATGCACTGTGCTCCTGGCTACCTATACTAGAGTCACCTATACCAAGGGCACCTATACCTGCCTATACTGGGAGCACCTATACCTGCCTATACTGGGAGCACCTATATCTGCCTATACTGGGAGCACCTATATCTGCCTATACTGGGGTCATCTGTGTCTAGCTATACTGGGGGAACCTCTACCTGGCTATACTTGGGTCACCTGTGCCTGAGTATACTAGAAGCACCTATACCTGGCTATACTGGGAGCACCTATACCTGCCTATACTGGGAGCACCTATACCTGCCTATACTGGGAGCACCTATACCTGCCTATACTGGGGTCATCTGTGTCTTGCTATAGTGGGGGAACCTCTACCTGGCTATACTTGGGTCACCTGTGCCTGAGTATATTAGAAGCACCTATACCTGGCTATACTAGGGGCACCTATGCCTGGCTATACTAGAAGCACCTATACCTGGCTATACTGGGGGGGCACCTATACTTGGGGTGGGGGGGGGGTTGGGAGGGACCCATCCAAAGTTTTGCAGGGGCCCAGTGATTTCTAGTTACGCCCCTGGCTGTGGGAGGAGAATTCAGCTAAGCAGTCTAGGCTAAGCATCAGTGGGAACTACATACCAATATACAGCAATGTGTACAGTACATACAGGAAGGATTTCTGATTCTGGAACCAAGAAAATTACCATAAAAGTGGTATCCTCAGGGCTGGATTTCTGGAAAGGCCCCAAAGGCCCAGGCCTTGGGCGGCTGCAACACAGAGGAGCACCTGAACATGAAAGAGTGGTTGTTGGCTTGTTGCATATCAAAGTGGAGGCTGAAAATGTGGGGAGAAACTCATAAAGAAGGGAAAGTGATGCTCAAGGGAGTTTCATGAAACAAAGGGGCTGCTGTACATCGGTGATAAACATGGAAAAGGGGGCTGCACATGGAATGGGGGGGGTGTTGCTGTAAATGAAAGGTGAGCCACAGCACACTTGGCCTAGGGGCATTCATGTCAAACTCCGGCCCTGGGGCTAAATTTGGACCTCAGAGCCATTCAATTTGGCCCTCCAGTGGTTTCCTCACTTTGCATTATGTTTGGCCCACTTTAGACCACCAGGGAGGCTATATTGGAGGTGAAGCCCTAGGACACCAGGGAAACCATATGGGGGAGGGAGGGGGAACGCAATAAACACCAGGGAACTGTATAGGGGAGGGTGGGGGTCTCTAGACACCAGGGAACTGTATAAGGGAGGAAGGTGGCCAGTAGACACTGAGGTTGGCCCATGATTTGGTCCCAGTGTACAGTGTTTGGCCCACTTTGTATTTGAGTTTGACACCCCTGTCCTAGGTGCACACAAAGTGTAAATCCGGCCTTGGGTAACCTAAAATAATTTACTTCATTCTACTATGTCACTACAGTGGCTCAGTAGGGATGGTCAGTGCAATGCAAATCATTCTGGGTTGATGCATGATTATGCAAATTTTGTATACGTATGTATGCAGCTTGAAAATCAGCAACTCATATTACGGAGGTGGAATTCGATTGGTCTACTTTCAAGCTGCATACATTAATATACAAAATTTACACAATCCTGCATCAAATCCGAACCATTTGCATCTCACTGACCATCCCTAGTGATCAGCCACAAATGTTGAGAATATTCCCCAAGTTATCTATCTAGTCAGCTCTCTAACCAGAGTTAAACTCGTGTCATCAAATGCTAGACTGCCAACTCCACTGACAATGAGGTCATAGCTCCCAACTGTCCCTGTTTTGGAGGGACAGTCCCTCTTTGGGAACCAAATCCCCTGTCCCTCTTTCGCCATCATTTATCCCTCTTTTAAGGACCACTATCACAAAAAAAGTAAACAGTTAAAATCTGAGAGAACTGAAAGGTTTTGGGCCAGTCCATCTCCTCATGGGGGATTCTCTGGGTTATCTTTGTTTACAACAGCATTTCCAGAACAGCAGTTTAACTGCCAAAATAGTATGATACCAGCCAGAGTCCCTACTCACTTGCACACTATTTTGTCACTTAGGCCTGGTGCACACCAGAGGAGTTTTTCTGAGCGTTTTGAGTTTTTAAATCTGCTGCTAATGTTTTCCTATGTGTCTGTGCACACTGGAGCAATGAGGTTTTGTAAAAAACCCCATAGCATTACATTGGGAAGAGGTTTTGAAACCTTTCAAAAGCTCTTCCCAATGTAATGCTATGGTGTTTTTTACAAAACCTCGTTGCTCCAGTGTGCACAGACACATAGGATAACATTAGCAGCAGATTTAAAAACTCAAAACGCTCAGAAAAACTCCTCTGGTGTGCACCAGGCCATAGACGATGCAACTGCTGTTCAGGAAATGCTGTTGAAAAGTTAAACAAAGAAAGCCCTGAATCTCCCCCATGAGGCGATAGACTGGCCTAAAACCTGTCGGTTCTGTCAGATTTTAACTGATAGTGGTCCTTTAAAGACTGATGTACAGATTTGTGTAAACATATGAATTCTAACTGCTGAAAAAATGTGCTTAATAGACTGTAAACGTAACCACTTGAGGACTACAGTGCTAAACTCCCCAAAGACCAGGCCCTTTTTTGCTGCACTGGGCTGTGCAGGCTTTTCAGCCTCCTGCACAGCCCAGCTAAGGAGCCCAGCGATCGGACTAACCTCCTATTTTTGTCCCTAAGGGGACATGCCGCCGGAGGTGTCCGATCGCTGCTGCACTTATTTTTTATTTTTTGCCTCAGAGACTCTCATTGGCGCCGTCCCTCTCCCTCTCTTTCCTCCCTCCCCTCCGCCTCAAGGATTGAACAGGACGGCGATCTGTCCTGTTTTCTGCCTCTCATAAGCTCCAGCCTATGAGAGGATGGCGATCCCCAGCCGATCTCGTACAGCGCTGCTGGAGACTGCAGAGCTCTACGGATGTAAACAAAGGGGATTTCTTTCCCCTTTGGTTTACAAACAGCCTGTTAGCCGCGATCGGCGGCTAGCAGGCGGATCACGGGGCGGAGCTCCGTGAACTGGCAGGGACCGATCGCACATGCGCGCTGCCGTTTCCTGGGAAGCCACAGCTCCAGGGCTTGACACCAATTGGCGTTAGGCGGTCCTGGGGCTGCCGCCGTGTTCTCGCCTATTATCGTGCCACGGTAATTAGGTAAATTACCATCCTTTTGATATATTTCACATTTTTAAATGTTAATATGAAGGAAAATCAACCAGGATAGCAAGGACCAGTGTTGTGGTTTGAATAATAAAACAGCAGTGTGTTGGGGGTGTGGCAGGGGCGTGGCTTAAGTGTTCCTCTTTATTATCTCAAAAAGTTGGAAGGTGTGTGAGATGCACAATTTCGGAATAGATGAAATGGTTGATTGTTGAAGATCCAGCTAACTGAACAAGGTCGCTATGGGATTGCTAAAACGTATACGAAAATAACAATCATGGCCGAATTTACCATAAGGCCCCTGATAATGGAAAGGCGGCTCACCCCCCTCCCTGAATGCCAATCTCCTTCCCTATGCAGAGTCCTGATGAGAGTGTAAATGAGAGGCTACTTACTCTGCTCTCTGCATTCCACTGACGAGATCTCACTTCAGTCAGTGGCACTTCTAGCTATCTAATACTTTGGGTTACCTCTAGCTACTTCGTATTAGATAACCAAAAGAACTTTCAATATTAAGGGGCACCTGTAGCTACCTATAATGGGCAAGGGAAGTGTAATGATCTGCTCAGCTGCCTGTGCAGGCAGGCAGCTTTTTGACCATTGTGTAGGTTTGCATGCTGCAGGACTCTGGAAAGGAGAGCTTCTGTCAGTTTTGCAGCTTGTGCTTGCTGAGGAATTTGCATGCGTTGTCATGCAAATTGCCTGGCCACATTCATTGGAGGCGTGTACTATAAGTACTATGTGTTTCCCACAATGCTTGGCTGGTCATAAGGATTTAGTCCTGTGTAACACGCATGGGCGTCCGCAGAAAATTTTCCAGGGGGGGGGCAAAAAGTGGGGAGCAAAAAGCGGGGCGGCAAATCTGGGTTAGTGTTGTGTGGAGCTACGTCATGCGGCGCACGTAGCGCGCCGCGCCGAAAAATGGGTGTGGTCATGAACCAGAATGTGTGTGTGGTCGTGGGTGGAGACAAGTTTACCGGAGCAGTTAATTGAAGCGCAAGTTGAAATGGGCGCCGCTATTCCGCCAATGTATTTATCGGCTACATCTCTCTCTCATGGCGCAGACTGCATGATATGGGCGCAGTAAACGGCTATGCTGTGCATATGCCGCTCAAACTCAAAGGAACTTCTCTCCTGCAGCAGGGCATTTAGCGGCTATATTCTCCGCTGTCATCAGACTAAAAAAAAACAGCTATATAAAGAAAGCGGCTATAAGTAGTGACTATTATGCGGCTGATGCTATTCTCCACTATCATAAGGATGTATAGCTATTATGCAAGCGGCTATATAATAATCGTAAAATAACAATGCTATGCACCAGCCCACTCCAATTAGCTGCCTGGGGAACACAAAAGCTCAGCCCTGCACTTCAGGTTAAACAACAGTTCAAAGGCTGGCTGGTTCAAGCTGAGCCTCGGAGGGCTGCTGATAGCGGAGCCGTAGTGTCCGCTATCACTCCTGCTTGCAGCTCGTTAAGCACATTATGTAGTGTGTATATCACTTATGTGTTTACTATTAGCTACAACTTCAAGCAGGAGTGATAGCTAGACCCTGACGGGCTCGGCTATCAGCAGCCCACCGAACTCACTCCGCTTGAACCAGCCAGCCTTTTGGTGCCTGCTGTAACCGCTATTATTCTCCTCTAATTTTAAAAGCACACTAAATTGACTGTCTGGCTAACTTTTCCCTTACAACATTGTGATAACCATTATTAATCTTCTCTATTACCAAAAGCACAGTAATAACAGATATTATTGTCCTAACCGCTTGTATCCACCTCTATTTCTAATGCCCACTGTTACAACACACAAGTATATATCACTTACTATTCCTGCCATTCCTATAATACTATTCCTGCCATTATTATAATACTATTCCAGCCATTCCTATAATACTATTCCAGTCATTCGTATAACCGCTATTAATTATTGGAAATATTGGAAATAATTTCTGAACAATATACACTGCGCACTATTTATAGTTACTGCTTTAAGCATATACGGCATACCCATATTTCACATTTCACAATCCTTAATTAGTGCCAAGAATAGTCACTGAACACACAGCACAAGTATTTCATTAGCGACTAGAACCCTGAAATCCTTAATTACCGGCAATTGTTACTGATCATCATCCACATTACAAGATCCTTAAATAGCCATAAATTCCCACTATTGCGGCAAATATATGGGATGGAACTACAGCATCCTATTTATTGTGCATACATTATGCATACCATACTGCTGCTTGCTCATAAGTTACACTGTTACACTGCTTTGGACAAAGTATGCCAAGTGACACCTGCAGCAAACATATTACATTTAATTACAGGTGATTGTACACAACTGGTAACATTGTAAAAATATAGCACACTATTTATGGTGGCCACTTATTGCTTCCCCATGTGGTACACTACAAAATCCTTAGTGGCAAATCCTTAATTATTAACTTTAATTCTAAATCATTCATTACCGGCAATTATAAAGCACACTATATACAGTATATAATTAATGTACAGGGCACTATTCAATGTTCTTCCTCCAGCACTATCCACATTCCTTTTTGCAGTATTCTGCCTTTCCTCTGCCGCTATATAATCCCGACTCTGTAGGTAGAAGCCCTGATTATCCCCTGGCTGGAAAACACACACAGTGTACAGAGGGGTGAGAGCAGAGTACCCTCACCTTATTGCAGCATGTCACTTTTACATCACAAGATAACGGCTGTCTTCAGGATCATCACAAAGCTTTATGCAAACAAGCCTTAATGGGCTATTTGTTTTTGTTTTTTTAATGTAAACTACCATAAGATAACCAGCATATACAACTACAAAGCAACTGTGTGGCTTTTGAAAACAGGTTTGTATTGAAATCAACATAAAATATAGCGAGTTAATGTGCTCACGGAAGCTCTCAGCAGCTAAGCTCAGCTCTCAGCTCTCCACAAGGCCAGGCAAACCCCTGCACTTTATATGGTGGGATTCATGGAGTGGAAGATTGTTATGTAGAGGGGGCCTGTGACAGAATTTACAACCCCTATTAGAGGCCTGTTAATTAGTTAGCCTGTAAAGACTAAAGGGGGGGGGGGGGCTAAATAAATAAACATCAGTGTATACAATTGCATTTTATGGCTGAGAATCCGAGTTTAATAACATGCAGTAGTTCTTAGAATGAATGTCTGATACCGTCCAATAGTCAGACACCGGTGGAATACAGCAACATACAGGATCCAGAACTTATATAGGGGTTTGTAAAAGTGTGATCTTTTAATCATCTCTGATCTTCCTGCATGATTCACATTGATATATATTTACATTTAACCCTACACGAATATCCCGTGTATAATTATGTTCTCATCACTCAGATATACAACGTGAACACAGACCTGTATACATTACTTTTCCATATAATATATACAGATCTACTGTATATGCAGGCTTGTAGACACTGCTGTCCTGTACATTATCATCAAAGCCTGCGGGACAGATGTAGGGATTGTCTCCTGATATTGCCCGTTTCCTCAGCAGAGTCGGCATGTGAGGTATATAGATAGGTAGGTGCACCATCGTAATAGAGGGGGAGGGGCCGCAGGGAGGGCAGCCGACCTCTCCCTTCCTATATTGCGGCTATATGTGTATATTTAGCGTCGGAAACATTAATAGGTTATCTCGCTGTAATGGAGGGGGTGAGCCACAGAGAGGGCAGCCCGATCTCTCCCTCCCCTTCTCTCCCCGCGCCGCCCTCCCTGCTCCGTTCTAGGACTCCCAGTAATGCGCACCGACACAGGGAAGCGAAGTAAATACCTACCTCACCTCCAATTGCCGCTCACTCGCCGCCGGTCTGCTCCTCTCTGCATAGCCGCTGCTGTGTACAGCGGCTATGCAGAGAGGAGCAGACCGGCGGCGAGTGAGCGGCAATTGGAGGTGAGGTAGGTATTTACTTCGCTTCCCTGTGTCGGTGCGCATTACTGGGAGTCCTAGAACGGAGCAGGGAGGGCGGCGCGGGGAGAGAAGGGGAGGGAGAGATCGGGCTGCCCTCTCTGTGGCTCACCCCCTCCATTACAGCGAGATAACCTATTAATGTTTCCGACGCTAAATATACACATATAGCCGCAATATAGGAAGGGAGAGGTCGGCTGCCCTCCCTGCGGCTGCTGCTCAGGCTCCTTTCTCCATTACAGCACATAACCGATACATATAGCGGCTATAGCCGCTACATAACAAGCACGATAATCGCGCCCAATTCAACAAGCGGCTAATTCAAATGTACGCAAGTTTACATGAACTAAGCAATGGTGGGACATTAGATTAGGACAGTGGTGGCGAACCTTTTGGAGGTCGAGTGTCCAAACTGCAAAGTCACTTTACTATCACAAAGTGCCAACAGCAATTTAAACTAAATTCAAACGTTTTAACTCATACATGAACATTATGGAAAATTAAGTTGAAAATAAACTGTGAAGATAAACAATTTCATCCATCGTACTCCTGAAAAAAATTATTCATTTTTTTAGAACCTCCCAGTAGTGTTGGGCGAACAGTGTTCGCCACTGTTCGGGATCGCCCGGATTTCGTGCTGTTCGAGTTCGATTCGGGCTTCGCCGGACACCTCGTGGTGTTCGGCCATGTGTTCGGCCATGCGGTCGAACGTATGTTCGGCCTGACAGCGCATGGCCGAACGTTCCCCGAACGTTTGGTTCGCGCTGAGATTGGCCGAGCGGGTCACGTGGTTCAGGCACGAACACGCGGCTCGCGCTGCGATTGGCCGAGCGGGTCACGTGGTTCGGGCAAATAAATACCCGAACCGCGTCATTTCTCCGCCACTTGCGTTTGGGTTTAGCTTTGGGTAGGCAGGCAGGTTAGACTCTCTCTCACCAGCTAGGCTAGCCAGGGCCCCCCAGCCTCCTATACTATATTTGCCACTGCACTGTAGTGCCAGTCAGCTCAGCGTGCGTTTACTGCTGGGATCAGTAGTACTTCCGTCCATCACCAGTATATAGCATAGTATATAGCATTGTCTTCTATTGCCACTGTACTGCCGGTCAGCGTGTACTGCTGGGATCAGTAGTACATCCGTTCATCACCAGTGCATAATATAGTATATTATAGCATTGTCTTCTATTGCCACTGTACTGCTGGAATCAGTAGTACTTCCGTCCATCACCAGTGTATAACATAGTATATAGCACTGTCTTCTATTGCCACTGTACTGCTGGGATCAGTAGTACTTTCGTCCATCGCCAGTGTATAACATAGTATATAGCATTGTCTTATATTGCCACTGTACTGCCAGTCAGCTTGTACTGCTGGGATCAGTAGTACTTCCGTCCATCACCAGTGTATAACATAGTATATAGCATTGTCTTCTATTGCCACTGTACTGCTGGGATCAGTAGTACTTCCGTCCATCACTAGTGTATAACATAGTATATAGCACTGTCTTCTATTGCCACTGTACTGCTGGGATCAGTAGTACTTACGTCCATCACCAGTGTATAACATAGTATATAGCATTGTCTTCTATTGCCACTGTACTGCCAGTCAGCTTGTACTGCTGGGATCAGTAGTACTTCCGTCCATCACCAGTGTATAACATAGTATATAGCATTGTCTTCTATTGCCACTGTACTGCTGGGATCAGTAGTACTTCCGTCCATCACTAGTGTATAACATAGTATATAGCACTGTCTTCTATTGCCACTGTACTGCTGGGATCAGTAGTACTTCCGTCCATCGCCAGTGTATAACATAGTATATAGCATTGTCTTCTATTGCCACTGTACTGCCAGT
Organism: Hyperolius riggenbachi; assembly: GCF_040937935.1. Taxonomy (NCBI): domain Eukaryota; kingdom Metazoa; phylum Chordata; class Amphibia; order Anura; family Hyperoliidae; genus Hyperolius; species Hyperolius riggenbachi. The sequence goes on along the minus strand of NC_090656.1, from coordinate 18,768,352 downwards.
CAGCTTGTACTGCTGGGATCAGTAGTACTTCCGTCCATCACCAGTGTATAACATAGTATATAGCATTGTCTTCTATTGCCACTGTACTGCTGGGATCAGTAGTACTTCCGTCCATCACCAGTGTATAACATAGTATATAGCACTGTCTTTTATTGCTACTGTACTGCTGGGATCAGTAGTACTTCCGTCCATCGCCAGTGTATAACATAGTATATAGCATTGTCTTCTATTGCCACTGTACTGCCAGTCAGCTTGTACTGCTGGGATCAGTAGTACTTCAGTCCATCACCAGTGTATAACATAGTATATAGCATTGTCTTCTATTGCCACTGTACTGCTGGGATCAGTAGTACTTCCGTCCATCACCAGTGTATAACATAGTATATAGCACTGTCTTCTATTGCCACTGTACTGCTGGAATCAGTAGTACTTCCGTCCATCACCAGTGTATAACATAGTATATAGCACTGTCTTCTATTGCCACTGTACTGCTGGGATCAGTAGTACTTCCGTCCATCACCAGTGTATAACATAGTATATAGCATTGTCTTCTATTGCCACTGTACTGCCAGTCAGCTTGTACTGCTGGGATCAGTAGTACTTCCGTCCATCACCAATGTATAACATAGTATATAGCACTGTCTTCTATTGCCACTGTACTGCTGGAATCAGTAGTACTTCCGTCCATCACCAGTTTATAACATACTATATAGCATTGTCTATTGCCACTGTACTGCCAGTCAGTGTGCGTGTACTGCTTGGATCAGTACAACCATAATGAAGAAATCCAGTGAAAGAGGGAGGGGCAAGGGAAGAGGTGTTTCCCCTGACGGTTCACGTAGAGGCCGCAGTGGAGCACCTAAGAAAACCCACTCAATACCACACATGTGTGCCAGACAAACAACCCTCACTGATCCACAAGAGCAGGAACGGATAATGAATTGGATGACATCTCAAGCGTCCACCAGCGGGTTAAGCAGCAGCAGCACCAGCACATCCTTGTTGTCACGCACGAGGTCCTCTGCCAGTTACAAGGAGCCAGTGGGCACAACGGTGACACAACCAGCAGCTACACCATGCACACAATGGGCGAATAACCAGTCCGAACAATTATTTCCGAACACAATGGCCTCTTCGGAGGAGCTATTCCCACTCCTACCCCCACAAACAATGGAACAGCCAGTAGTGTTGTGCCCGGATTCACAACCATTGTGCGAGGTAAATGCACCACGCACTAAAATGCAAGGCGAGGACGAAGACACCCAAATCCCTGAGCAATGTGCGCAGGAATTTGAATTGCAGGAGGTCCACCAAGAACATCTTGAAGACAGTGGAGTGAAGTGCGCAGAGGGTGTTCTGGGGAGCTCTAGTCCACTGCAAACACACACAGTCACAGATGAGGAGATGGAAGAGGAGGTTTTGGACGATGTGGACACAGACTCGGATTATCGAGTACAACCTCGCTGTCGGGATAGCAGCAGTACAGATGAGTCTGCTGCAGAACCCACTGCTGCAAGAGTTCGCCGTGTGCCACAAAGTAGGCGGGGGCGGGGAATTTCGGACACAACAGGCATAGCCGTAGAAGTGAGCCGCCAAAGAGGCACGAAAGAAACTCGCCAGCAAAGCAGGAGCTCAAAAGTATGGGCTTTCTTCGCCGACTGCAGGGAGGATGTTACCATGGTGATTTGCAAGGTGTGCAGGACCTGACTGAGCAGGGGGAAAAATATCAACAACCTCTCCACCACCAGCATGCGCCACCACATGGTAGCCAAACATAGCACTCTGTGGTCAAACATGCAAGGCCAGGGTAGCGGCTCGCTTCCAGCCCCCAGCAACACTGCCTCCGTTGTCACCAGACCCTCCTCAGCAGCAGCCCAGCCATTACGTGGTACACAAACATCCGTAGTAGACGACGATGTCAGTTTCCGCAACAGTCCTCTTGACGTTTCCCAGTCTTCAACGACCACGACAACAACAACCAACTGTCCTTCGGTGTGCGATCCTAAGGTTCAGTTGTCTGTCCTGGAGATGTTAGAGCGCAAGAGAAAATTGCCAGCAAATTACCCCCGGGCCGTGGCACTAACAGCCAGCATAGCCAAGTTTGTGGCCTGCGAAATGCTGCCATATCGCGTGGTGGAGACAAACAGCTTCAAGCGCATGATGGCGCTGGCCATCCCACGTTACGTGGTTCCCAGCCGATACTATTTTGCGCGGTCTGCAGTGCCAGCGTTACATGAGCAAGTGGTTAGCAAAATAACCAGAAGCTTGAAAAATGCTGTTGCCTGCAAGGTTCACCTCACCACAGACACCTGGACGAGTGCCTTTGGCCAGGGTCGATACATCTCCCTGACGGCGCACTGGGTGAACCTTGTGGAGCCTGGCAGCGACTCCTCACCGGCTACGGCGCGGGTGTTGCCCACGCCGCAAACTGCTGGACCGGCGTCCCTCAGAGATAACAGCAGCACCTACCTCGACTCTGACTCCTCCTCCAACGCCTCTCAAAGCGGTACCTCATCCAGCATCGGTAACCCAGCAATAGGGTCGTGGAAGCAGTGCAGCACAGCTGTTGCCATACGTCAGCAAGCCTTACTGAAGCTGATCTGCCTTGGAGATAAGCAGCACACAGGTGAAGAAATTTGGAAGGGAATCAAGGAACAGACCGATTTGTGGCTAGCACCGCTGGACCTGAAACCAGGCATGGTTGTGTGTGACAATGGGAGCAATCTCATTCGCGCTTTAAAGTTGGCTAAGCTGAGACACATCCCTTGCCTGGCACACGTTATGAACCTAGTTGTTCAGCGGTTCCTGAGGACATACCCAGGTGTGGCAGATCTTCTGCTGAAGGTGCGACGAGTGGCCAAATATTTCCGAAAGTCCAGTACCGCTTCGGAGGGACTCACCAAGATGCAGGAGCGGTTCAATCTACCAAACCATCGCTTGGTGTGTGACGTACCCACGCGCTGGAATTCGACGCTGCACATGCTTGCACGCTTTTGCGAGCAGAAGAGTGCAGTGGTCCAGTACATGACGACGCAGTACCGAGGCGCATCCGGACAGCTACCAAGCTTCTGTGGATCTGATTGGGCCACCATGTTGGACCTCTGCCAAGTCCTTCAAAATTTTGAGCAATCCACGTTGCTTGTGAGCGGTGACAACTCTTCACTCAGCATTACGATACCACTGCTGTGTTTGCTGAAGAAATCAATGCTGCAGATCAAGGAAGCCGCAGTCAGGATGCAAGTGGGGGAATCTCAAGAGGACAACGATCAGTGTGATGAGGATACCAACATCAGGCAATCTGCCTCAGGAAACGCTGGTCCTCCCGGCAGCTATGCTGAAGAAGAGGACGAGGAACAGCTGGAGTTGGAGCAGGACTTGGACGCCCCCACTGCCGAGGGACAGAGCGGTGCACGTTGGACTTCCATGATTCAGCGGGAATGGACAGCAGAAGAAGACGAGGAAGAAGGTGGGCGACGGCGTGATGCTGGTGATGATGATGAGGGTGCGTCAAGCTCAGAAGAACATGATGAGGATTCTGTTAGGACTGTGGCAGGCATGGCTCAATTCATGCTAGACTGCATCGAACGCGACCCGCGCGTTGTTCGAATTCTGGACGACGTGGATTACTGGGTTTATACCCTTCTGGATCCACGGTACAAAGACAATGTTCCCAAACTCATTGGAGAAACTGTCAGACAGGTCAAAATGGAAGAATACCAGCAGGCCCTTGTGGAGACATTAGAGAGGAGATTGACATCCTCCTCCTCTAGCCAGTTCCAAGCCGACAGACTGACTTCCGCAAACTCAGGACGAGGAGGGGAACAAAGAACGCAAGCTGCAGCTAGTGCCCACAAGGGAATGGTATCGGCAGTGTCCTTGGAGTGGCAAAATTTTCTGACACCCATGCAGCAGCCCACAGAACAGCAATCGCCCAGTTCCACCTACAACACCGCTTGCCTGCAGAAGATGGTCAAGGACTACATGTCAGATGGCGTAGCCGTGTTGAACAATCCATCTGCACCCTTCAACTATTGGGTCTCTAAGCTACACACCTGGCACGAACTGGCAATGTACGCAATAGAGGTGCTGGCTTGCCCGGCAGCCAGCGTTATGTCGGAACGCTGTTTCAGTGCTGCCGGAGGCATCGTCACAGATCGGCGTATCCGCCTCTCCACAGAAAATGCAGACAGTCTGACTCAAATTAAAATTAATCAATCCTTGGTTGGAAACGACTACGCAACACTCCAGGACCCCAACCAAGTAACATGAACAGTGAACATCTGTGATGGATTAGCGTTTCCGGCCCCTGTTTATTGAACCTCTCATCTGTATTACATTTATGACTGCATGGCGGCAAAAGGCATTGCTATCCGCACGCTTCTTGTCCTCATGCAAGGCCTGGGTTGTTGTGTCTCAAAGCGTGGCCTTCTCCTCCTGCGCCTCCTCCTGTTCCATCACGTGTGCTGCTGCTGGGTTAGCGTTTCCGGTCCCTGTTTACTGAACCTCTCATCTGTATTACATTTATGACTGCATGGCGGCAAAAGGCATTGCTATCCGCACGCTTCTTGTCCTCATGCAAGGCCTGGGTTGTTGTGTCTCAAAGCGTGGCCTTCTCCTCCTGCGCCGCCCTCCTCCTGTTCCATCACGTGTGCTGCTGCTGGGTTAGCGTTGCGGTCCCTTTTTACGGAACCTCTCATCTGTATTACATTTATGACTGCATGGCGGCAAAAGGCATTGCTATCCGCACGCTTCTTGTCCTCATGCAAGGCCTGGGTTGTTGTGTCTCAAAGCGTGGCCTTCTCCTCCTGCGCCTCCTCCTGTTCCATCACGTGTGCTGCTGCTGGGTTAGCGTTTCCGGTCCCTGTTTACTGAACCTCTCATCTGTATTACATTTATGACTGCATGGCGGCAAAAGGCATTTCTATCCGCACGCTTCTTGTCCTCATGCAAGGCCTGGGTTGTTGTGTCTCAAAGCGTGGCTTTCTCCTCCTGCGCCGCCCTCCTCCTGTTCCATCACGTGTGCTGCTGCTGGGTTAGCGTTACCGGTCCCTTTTCCTGGAACCTCTTATCTGTATTACATTTATGACTGCATGGCGACAAAAAGCATGTTACCTGTGCAAAGAAAAATGACATTTTCCGCATTTAAAAGACATTTTTTCCTTTGAAACTTTACAATCAATTTTCTCAAAAACTATAAGCTCTTTTTCAAATATTTTTTTTCCTCTTGTACCCACTCCCAAGGTGCACATACCCTGCAAATTGGGGGTATGTAGCATGTAAGGAAGCTTTACAAAGCACGAAAGTTCGGGTCCCCATTGACTTCCATTATGTTCGGAGTTCGGCGCGAACACCCGAACATCGCGGCCATGTTCGGCAAACGTTCGCGAACCCGAACATCCAGGTGTTCGCCCAACACTACCTCCCAGTTTAATTTTCTGTTTTAAAAAGCACGGCGTAGCGTAGTTCCTGGGGGGGCTCAGCGCATCTCTGAGCTGAGGCCATCCAGAGGCGGCCTGGTGATGCGCTGATCCCACTTTTTTCTGCGCAATTCTTAAATTTACTGGTAGCGCGCCCAGGCTGTGCATATGCATAGGTAGGTTTTAGTTAGTGTTAGGTCCCCTCCCATGGAGGAAAGACTTCTTCGACAGTGGGAGGGACAAGTACCTAGCAAATTGCAAATTGTTAGTGAAACTAACATCCTCCAAGTGGTAGACAGGTCATGTGTATGCTCATTGTGTATTTGAATCCCATGAGTGGGGTGTGCACTTTTTTTGCAGGTAAGCACTCATCTGTTTTTAAGTAGCGCTGTTCATTTCTTTGCTATGTTTGATTTAATTCTGGTCAGCTGCTCCCACTTGATAGTTTTCTTTGGTGCATATGCAGAGCCTCTGTTTGGGTTCAAGGTGCGTTTTGTAGTTCCTGGGGGGGCTCAGCGCATCTCTGAGCTGAGGCCATCCAGAGGCGGCCTGGTGATGCGCTGATCCCACTTTTTTCTGCGCTGTTTTAAAAAGCGGAAAAAGTAGGTTTAATGCTATTGTCTCATATGATGATGATTCAGCTTTTTCCATAGTCTCGCAGTTAGCAATCATGTGACCCCCAACAAGACAAATTCAGCAATCATGAGGCCCCCCCCCCCCCCATCAAGACAAATTCAGCAATCATGAGGCCCCCAACATGACCAACTCAGCAATCATGAGGCCCCCAACAAGACAAATTCAGCAATCATGAGGCCCCCAACAAGACAAATTCAGCAATCATGAGGCCCCCAACAAGACAAATTCAGCAATCTTGAGGCCCCCAACAAGACAAAGTCAGTAACCATGAGGCCCGCAACACGACAAATTCAGCAGTCATGAGGCACATAAATAGACAGCTTTTCACATAAATAGGCAGAATGCCCCCTTCATATGTAGACACCTCTCACCTGGCAGCAGTTTCCCAAAATACACTCAATCTGACAGCAGTGGTTCCCCAAAAATAGGTAGCCTCAGGTCTATAGGTGTCCCCAGAATAGGTGGCCAGCGGTATAGATGTCCCCAGAACTGGTAGCCAGGGGTAGAGATGTCCCCAGAACAGGTAGCCAGGGGTATATGTGCCCAGTATATGTAGTCAGGGGTATATGTGCCCAGTATATGTAGGCAGGGGTATATGTGCCCAGTATATGTAGGCAGGGGTATATGTCCCCAGTATATGTAGGCAGGGGTATATGTCCCAGTATATGTAGCCAGGGGGATATGTCCCAGTATATGTAGCCAGGGGGATATGTCCCAGTATATGTAGTCAGGGGTATATGTGCCCAGTATATGTAGTCAGGGGTATATGTGCCCAGTATATGTAGGCAGGGGTATATGTCCCCAGTATATGTAGGCAGGGGTATATGTCCCAGTATATGTAGGCAGGGGGATATGTCCCAGTATATGTAGCCAGGGGGATATGTCCCAGTATATGTAGGCAATCCCAGTATATGTAGCCAGGGGGATATGTCCCAGTATATGTAGCCAGGGGATATGTCCCAGTATATGTAGGCAGGGGGTATATGTCCCAGTATATGTAGCCAGGGGGATATGTCCCAGTATATGTAGGCAGGGGTATATGTCCCAGTATATGTAGCCAGGGGTATATGTCCCAGTATATGTAGCCAGGGGGATATGTCCCAGTATATGTAGCCAGGGGGATATGTCCCAGTATATGTAGGCAGGGGGTATATGTCCCAGTATATGTAGGCAGGGGTATATGTCCCAGTATATGTAGCCAGGGGGATATGTCCCAGTATATGTAGGCAGGGGTATATGTCCCCAGAAAAAGTAGCCAGGGGGATATGTCCCAGTATATGTAGGCAGGGGTATATGTCCCAGTATATGTAGGCAGGGGTATATGTCCCAGTATATGTAGGCAGGGGTATATGTCCCAGTATATGTAGGCAGGGGTATATGTCCCAGTATATGTAGGCAGGGGTATATGTCCCAGTATATGTAGGCAGGGGGATATGTCCCAGTATATGTAGGCAGGGGGATATGTCCCAGTATATGTAGGCAGGGGTATATGTCCCCAGAAAAAGTAGCCAGGGGGATATGTCCCAGTATATGTAGGCAGGGGTATATGTCCCAGTATATGTAGGCAGGGGTATATGTCCCAGTATATGTAGGCAGGGGTATATGTCCCAGTATATGTAGGCAGGGGTATATGTCCCAGTATATGTAGGCAGGGGGTATATGTCCCAGTATATGTAGCCAGGGGGATATGTCCCAGTATATGTAGCCAGGGGGATATGTCCCAGTATATGTAGGCAGGGGTATATGTCCCAGTATATGTAGGCAGGGGGTATATGTCCCAGTATATGTAGGCAGGGGTATATGTCCCAGTATATGTAGGCAGGGGTATATGTCCCAGTATATGTAGCCAGGGGGATATGTCCCAGTATATGTAGGCAGGGGTATATGTCCCAGTATACAGTATGTAGGCAGGGGGTATATGTCCCAGTATATGTAGGCAGGGGTAGATGTCCCAGTATATGTAGCCAGGGGGATATGTCCCAGTATATGTAGGCAGGGGTATATGTCCCAGTATATGTAGGCAGGGGTATATGTCCCAGTATATGTAGCCAGGGGGATATGTCCCAGTATATGTAGGCAGGGGTATATGTCCCAGTATATGTAGGCAGGGGTATATGTCCCAGTATATGTAGCCAGGGGGTATATGTCCCAGTATATGTAGGCAGGGGTATATGTCCCAGTATATGTAGGCAGGGGTATATGTCCCCAGAAAAAGTTGCCATGTGTGCCCCAGCAGGAGGGGAGCAGCGCAGAGAAGAGGGAGAGCTATGGGCACTCACCTTAGGGGGCTCTCCCTCCCCCTCTCGCTCTCCCCTCCGGAGTCCGGAATGAAGTGTGCAGCGGCTGGGCAGCGGGCGGAACTAATCTCCTCTCGTCGCACGCGCCGGATGGATTAGCCGCTACTCTGGTCTGATCCAGACCAGAGTGCGGCACCAGAACTTCCGGCGCAGGAGCGAGACGTGGTAAGTTCTGCCCGCTGCCCAGCCGCTGCACACTTCATTCCGGAGGGGACAGCGAGGGAGAGAGAGCCCCCTAAGGTGAGGGAAGGGGGGGGAGACGTCCGCCCTTCCCCACTGTGCCCATAGCTCTCTCTCTTCTCTGCGCTGGACCCCTCCTTCTGGCTGCACGGGCACGCGGCCAGGGGGGGGCAGCGGGCGGCCAGGCTCGGGCAGATGCCCGGTTTTGCCGTATGTGCGGATGCCCATGGTAGCACGCCTGGAGGAGTGTCAGCCTTACTCTCTGTTTGAAGATCAGCTTAGAGTAATTCCTGGAAAACTGCACTAGGCAGGTTTCCTTAGTGCAGATAGGATTGCTTATCTGTTTGTTTGTTCTGTTGCTGTTGTCCTGTCCCAGCGGTGGTCGACAGGAAATGGTTCTGATCTCTGTTCTTGGAGTATAGCTGGTGCAGCGGTTGCTACCAGCTATCTCTTCTGATCTGTCTCACTTGGATCGCGCTGGCATCTTGCGCTAGCACTGTGGATCCTTCTGTTCTGTCTCCTTGGATCGCGCTAGCCACTTTCCGCTAGTGCTGTGGATCCTTCTGTTCTGCTACTCTGTACCTGGATCGCGCTAGCCACTTTCACTAGTGCTGTGGATCCTTCTGTTCTGCTACTCTGCCTGCCTGGATCGCACTCGCCTAGCGCTAGTGCTGTGGATCCTTCTGTTCTGTCTTTCTGGATCGCGCTAGCCACTTTTGCTAGTGCTGTGGATCCTATCTCTCGCTTGTCCCTGTTTTTGTGTGTCTGTCTTGTCTGCTACGAACGCTTGCTGGAGGCTCGGTGAGGTAACCGTTAAGCAAGCGCTCGCATCCTCTGTTTCATGTTTGTCTGTCGATGGTTAGTTAGGCGTGCTTGTCTCTATTGTGCTTATCACGTGGAGACCATGCACGAACGCGTGCACTGTTGCGAATGAGTGCGGTGTTCGCGTTCAGTTAGCGTTTGTTATTTTCCTTGTTATTCTCATTGTATTATTTGCTGTGCCTTTGCTAACCTCGTATTCTGTTCTGATCTGCCTTGTGTCACGTCTGGCGATTGCTGTTGTGTGTGCACTGTCGCGGGGTGGCGACTAGGTTGGCGCACACACATAAAACCTGTCCCTTTGCTCGTTCTCATTCGCAATCGCCTCTCTTGCGATTGCGTTCTGCGCTTCGTACAATTCCTGTCTGGCATTTGTGGAGGTACAGAGGATTGGTTACTCTGCACTCCCCAGCGCCATCTGCCGACAGGAATTTCCCTCTACGGGTGCACCTTTTGCTGGGTGCCTGCAATTATACGCTTGTGGAGGATTTCCGCCGTGTCAGCGCACGCATTGTGCGCTGATCACGGATAAAGTTCCACGATCGTTACAGGAAGTAAGGGAGAAGGGACAGCTGGGCCAGGCAGCAAACTTGTAGGGTTTGTAAGGTCACGGAGGGGGAAGTCTAAGGTGCTAGGTCATCTGTGCTTATAGGCTCCTGTGATGTAAATCCAGGACTGATAACAATATAGAGCTTTGGCAAAGGCTTAGCCATTTTTCAATGCAAATTTTTGAAAAATATTAATTCTCTAAAAGGTGCCCACTAACAGTACAATTTTTTATAAAAATAGCCCAAGTGACTAGAAAAATGCAATCAAAAATGTTGCAATACACCAATTATTTTACCATCAATGAATCCAATTTGTATTCCTATCTAGAGATGGCTCGAACCACAGATTTTGGGTCAGCGGACGCGAACTTTCGCAAAAGTCTGTGAACCGGCGAACTCGGCGAACCGCAATAGACCCGAATGGGCAGGCTAACTTTAAAAACTACAAACACTGTTTCTGGCCACAAAAGTGATGGAAAAGATGTATAAAGGGGTCTAACACCTGGAGGGGGGCATGGCGGAGTGGGATAGACGCCAAAAGTCCCGGGGAAAATTACGGATTTGACGCACAGCAGGGTTATAATCCCTAAAGGGCAGAAATCACATTACATTCCTAAATTGGAGGCATAAAGTGCTTTAAAACATCTTGCGTGTGTATACATCAATCAGGTAGTGTAAGTAGTGTACTGCTTCAAATTGACAGACCAAACTCACTGTTTAATGCACCGCCGCAAAGGGTTGACAAATTGACATTAGTTGACACTCCCAGGACATACACTGTCAGTTCTCTCGGCGGCAATGTTTGTGTAGTGATGGCCGTCGAGAAGTACTACAAGGTAAATCATGCGCTGTTCCCGTTCAGTGACAGGCTTAGTTGTGTGGGGCCAACAAATTCATTCTGACCCGCTGCTACTTAGTAGCCTTTCAGCTTCCACACCAGGAGAGTATGGATGGATGGAAGCTGTACCTTGTGGCATCTCTCTCCACCAGTTCCACTAAGTACCCGCTGCTACTTAGTAGTAGCCTTTCAGCGTCCTCTTCACCAGGAGATTATGGATGGATGGAAGCTTTATGGATGGTTTGGAAGATTATGGATGGTTTCAGCAATAAAGAACAGCCTAGCTAGCTGTCCCTGTCTCTCTGTGGGCTGTATGCAGTGTCACCCACAAAGGGAGCCAAGGTATAGTACGTTCAATCACAGATACAGTGGAAAGGTATGCACTGGTATAATAGTGTGCTGTCAGTGTCACACAGGTACAGTGGATAGGTATGCACTGGTATAACAGTGTTTGCTGTCACACAGGTACAGAGGAAAGGTATGCAATGGTATAAAAGTGTGTGCTGTCACACAGGTACAGAGGAAAGGTATGAACTGGTATAAGAGTGTGCTGCCAGTGGTAGGACTACAAATCCCAGCTGGCCTGGCTGACAACTGTCTGTGGGCTCTATGTATGCAGTGTCAGCCACAAAGACAGCTATGATTTAGTAAGTTAGATCACAAATGCAGGGAAAAGATATGCAATGGTATGGTAATACAGTGTGGGACTACAAATCCCAGCTAGCCTGGCTGGCAACTGTCTGTGGGCTCTAGGTATATACAGTGTCACCCACAAAGACAGCTATGCTTTAGTAAGTTAAATCACAAATACAGTGGAAAGATATGCAATGGTAATACAGAGTGTGGGCCTGGCACACTACAGCAAGGCCCAGCTGCGACAGGGCTGTATCTATGCCTGTCTGTGGTGGTCACACACACACAAAAAAAAAAAAATAGATCAGAAGAATATCAGCTCCCCAAAGAGCTTTTTGTGGGGTGCTTTCAGTAACAAGATTGAGCGAGGAGCAAGCTAACAACAGACTAACCAATGCTTTCCCTATCTCTCCAGCAAGCTCTCTCTGCTCTCACTGTTGCAAGATCAGCAGACTGAGAACATGGCCGACGCTGCAGCGTTTTTATAGGGGGCGGGGGTCCGTGGGTGCGTGCAGCCTGATTGGCAGCCATGTGTCTGCTGACTGTGATGTAGTGGGTCAAAGTTTAGCCCAATGACAAGGTATAGGAGGCGGGTCGACCGCGCTATGTGTCCGCTAACCGCTGCGGGTGCGGGTAGCTGATATCCGCGCGGACTACCCGCCGGGCGAACCGTTCAGGCCATCTCTATTCCTATCCATCACAACTGATTAGAAAAACTTCTAATCTATTAAATTGTTGTCAAACAATCTACATTAGGGTCATTCACAGTAGACTTGAGACATCATTGAGGGTTTTTCTTGGCTGCAGAAAAAAGGTACCGCAGGTTCAACAGGTAGATTCTTCTAACTGTGTAATAATAATATTTATTTTTATTTTTTTTTGGGAGGGGGGGGGGAGGGGGGATGATTTATATACATTTTTGAATAATTATTTTTTTATCATTTGGAAAACAGAATTTAATCTTGCTTTAAAGTGAACCTGAACCAAGTAAAATTATTGATGATGTATCTGCAAATGAATGTTACATACTTGTCAGAACTGAAATATTTCAGTTTCTGTCAGTTAGTCAGTTATATATAGGTTGCTGTCAGTTGTAACTGACAGAACAACTGATGAGCAAGGTAATGTACAGGTTTCCCCTATGGCTCAAGTGGGCGATGTTACAATTTAACAGTGTGCTGACCAGGAAGCTGTTATGGGGTAATGGCCATTTTTAAAATGGAGGACGGAGAATTCCATTGATCACAGTGGATAAACAATCCTGCGTCCTGCAGGAGAGAAGAAAATGATTGAGGAGTAGACTACACAGGAGGGAAGTATGCCCTGTGTATGTTTATTTTAACTTTTCATTTTCAGTTCTGGTTTGCTTTAAGTCACAAAGAACACCTGCACAATCCTGAATTCCAGTGCAAAAAAAAATATTAAAAATGTCTATTGCAAAATTCACGGTTCCCCTCAGCGGGTTACTTGTGATTCAATTCTTTACTGGTCTTTAAAGAATCCAATTACAAAACTTTTTTTAGACATGTAAAAAGGGAAGATCAGGGCAAGTAACTTTACCTGGGTCACATAATGAATCTAACAGCATCAAACGACTCTTAGATCATCTGTATTATGAATATATCACAAGACATTAAAAGCTCTTTGAAGCAATCGAAAGTACAAGCAGGAAAGAGTCCAAAAGATAGCCGCAGTCTCGAGATCAAGACATGAAAGCGGACCTCTACGCAGAGGACTAAGTACTGCTAAACTATCCCCTAAAATATTACCGGCAAAAATATGTGCCAGTCTGTCCAGGCAGGCATGTGATTCAGAAAGCCCACGGTCTGCGTGTGCAGCTGGCTATGCCAGATTTATACTTTTTGTGCCCCTAGGCCAAGTATGTTAAGTCTCCCCTTTTTGTACAGCAACGCCCCTCCCATTCCATGTGCAGCCCCCTCATCCATATGTATCTTCCATGTACAGCAGCCCTTTGTAAAGACCTCTGGCCGCTCATGGCGGCAGAATGCCGAGACCCACGTTGAGGCGCTCTGACATCACTGGAGCGCATGACGCTAAGTGGCTCAGCTACCACTGGATAAGCGGTGAACGCGTTCCCAGTACGCGCTCCGGCGCTGTAAACAATAGCCACGTGCGTACTGAGCGTGTCAGCTGAAGGCTGACACGCTGTCACTTGATTAATTCTTTTGGATACTTTTGCTTCCTGATTGGTTACTCCCTGTATAAAAGAAAGGTGAGCGCCCTCAGTCTTCACCCGTGATAGCCTACGCTGGGCTTGTAGCTGAGATTGCGCTCACACCAGTGCCTTGTCTTGCTGCAGATTCTCTGTCTTTTGATCAGCTTCTTGCAGATTGGATTACCCGTTGCTGACCTGGATTGAACCTGACTACGCTTCTTCTGATCATCTGTTATCGACCCGGCTTGTCCCTGACTTCGCATCAGACTGATTTCCTGTTGCCAAACTCGGACTGTTAAAGGACCTTGCTAGAACTCTGCCTGCCCTGATCCCGGCCTGTTTGACCACGTCTTTGTATTGCGATTTTACTTTCATCTGGATAGCCTCAATCCATAGGCCTCAGGTGACTATTCAAGTATACTGTGTTTGCTATACCTTGCTGAGTTTGGTGAATGCTATATGCCAGGTTGTATGCTACTTCTGCCTGCAGGGTGTTGTATTTTGTTGCTAGGCAGGAGTGTACGCAGGTGTTAGGGCTGAGCTATAGGTCAGTCATATGAGCATACAGTCTGACCTACAGCAAGTAGCCAGACAAGCCTGACGCCCTTTTCTGTAATGAACAGCTTCCTTGGGCATTAGTTTCCCTTTTTCTTGTGTTGCTCCCAATTTTCATCCCCCCTTCCAATTTTCAACCTCCACAGGCTGCCCGTGACTTTATACGCATGCACAGTGCACTCCCGGGGTGCATTCAGGTCAAATGCGGGGGCAGAGAGGAGAACTTTTTCCTAGTTATTTTTGGCTCTGGTATCCTTTAACCCAAATACCCCCCCCCCCCTCTCTCCCGTACACCCTACCTGACGGCTAACCTTCTAATCACCCCTTCTCCTGATGCCTAACTCTAAGCGTCCCCCCCCCCCCCCCGCACAAACAACACCTTACCTGATGCCTAACCCTACATGTGTTCCAACCCTCACACAAACACCCCACCTGATGCCTATCCCTAAGCGTGCCCCTCCCCACCAAACCACCTCACTTGAAGCCCAACCTTCACCACCCACCCATACTTAACCTTAACCACCCCCTGCCACCATGCCTAACTTTAACCACCCCTCCCCATCACCAATTGTCATCTCCAATCGCTGCAGTTAAAAAAATAATTTTTGGGCGCTGCCACAGATGCCCATTGAAATAGCAGCATTTGAGGGTAGCAGGAAAAAAGGGCGCCGGCTGAGGGTGGACGACTTTAATGCAATTATCGTTAATATGGCAAAAAAAAGCAGAAAAAAAGGGTGCCGCGGAAAATTTCGTTAATAACATTACAACATAATAGTTTTTGAGGTAGTTATCGTTTTAGAAGTTTACAACGGTATAGTTTTTGTCATATTATTTCGTTAAAGGGGCGCTATGGCGAATTACTGTTTAAATAAATGCAGCATAAAATGAAGCCAGCATCCAAAAGAAGCTGCAATAAAAAAGCTTTAGCTTAAAAAAAATAAGCAGAGCTGCTTGCTCCGTCACTGTAGCTTTCAGTATCCCCTCATTTGCATCCTAAGCGTCGGACTAAACAGACCAGTACATTACTTATGGGGAACATCTGGTATGACTGTTTATTTTTTTCATAACTAACTTCCCTGTCATCTGGTTGTTTTGGTTTCTCCGCACTCACGAGCCTAGCCGCCCGCTACAAACAGTTGTAAAGCTGCGTTTCCTCACAGCGTAGACTGAAGCTATGAAGGACCCCTGCACTCTGACAGGCAATAAATCAGCCACCTGACACAGAGGGGGGACGGATAGACAGCCGAGATAAGGTGGCTGATTTATTGCCTGTCAGAGTGCAGGGGTCCTTCATAGCTTCAGTCTACGCTGTGAGGAAACGCAGCTTTACAACTGTTTGTAGCGGGCGGCTAGGCTCGTACTGTTTGTAACGGGCGGCTAGGCTCGTGTGTGCGGAGAAACCAAAACAACCAGATGACAGGGAAGTTAGATCTGAAAAAAATAAACAGTCATACCAGATGTTCCCCATAAGTAATGTACTGGTCTGTTTAGTCCGACGCTTAGGATGCAAATGAGGGGATACTGAAAGCTAAAGTGACGGAGTAAGCAGCTCTGTTTATTTTTTTTAAGCTAAAGCTTTTTTATTGCAGCTTTTGGATGCTGGCTTCATTTTATGCTGCATTAATTTAAACAGTAATTCGCCATAGCGCCCCTTTAAGTACAGATTTTACGTTTTCAAAGGTATTATTGTAAATATGTGTAAAAGGGTGTTTCTGCAGAGGGAGTGGTTAGAGTTAGGCACCACCAGGGGGGTGGTTAGGGTTAGGCACCACCAGGGGGGTGGTTAGGGGTAGGCACCACCGGGGGGGTGGTTAGGGGTAGGCACCATCAGGGGGGTGGTTAGGGTTAGGCACCACCGTGAGAGTGGTTAGGATTAGGCGTCACTGGGGGAGTAGTTAGTTTTAGGTACCACCAGGGGAGGGTTCTGTGTGAGGATATGGTTGGGTTAAGCAGTATTGACGAAAAACGTAACAACATTTAACGTTAATATGTATTCATTATTATTTCTCGTTTGTTTTTGCAACAGTAATTATCATTAATAAGGATGGACAACGATGGTTCTCGTTAGCAAATTTCGTTAATACCTGGCGCCAAATTCGGGCCCTTTTTTCACGGCGCCCTTTTTTCATGCACGCGCATTGAGGACCAAGTTGGGCTTCTGTTAGACCCAGCGCTCGCTCCCCTCGATACACGCCTATGGTGGCACCCAAATTTCTGCCTCTACCTGGTGCCCAAATTGCCTGCTTCGCCCTAAGGACATGGGGCCCCTGTGCGGCTACACAGCCTGTACAGGCCTTTGTTCGCCCCGTACCCAGGGCTGATCCCTACCATTACCAGTGTGTTTGTGTTTAGGGGGATGGAGGGGAGGTGTTCAGCATTCAGCCAAAAGGTCAGGTGAGTTACTATGCCACCAAAAATGGTGCAGAGACCTAAGAGAGCATAATAAAGTTTGAAGGGGAGTTCTGTAGTGCGGCACTCAGGGGGGTTCTGTGGGGCCCTAGGATACTTTTACCTTGGAGCCTCATTGCAGCTTGAACCAGTTCCATTTATAATCTCGGCTGGATGTTGAAGTGTCACGTCATTGATCATGGAGGAAAATTCATGTAAGCCCAAGAAGGTAAGTGTGGCGTCCTCTGTGTGAAGGGAACTCATCCGTAGTTTTTGTTTGCAACAACGTTTTTGAACGCTGTACACTAAAAGGGCAGCAAGCAACTCTAATGAATCCAGCAGCTATCAGCAGAACCTCGCTGAATAACTGGCCATGATCTCAGGGAGCCCGGGAGTACATTACCCAGCACCTTCAGCTGCCACATACAAATGAGTCTGAGTGTGTGATTCCGTACGCTAGAATAATTCTGGCTGGATAAACAGTCCATTTAACTTCCAGTATATCCAAGCAATAACCGCTATAAATAAAAAAACAAGAACGAAAAACACAGACAGTAAAAGGTATGCAGGGGGTGAGTGCATACCTCCCAACTTTTTGAGATGAGAAAAAGGGACACTTAAGCCACACCCCTGGTCACGCCCCTAATCACGCATACCATAAAGATTTCATAAGAAAAATATGTTGTTTTATAATTCAAACCACACTGGTCCTTTCTATCCTGGTCCATTTCTCTTCATAGTAACATTTTAAAATTAGTAATATATCAATTTAAAGGATGGGAATTAAGTTTAGAGTCAAACACATTTTTGGTAGAGAAATATATATATTTATATAGAAAGAGGGACAAAGTCCTGAAAGAGGGACAAATGAGGGGTAGAGAGGGACAGGGCTCCCAAAGAGGGACTATCCCTCCAAAACAGGGACAGTTGGGAGCTATGTGTGAGTGTGTTACAAGAAGATTCCTGGGGAGAGTGGCATTGTAAGGACATCTATGAATCCCATAGCTGTGCCAAAAAAGGCCCAAATTAATGAATATGGCACTTTTTAAAACCATTATGCTTACATTTATTGACTATACGGGTGGAGTTGAGGGATGCAGAGGAAAAATAATTTACCTGGAGGGAGGATTAAAGGAATACTGTAGGGGTCGGGGGAAAATTAGTTGAACTTACCCAGGGCTTCTAATGGTCCCCCGCGTGTCA
The DNA here is from genome assembly GCF_040937935.1 of Hyperolius riggenbachi. Taxonomy (NCBI): domain Eukaryota; kingdom Metazoa; phylum Chordata; class Amphibia; order Anura; family Hyperoliidae; genus Hyperolius; species Hyperolius riggenbachi. The sequence continues at coordinate 18,750,662 of NC_090656.1, read as the reverse complement.
ACTCATTTTCCCCCGACCCCCCTATAGTATTCCTTTAAAGGCAAAACTATGTAAAAGGGCAGAGGAAGTTAGTACCCTGAATTTGCCTTCCTCAGGGCTTGTTCACATCTAGGTCGTTTTTGGCCTTTTTTCAAGCGCAGGCTGTGACGAATATTACGGAAAGTCGTGCGCAAAATCGCCATTGACTTTCGCATGGTCGTGCACAGTTCCTGTCAGTCTTGGGTAAATGCACAATAGATGTCAATTTCCCTCTCTCTTACTGAGAGAGGGCAGCCCTCCCCCACATCCTGTTCAGGTCAGGAAAGAATTCACAAGTGGCCAGACCACCTGGGCAGCAATCATTTGGTCACACAGCTCATGTTCCACCAAACTAGCTCAAACTGGTTGAACTTCAAATTTCCCTCCAAGCTTATAGCTTCACACAATGGGAACATTTACTTTATTAATAATTCAAGATGGGTTTGGCACAGAAAGACAACAAACACATTTCCTGATACCCAGAAATCAGTTCTATCACTCACATGATTTATAATTTTCTGGCTATCAGGAATCAATAGAGAGACCACTTTATCCGGCCTGCGTAGAGCAAATTCGACAGACTAGGCGTGTATAGTCTCATTTAATACAGAGTCGCATGCTGCTTATGAATATGGTCTCGGATTTGCGATGCACCCATCTGGGGCGGAATTACACAAATTATTAATAATTGGTACATTCCTTGCTCCAAGTCTGTGGGTGGCAACCTGACTGCCAGGAGGTAACCCTGCCCCAAACACACCTACTTTCCAGGTAGTGACCGCCCCAAAACTCTGGTCAGTAAAAAGCGTTTGCAAGGAACTCCTCCCAGTTCTCCAAATTCCATCGACTAAGGAACGTCTATGCAGGCGCTAAGGAGAGCCAGCGCCTGCAGTGTACAAAGGACTTTTAAACTGAATGCCTACTTTTAAACTGGACTATTTTCTTCATGCTTCAAATGGACTGCTCAGCTAACTAAGTAAGAACTTTCTGATTTTATTCCTTTTATTTTTAAGCTCTGTGTTTTATATGTTAATAGGTGTATATAACTGTATGTAATGCATTTGTGTTATTAAACGTTTAAAAATCGTTTAGCGGTTATGACCTGTTGCTGAACATACACAATCGTACCTATTCTCCTGAACTCGCTACCCTGTGTTAATAGAAGTATACACCTTTATAACCCGTATGCGTGAATCCGGCTCAGATAGTCAGATCTGACCCAGGTTCCTGCATACTGCTAAGGGTTAATAGAGCGTTCTCCAAGTCCTAGTATAATTACAGTAGCGGGCTGTGTAACTCGCTTGGTGGCAGATCTTTGAATTGTATATGTGTGTGGAGTGATTCGGTTGGTATCAGAACGCTCCCTTCGCGAGTCAGTTCATCAAATTGCGAACGCGGGTTACCCTTCGTGATGAACAAATGACCGTGTAAGAGGATTTCTGACGCTGATCGATTTACCCCATCCGCAGACCGGCCTAGCGGTTTGTGACATTGTTTGGCAGCTTTTTGGGATTTGTGTATGTTCAGAACATCAACGGCAACGTTATTTGATTAACCTGCCAGAACAGATCAAAAATCTGTGGTCGATAACCGGTGCATTACCATTTATATAGACTAAACGTGTAGCACAGAGTTCCCCCCCAATCTCTTTTGCTATCCTATCTTTTATTTGGCAAAAATGGCCGCAGCAAGATACAAGAAAATGTCAGTGGCAGACCTAGCAAACTTGTGTGAGGAAAAAGGCATTATGACGTATAGAAAAAAGAAATCGCAATTGATCGAGGACTTGTTGCGACTGAATACCCAGCCGGAGCAGATGCTGGGAGAGCACACTCCTGGTTCAGACGGTGCTGTAACTGGGGCAGAGGAAAGTGAGCGGTTGGAGCAAAGCAACCCACTTCCAGACCCAGAGGAAAACGGTACCGCGTCTGAACCGGTCGCTTTAAATGCTGAGGAGCATGACGGCCGGCAGGAGCCCGCCCATGCCAACCGTTCCTGTGTTCCTGAGGCTGAAATGCAGCACGCTTTACAAAGACTGGCGGATACAAATCCTGAGCTGTACATGCAGATGGTCAGAGAAAACGCTGACCGCTCAGAACGCCAGGCGGAACGGGAAGCCTCAGAACGCCAGGCGGAACGGGAAGCCTCAGAACGCCGGTGGCTTGCCGAGAAAGAGGCGGCAGAGAGAGAATCCGCCCGCCGACACGACCTTGAAATGGCCAAACTGCGAGGGCAAGGCCAAAATCCCTCGCAAAGTGCTCCGGAACCCCGGCCCACAGCAGGCCCGTTTGGGACTCCAAAGTTTAAATTCCCAGAAATGGAGAAGGGAACCGACCCGGACACTTATTTACACTCCTTTGAAAAGACTTGTCGTCAGCATCATCTGCCCCAGGAGCAGTGGGCGAGATATCTGACACCCAACTTGCGGAACAAAGCGCTTGAGGCGTTTGTGGACTTACCCGCTGAGAAAGACAATGACTATGAGGCGATAAAAGCTGCAATTATCGCCAAATACCATTTGACCCCAGAGGTCTATCGCAAAAAGTTTCGCTCCCTGCAGAAAGGCCACACCGACTCTTACACAGACCTGGAGAGTCGCCTGCTGACCGTGTTCAGGCAGTGGTCATGGGGCCTCAAAAAAGACTCTCACCAAGGTCTGGAGGACCTCATCGTGCAGGAGCAGTTGCTGAACTGCTGCACTCCAGATGTCCGGCAGTTTGTCTTGGAGCGGAAGCCTGAATCCGCCAAAGCTGCCGCAGAACTTGCAGACACTTTTGTGGCCACCCGTGTGCTGGACAGCCGCAAACCTCCAGCCCAGAGCTGGAAAGGGGGGAGACCTATGCAACCCAGCTCTCCCCCCCCTGCTAACCGTGGGAATCGGGTCCCACAGCCACAGAGGCCGGATGCTGCACCTGCTACTCATCCGCCTGATGCCACATATGTTCCGAAGTGTTACCACTGTGGACAGCGAGGACACCTCAAGTCTGCCTGCCCCGAGGTGAGGATGCCGTCTCCAGAGCCTAGCGCAGAAGTGGCTAGCGCATCCTCTACTGCACACGCCTACCTCGTCATGGGAGCAGCAAATCCTCGACTTTCCGGAAATCATCAAGTCGTGGAAGTTAACGACCAGATCGCTGTTGGTTTCCGCGACACAGGCGCAGAGCTTACCTTGGTTCGCTCTCATCTTGTAGCCAGGGAGAATTTCCTGCCTAATGAGCGTGTCACACTTTTGGGAGTTGGTGGCACACACGCACACATCGCCAAAGCTCGTGTTGTTCTCGATTCGGGAAGGGGCCGCCAGTCAAAAGTTGTGGGGGTGACAGATGACATCCCAGTGCCTGTGCTGTTGGGCACCGATCTTGGCACCCTACGATCCTTTTATGAACCTGTGATCAACACCCCGGATTGCCAGTCTGGACCCACTCAGGTACTGTACAAGCTTGGGGTGGGACAGAGGGAGGCAGCAAGGGTAGTGGTACCTAGCCCTCCTAGGGAAGGAGGCAAGGAAGCGGTACCTGTTTCTAATGGACAGCTGTCTAATCACGGTTTGTCTGATTCTAAACCTGTCACTGTTGTTCCAGATACCTGTGTACATGATGTGAAAAATGAACGTAACTGGGATGTTAATGTTGTACCAGATGTTGCTAATAGATTTCATGCTGAATCTCCTATTACTAAAAAAGATTTATGTTTAAGTGTGATTGCCTCTAACCTAAGAGGTAACAGTCTTGTGTTGCCTGGGTCATATCCGTGCAGGGCAGTGGAAGCAGGCCAGGTGTCAGAGCAGGCAGCTGGGGGCCTAGACCTCCCCTCCTGCTATGACAGCCAGAGTGCTCCACCATTGCCTGCTGTTAACAAACAGCTGGTGGAGACAGGCCATGCCTTCCCTGTCTCACCCTTGCATGTCTTCCCCTTGCAGAAGCAACCCAGTGCAAAACTGCCCAGAGGTCCACCCTCTATCCTTCCTGGAGAAGGGGCAAGCCTCGCCACCCAGGTGAAGGCTGATTCATTTTTTAAAATGTGCTCTAATGTTCACCTAGGTTGTGCTGACCAAAATGTTGTGCCAAGGTGTAGTCAGTTAGAGCAGGGGTATGCCACGCTGCTTCCAGATTCGCAGGCTGACACCCGAGAGTCAGGAAGTGACCCGGATGTCAGCCAACGACTCTCTCCCTTACAGGAAGCGCTATGCAAACCCAGCCAGGCCTTTAGAGGTAAGCCTGTTGGTGTGCATCGCACCGTCCGCAAAGCGGACACTGGGACACACCGGACCATGAGGCCTTATGCTTCTGGTGAGTTGTCTAAAGGGCAGTCAGATAAGAAGTCGAGAACCCGTTCAGTAGCTAAGCGGCGCGTAGAGCGGGTCTGGCAGACTCACTCTGTGCGTCCGACTGGTAGGGGGAGATGTGACGAATATTACGGAAAGTCGTGCGCAAAATCGCCATCGACTTTCGCATGGTCGTGCACAGTTCCTGTCAGTCTTGGGTAAATGCACAATAGATGTCAATTTCCCTCTCTCTTACTGAGAGAGGGCAGCCCTCCCCCACATCCTGTTCAGGTCAGGAAAGAATTCACAAGTGGCCAGACCACCTGGGCAGCAATCATTTGGTCACACAGCTCATGTTCCACCAAACCAGCTCAAACTGGTTGAACTTCAAATTTCCCTCCAAGCTTATAGCTTCACACAATGGGAACATTTACTTTATTAATAATTCAAGATGGGTTTGGCACAGAAAGACAACAAACACATTTCCTGATACCCAGAAATCAGTTCTATCACTCACATGATTTATAATTTTCTAGCTATCAGGAATCAATAGAGAGACCACTTTATCCGGCCTGCGTAGAGAAAATTCGACAGACTAGGCGTGTTTAGTCTCATTTAATACAGAGTCGCATGCTGCTTATGAATATGGTCTCGGATTTGCGATGCACCCATCTGGGGCGGAATTACACAAATTATTAATAATTGGTACATTCCTTGCTCCAAGTCTGTGGGTGGCAACCTGACTGCCAGGAGGTAACCCTGCCCCAAACACACCTACTTTCCAGGTAGTGACCGCCCCAAAACTCTGGTCAGTAAAAAGCGTTTGCAAGGAACTCCTCCCAGTTCTCCAAATTCCATCGACTAAGGAACGTCTATGCAGGCGCTAAGGAGAGCCAGCGCCTGCAGTGTACAAAGGACTTTTAAACTGAATGCCTACTTTTAAACTGGACTATTTTCTTCATGCTTCAAATGGACTGCTCAGCTAACTAAGTAAGAACTTTCTGATTTTATTCCTTTTATTTTTAAGCTCTGTGTTTTATATGTTAATAGGTGTATATAACTGTATGTAATGCATTTGTGTTATTAAACGTTTAAAAATCGTTTAGCGGTTATGACCTGTTGCTGAACATACACAATTGTACCTATTCTCCTGAACTCGCTACCCTGTGTTAATAGAAGTATACACCTTTATAACCCGTATGCGTGAATCCGGCTCAGATAGTCAGATCTGACCCAGGTTCCTGCATACTGCTAAGGGTTAATAGAGCGTTCTCCAAGTCCTAGTATAATTACAGTAGCGGGCTGTGTAACTCGCTTGGTGGCAGATCTTTGAATTGTATATGTGTGTGGAGTGATTCGGTTGGTATCAGAACGCTCCCTTCGCGAGTCAGTTCATCAAATTGCGAACGCGGGTTACCCTTCGTGATGAACAAATGACCGTGTAAGAGGATTTCTGACGCTGATCGATTTATCCCATCCGCAGACCGGCCTAGCGGTTTGTGACACAGGCGATTTTCAAAATCGCCCACAAAACGCTTGTGCAATGAATCTCTGTGAGAAGGATCCTATCAGCACATTGCGCCTGCTTTGCGCGCCGCAAAGCGGTGCCTGTACCATTTTTGGGGCGATTTTGGTATAATATAAGGTATAGGAGAAACGCAAAGAATAATTGTATTTATTATTTTCCGGGTCAAAGAGTTCACTTCCTAACTTGCGTCAGGGAGTGAATGAAAAGATTGGTCTGCAAAAGCGCTTTAGAAAAGTGCTTTAAAAAAAAACGCAGGAGGCGCTAAAAAAAAAATTGTGCCCAAAATTGCAAAACACTTACGTTTGCGATTTCGATTTTAGATGTGAACAAGGCCTAATTAGTGGTTCCTCTAAAGTGTTTATCTTACTTCCAGCTAACAATGTAAGGGTTGGCCATACATGATTAAACCAAATTGATACTTTTTTTTTTTTTTAAAGAAAAAAAATGATTACTTGCATAGAAAAAAATGTATTGAAAAAAAATCAGATTAAATAAAACATTTGGTTTCTTTATTTTTCAATCATTTTTTTCCAATCCTACGTGTATGGGAGGACAAGGAAATATAATAATAAAAAAATAGAGATACGTACCTACAGTACATCTGGAAAGTATTCACAGCGCATAACTTTTTCCACTTTTTGCCATGTTACAGCCTTATTCCAAAATGTTTAGAAGTAGGGATGATTACTGTATAGGCCAGGGGTGGGGAACCTATGGCTCGGGAGCAATATGTGGCTCTTTCAATGGCTACATCTGGCTTACAGTTAGGGGTTGATTCACTAAGCTACACTCAGGCAGTGCAGTTTAGTGTGACAGCGCAAGTACATTTTCAAAGTAGGCACGCTATGCTGTAGCGTGCACTGCTAACTTACTCACGCCCCAAACTAACTGCCGGTCCAATTGTCCCACCCTGGACCCTGTCAGCTCCAGTGACTTTGTAAGACGAGATCACCGCACTTTGATTGGCCGAATAGGCTGTCACTTGAAAAGCAGCCTTCTGGGCCAAAGTGCGGGGATCTCGTCCGACAAAGTGAAGCAACCCCCAAGTCAGCTAGCTAATTGTACAAGCTGTTAGTCGGTATTTCTCCTGTCTGGGAAATTGCTGATGTTGCTGAAACCCAAGAGAAGCTGAAGACGTGTCTGACACATCCACTGCCTGGTGGATTAACTGTATACACATCACCATGGCAACAGGGATGAGAGCCCTCTGCTGTGCTGGCACTGTCCCAGTTTGAAACATATTGTTTTCCTTTCACGAGTTACATTTTAAAATATATGGCGTTTATGGCTCTCTCAGCCAAAAAGGTTCCTGACCCCTGCTGTGGGGGAACCATGGTAGCCTGTGTGATAAAGACGGGACCAGGAGCCAAATGATGCAGTATCACTGGCGTACCGATAGGCCCTGCAGCATCTGCGCCTGCGGGGGGGGGGCCCGGCCCCCCCCTGGGGCCCGCTCGGGGCCGTGGTGTGGGAGCTGGAGGGGTGGCAACATGAGGGGAAAGCCTTGGCCACAGTCGGCGGGGAGAGGGGAAGTTCCACCGCATAATCTTCGCTCTGGCCTATGACGTCACTTCCGGAAGTGACATCACTTCCGGAAGTGACACCAGACGCCAGAGCGAAGATTATGCGGTGGAACGCAAGGAAGGTATGTATCTGCCCGCCGCTGCCCGCAGCCCACAGTATAACGTTAGCTGGAGGGAAGCGCAGAGGGGACAGCCCCGAGGTGAGGGAGAGGGGGGAACTTCCCCTCTCCCCGCCGACTGTGGCCAAGGCTTTCCCCTCATGCTGCCACCCCTCCAGCTTCCACACCACGGCCCCGGGCGGGCCCCAGGGAGAGAGGGGGGGGGCCCGCTCTGAAATTTTGCAGGGGGGCCCGGTGGGGCCTAGTTACACCCCTGTGCAGTATCATAGGGTAACATTAGCTCAATATTACAAGAGCAACCACCGTATATCGCCAAGACTGGGTGGTCGCTCTCCTGGGGTCCTTACTAGCTGTGGATGGCACCACACTAATGGGAAGGACACCTCCAAAGGAGGTGTAGTGGGCAATGAAAAGGGTAGAGGCAACCAATATTAAATATCCCTCAGAGTATACGTTATAAAGACAAAAATTATGGAGAGGTATCTCACCTCTCCAGAAGAACCAACCAAGAAAACAAGGGCTTAGATCAGGTAAGGTTTATTCAAGCACAATTAAAAAAAGACAAAGGCCTCAATTCACTAAGATCATGCTGGAGATAATAAGGCAAGAGAAAACTTACCTCCATGCAGTGAGAGAGTTATCTTATCTCTTCATTCCTTAAGTTACCTCCTCTGTAGTTATTTTCACACGCAGTTAATTAACAGCCTGTCTTTAACACTGGAGTTATTTTAAGGATTGAAGAGTTAACTTAAAGACAGAAGAGTTAACTTTAGGCTTGCCTGAGGTAAAATGTTTTCTGAATACTACATGCCTTATCACCATGGTAACAACTCTAGAAACGTTATTAAAGACAGGAGATAAGCTTAGTGAATTGAGGCCAATGCGTTTCTCGGGGCTCTCCCTGCTTTCTCAGGTCAATAAAGTGCCTTAAAGGGATACTGTGGGGGGGGTCGGGGGAAAATTAGTTGAATTTACCCGGGGCTTCTAATAGTCCCCCGCAGGCATCCTGTGCCCGCGCAGCCACTCACCGATGTTCCGGCCCCGCCTCCGGTTCACTTCTGGAATTTCAGACTTTAAAGTCTGAAAACCACTGCGCCTGCGTTGCCGTGTCCTCGCTCCCGCTGATGGCACCAGGAGCGTACTTGCGCAGGCCCAGTATGGTCTGTGTCTGCGCCGTGCGCTCCTGGTGACATCAGGGGAAGCGAGGACACGGCAACGCAGGCGCAGTGGTTTTCAGGCTTTAAAGTCTGAAATTACAGAAGTGAACCGGAGGCGGGGCCAGAGCATCGGTGAGTGGCTGCGCGGGCACAGGATGTCTGTGGGGGACCATTAGAAGCCCCAGGTAACTTCAACTCATTTTCCCCCGGCCCCCCTACAGTATCCCTTTAAGAAATCCAGTTTGGAGCCTGGGAGCCTGAAATTTCAAAAACATGTCCAATCAACTGAATTTACCACAGATGGACTCCAATTGAGCTACAGAAACCTCTAAAGAACGATCAGGGGAGACAGGAAGCATCTGAGCTCAATTTTGAGCTTCATGGCAAAGGCTGTAAATACTTATGTAAAATGCTTTCTCAATTTTTTTATTTGTAATAAATCTGCCAAAACCTCAAGTGAACTTTTTTACATTGTCATTACGTTGTGTGTAGAATTCTGAGGGGAAAAATGAATTTAATCCATTTTGGAATAAGGCTTTAACATACCAAAATGTGCAAAAAGTGATACGTTGAGAATACTTTCTGGATGCACTGTAGGTAGTGGGAAGCCACTGGATGGTCCAGACACTTTCATACCAGAGTCCAGCCTGGGACCCTCTTCTTCTACGTTGCTGCATTCTTGTCCGTGTACAAGAAAACCTGTGCTGACGTCTTACAATGATGCAAATTTGAAGCTCTTAAAGAGAACCAGAGACGAAAAAAAAAAAAAGATTTTATACATACCTGGGGTTTCCTCCAGCTCCATAAGCCTGGATCGCTCCCACGCCACCATCCACCATTGTCTCTGTCCGCCGGTACCGGGTCCCGTAATTTCAGCCAGTCGAGCCAGTCGACGGGAGCGCAATGCGCTCCCTCCGCACTGCGCTGGCGCATGTGTACAAAGCCGGAGGGAGCCCCTGCACACAACTGGTCGCGTCCGGCGGAAGTGACGGGAACCGGTACCGGCGATAGAGGCAGCGGAGGATGGAGGCGTGGGAGCTATCCAGGCTTATGGAGCTGGAGGAAGCCCCAGGTATGTATAACATCTTTTTCAATTTTTCAGCTATGGTTCGTCTCTGGTTCCCTTTAAGGGCCGCATAAAATGGCAAGGAGGGCCGCATTGGGCCCGCGGGCCTTGAGTTCGACACCAGTATTGTAGACTATAAGAGGCTTTCCACTACTGAATTATTTAAAGGACAACTGAAGTCATGGAGTTATATGGAGGCTGCCATATTTATTTCCTTTTAACCACCCTGGCGGTATGAGTATTTCCAGATTTTAGGGTCTTTTCTGAACTTTTTTTTTTTTTTTGCGGCGGAGGGGAGCAGCGCAGAGAAGAGAGAGCTGTGCGGACGGTGGGGAAGGGGGGCCATATCCCCCCTCCTTCCCTCACCTTAGGTGCTCTCTCTCCCTCGCTGTCCCCTCCAATGTCCGGGTGGCTGGCAGCGGCGGGCGGAACTCACCTCCGTCTCGCTCCAGCGCCGGGCGGAAGTTCGGGTGCGCAGCCGCTGCTCTGGTCTGGACCAGACCAGAGTAGCGGCAGATCCATCCTGCGCTGCGAGAGACGGAGGTAAGTTCCGTTCCGCCCGCGGCTGCCAGCACCGTCCCGGACAGACATTGGAGGGGACAGCGAGGGAGAGAGAGCAGCTCTTCCTCTTCTCTGCGCTGCTCCCCTCCTGCTGGGGAGGGGGACACCTGGCTACCTACTCTGGGCACATACCCCTGGCTACCTACTCTGGGCACATATATACCCCTGGCTACCTACTCTGGGCACATATATACCCCTGGCTACCTACTCTGGGCACATATATACCCCTGGCTACCTACTCTGGGCACCTATACCCCTGGCTACCTACTCTGGGCACATATATACCCCTGGCTACCTACTCTGGGCACATATATACCCCTGGCTACCTACTCTGGGCACATATACCCCTGGCTACCTACTCTGGGCACCTATACCCCTGGCTACCTACTCTGGGCACCTATACCCCTGGCTACCTACTCTGGGCACATATATACCCCTGGCTACCTACTCTGGGCACATATATACCCCTGGCTACCTACTCTGGGCACATATATACCCCTGGCTACCTACTCTGGGCACATATATACCCCTGGCTACCTACTCTGGGCACCTATACCCCTGGCTACCTACTCTGGGCACATATATACCCCTGGCTACCTACTCTGGGCACCTATACCCCTGGCTACCTACTCTGGGCACCTATACCCCTGGCTACCTACTCTGGGCACATATATACCCCTGGCTACCTACTCTGGGCACATATATACCCCTGGCTACCTACTCTGGGCACATATATACCCCTGGCTACCTACTCTGGGCACATATATACCCCTGGCTACCTACTCTGGGCACCTATACCCCTGGCTACCTACTCTGGGCACATATATACCCCTGGCTACCTACTCTGGGCACATATATACCCCTGGCTACCTACTCTGGGCACATATATACCCCTGGCTACCTACTCTGGGCACATATATACCCCTGGCTACCTACTCTGGGCACATATATACCCCTGGCTACCTACTCTGGGCACCTATACCCCTGGCTACCTACTCTGGGCACCTATACCCCTGGCTACCTACTCTGGGCACATATATACCCCTGGCTACCTACTCTGGGCACCTATACCCCTGGCTACCTACTCTGGGCACCTATACCCCTGGCTACCTACTCTGGGCACATATATACCCCTGGCTACCTACTCTGGGCACATATACCCCTGGCTACCTACTCTGGGCACATATATACCCCTGGCTACCTACTCTGGGCACATATACCCCTGGCTACCTACTCTGGGCACATATATACCTCTGGCTACCTACTCTGGGCACATATACCCCTGGCTACCTACTCTGGGCACATATACCCCTGGCTACCTACTCTGGGCACATATACCCCTGGCTACCTACTCTGGGCACATATACCCCTGCCTACATATATTGGGCACATATACCCCTAACTACATATACTGGGCATATACCCCTGGCTACATATACTGGGCACATATACCCCTGACTATATATACTGGGCACATATACCCCTGACTATATATACTGGGCACATATACCCCTGGCTACATATACTGGGCACATATACCTCTGGCTACATATACTGGGGTCACATACCCCTGCCTACATATACTGGGCACATATACCCCTGGCTACCTGTTCTGTGGACATCTCTACTCCTGGCTACCTGTTCTGGGGACATCTATACTGCTGGCCACCTATTCTGGGGCTACCTATTTTTGGGGAACCACTGCTGTCAGATTGAGTGTATTTTGGGGAACTGCTGCCAGGTGAGAGGTGTCTACCATATTAAGGGGGCATTCTGCCTATTTATGTGAAATGTTGTCTATTTATGTGCCTCATGACTGCTGAATTTGTCTTGTTGGGGGCCTCATGGTTACTGAATTTGTCTTGTTGGGGGCCTCATGATTTGTTGGGGGCCTCAAGATCGCTGAATTTGTCTTGTTAGGGGCCTCATGGTTGCTGAATTTGTCTTGTTGGGGGCCTCATGATTGCTGAGTTGGTCATGTTTGCTCATGATTGCGGAATTTGTCTTGATGGGGGGGGGCTCATGATTGCTGAATTTGTCTTGGAACATGCTGGAAGGTACCTACTGAGGGAGGGTGGGTGAGCGTGAGCCTGCTAACCTCCATGTACATTTGGCTCCACCCATAACCACGCCCATATTTGGCCACGCCCCTTCGCCTTAGGGGGCGCATTAATAGTCTTTGTCCCCGGGCGCTGAAAACCCTAGCTACGCCTCTGCATTTCAGACCCTAAAATCAGGAAACAATCATGCTGCCAGGAAGCCAGCAGCAGCCCCAGCTCTTACTCACCCTCCCTGGTCTCCAGTGCTGCAAGTTTACCTCCATCCTCCGGGTGGCGCTGTAACACTTTGGTGAGATCACTGACGGCGATCTCACCAGAGTGATTCAGAGCCTCCGAGGACAGGAAGAAGAACGGCTACCATATTGGGTCGCCCGGGGGTGAGTAAAAGCTCCCGCTGCCCTCCATTCACTTTCATTGAGCCTCCGGCGGCTAGCCGGAGCTCAGCTCAGGATTACCGCCAGGGAGGTTAAGCAATACCAGCTTCCTGGCAGTCCTGCTGATCCTCTGCCTCTAATACTTTTAGCCATAGACCCTGAACAAGCATGCAGCAGATCAAGTGTTTCTGACATTGTCACATCTGACAAGATTAGCTGCCTGCTGTTGTGATTCAGACACTACTGCAGCCAAATAGATCAGCAGGGCTGCCAGGCAACTGGTATTGTTTAAAAGGAAACAAATATGGCAGCTTCCTTATTCTTCTCACTTGAGTAACTTTTATTCTGCTTCATGCCCGCTTGAACTGTTTCTTATATCTGCTATACGTTGGTTAGACACAGGGCCGGTTCTAGACTTTTTTCTGCCTGAGCCAAACTTGTGAGGATGCGCCCCCTCCTCAGTCAGGACAGCAGTGCCACCTCCTCCCTTCTGCTGTGCAAGTCAAATGAAACACTGCTGCTCTCCTGTCTCCTCCCTCCTCACTCACTTTCAGACTCCTGACACAGCACAACAAGCTGCTTTTCCCCAATGATGACCTCCTGCCTCCCCCCTCCTCACTCACTGCCAGACTCCTCACACAGCACAACAAGCTGCTTTTCCCCAATGATGACCTCCTGCCTCCCCCCTCCTCACTGTCAGACTCCTCACACAGCACAACAAGCTGCTTTTCCCCAATGATGCTCTCCTGCCTCCCCCCTCCTCACTCACTGTCAGACTCCTCACACAGCACAACAAGCTGCTTTTCCGCCAATGATGACCTCTTTACCTCGCTCTCCTCTCTTCTCCTCCTACTCTGACTGCATGCCGTTACAAAATGTTGCCCCTGAAATCTCAGCGCCTGATGCAAATGTTTCACCTGGCTTCATGAGAGAACCGGCCCTGGTTAGAAGCTGTCTGTATTAGTTATTGTCTTGTTAGCGTGCCCGTTGACCTCTGTAGTACACAATCATGTTCATCCCTGGCGTTGTACAGCACCACGAAAGACGATGACACTAGATAATTGAGGTCATAGTTCTCATTCGTTGCCGGAGTCTCCGTATCAGAGCTACGATTCCTGCATGAAGATGATCAAATTAACTCATCTGAGATGCGAATTCCATACCGACCACTAACACTTCTCCTGCTCCACTCGTGAGATGCTGTCCCGGCCGCAGCGGGAGGAGGCTGAGGCAGGCTGTGGGTACCGGATGGCACTCCAGGGCCGACACTTGTGCAAGCAGCCCAAAGCAGCCCTGCTAGCCAGAGAGACACTTAACAATGTCTATGCCGAAATCCCAATTAGGGAAATAACACCAGGCTCTTAAAATCGCTCCATGATGCTCTTAATCAGAACGAGGGACGGGTGTCATAAATCAGATTATGGTAATTAGCTTTGAGGACAGTGTTAGAACAAATTGGTTAATCTAAGGCACCACAAATAGTTTGTTGCTGCAGCAGGCATCTTAATTATGATGCTTTAATTAGGCACAAAATTAATTCAATCTCCATACAGCTGTCATAACTGAACCCGATTCGCAAGGGAGATGGGAAAAAAACTGAAATTTTAAGGCGGCGTCAGCTGCAAGGGCGAAACGGCTCTGCCAAGCTATTCTGTGCGGCTTGGATTTATCTGATTGAAGTACTCTTAAAGGACCACCCTAGTGAAAGCAGTAAGCAGTTAAAATGGGACAGAACTGACAGGTTTTGGAGTAGTAAATATCCTCATTCTCAGGGTTTTCTTTGTTTTCGAAAGCATTTCCTGAACAGCAGTTTAACTGCCAAAATATTGTGCAAGTGAGTAGGGAGGCTGTCTGGTATCTTACTATTTTGGCAGTTAGAGACTCTGTAACAAAAAAAATCCCCTGGGTGGGTACTCACCTCGGGAGGGGGAAACCTTAGGGTCCCAATGAGGCTTCCCCCATCCCTGTAGCTGCAGGCAATCTAGCACTGGCTCCCCCAAAGCGTGCCAGAATCCTCCTCCGACAAGCCTGACAATTGCTGACTTATTTACCTTCCCTGGCTCCAGCGGGGGCGCTGTTAGCACAGAGATACGTGGAAATGGCCGATCCCTGTCGGATCCGCATTACGACACAGGCGCAGGAGACTTGCACCTGCACAGTAGAGCGGGCCGACACCGATCGGCTATTTCCGCCTATCTCCGAGCAGAGAGCCTATACTGCGCCTACGCAGGAGCCGGGAAGGTAAATATTTACATCCATGCTATTCAGAGGGGCACAGCGAGATCGCCATGGGACACAGGAGGACGGGGAAGCCTTGATCGGATCCGGAGGTTTCCCCCACCCGAGGAGAGTACCCCCCAGGGGAACTTTTTTTAGTTACAGGTTTTCTTTAAACTGCCATTCAGGAAATGCTTTTTAAAACAAAGAAAACCCCGAGAACCCCCCATTAGGAGATGAACTGGTCCAAAACCGGTCCTTTAAAGAGAATCTGTATTGTTAAAATCGCACAAAAGTAAACATACCAGTGCGTTAGGGGACATCTCCTATTACCCTCTATCACAATTTCGCCGCTCCTCGCCGCATTAAAAGTGGTTAAAAACAGTTTTAAAAAGTTTGTTTATAAACAAACAAAATGGCCACCAAAACAGGAAGTAGGTTGATGTACAGTATGTCCACACATAGAAAATACATTCATACACAAGCAGGCTGTATACATTCTTCCTTTTGAATCTCAAGAGATCATTTGTGTGTTTCTTTCCCCTAGCAGCTATCTTCCACTGAAGTGTCAGGCTGTTTCTTCCTGCAGAGTGCAGACAGCTCTGCCTGTATGTAATTCCTCAGTATGTGAAAGCCAGCTCAGAGGAGGATTTATCCAGCTTGTAAAAGATAAGAGAGAAGAGAGAAGCTGCCCTAATCTAAATAATACACAGGCAGTGTGCAGAGAGGGGCCTGGAGGAGGGAGATGCATCACAGAACCACAACACTGAAGAACTTGGCAGCCTTCCAGACACAGGCTGACAAGTCTGACAAGAGAGAGATAAGTTGATTTATTACAGAGATGGTGATAGTAGAATGTGCTGCAGTAAGCCAGAACACATTAGAATAGCTTTTGGAACTTGTAGGATGATAAAAAACAGGATGCAAT
Organism: Hyperolius riggenbachi; assembly: GCF_040937935.1. NCBI lineage: Eukaryota > Metazoa > Chordata > Amphibia > Anura > Hyperoliidae > Hyperolius > Hyperolius riggenbachi. The sequence goes on along the minus strand of NC_090656.1, from coordinate 18,734,847 downwards.
TTTTGTTACGGAGTCTCTTTAAGGCAAAGGTGTGTTAAGCACACTAGGCAAATGCCCGGTCACTGCCTGCCAGAAGGGTCACTCACAACAGAAGCAAAGTGAGCACATTGTTCTTACTGGAATTATTATACACTGCTAGTTACATGAGGAAAGGAGCTGGAATAATAATTTGCTAACCTCTAAATGGGCACCCCAGATTAGCATAACAATGGCACTGTACGGCCTATAAAAGTGATACCGGTAATTGCGCTCATCATTTTTACAAAACCAAGAACCACGCAGAGAAAACGCTTCAGATGTAAAATCCATGGTCTGCATTTTTATTTTTTGGCTTATTCTGAAAGAACGTATTATTTAGGTTTCTCCAATCTAGGAACCTGAGGCATAAAAGGCCGGTAAGTGCGCCATTTGCAGGCAGGGGAGCAGCACCTGTTACACTATTCATACCACAATGTAAAAAGGTAGAATCCGGCACCATCTAGTACTTGATCTTTTACTTTATTTAAAGAATACTGGCATAAATACAACGTTTCGGAGGACTAACCTCCTTTATCAAGTGTCACCAGTATCTACAAATACATGCTATTCATTACACTTTATATAGTACATGGTTTCAAAAATTAGCCAATCAGCTGTGCTGTCGCATTATAGCGACCAATCCCCTTCCGTCCGCCATGCGGACCTTATGGGGAACTTCTACTTACTATGCACAAACTGTTTGCTCCAATCACAGAGCAACAGTGACAGCGCGCTGTGTGCAGCCAGGGAGGCGGGGCCCGCTCAGCCGTCCGTAACGCCGACCAGTACGGGCGCTTGTCCCAGATGATATCATGTCAGGACACGCCCCTAAACAGGGGCGGACCTGACAGGGGACTGCGCTCCGTAAGGCGGACAAGAATCCGCCTCTGGTAGGCATAATGTGACACATGCAGGAAACCAGCCACCATTGGCTGGCCCCCACACCGTCACCAGGCAACCAGTTGGACACCCACTACCAGCGCGCACAGCGCTGTCAGCCTCAGAACAATGCAACCTTGCAGAGAATACATATACACATAGTCACAAATCATCCAAGCGATATACCAACAACAAATAACTAGAAACTTAATCCCAAAACAAGGGGCTTGATCCCAAATGGGCATCATAGGCAGCAATAGGAAAATAGGAAAATTACAAATAAAAACGGGATCGGTTGAAAAGGGCGCCCGAGCTGCCTGTATGAAAAGGGCGCCGCCATAGACAATGTTATTTCTGGAAATATGGGCTACAAGGTGTAGAAAAGGGCGCCCGAGTTTTGATATAGGCTACAAGTGGGCTCCCCTTTGTAGCCCATATTTTTTCGGCTACAAGGTTTTCGGCTACAAGCGGGCTCCCCTTTGTAGCCCATATTTTTTTCGGCTACAGTAAGGTGCCCCTCTGTAGCCCATATTATTGACTTTTTTTTGTAGCCGAAGTTTTTATATGGGCTACAAGCACTGTAAGCCGAATTATTTCATTCCCCCACTATCCATGGCGGCCTGGAGGGGGAATAGTAATTAACCCATCCCGGAGTTTTTTTGTAGCCGAAGTTTTTATATGGGCTACACCAAGCGTCTTTTTTGTAGCCGAAGTTTATATGGGCTACACCAGGCGGCTTTTTTGTAGCCGAAGTTGGTATATATATGGGCTCCACCAGGCGCCCTTTTTTACCGGTGCCCTTTTCATGTAGACCCATAAAAACTAAAAATAAAACCTTATATAAATGGCATCATATCATATTCCCTATTCATCCCTCTAGGTTCTAGCTTATCTAATCTACGTATCCAGATAGCCTCCCTATATAATAACTTTTTATTCTATCACCTCCACGTCTAAGTGGCTGGACCTGTTCTAATATTTGGAACCTTAATTGACTTACAGAATGATTAGCTTTACTGAAATGGGAAGGGACCGCTAGTTCATCTGCATGATTCCTAATTACTTTTATGGGCTGATAACCTAACTTTCATTGGTTGTGTGGTCTGCCCAATGTAGAGCAGACCACACAGGCATTTTAGAGCATAAACAATATAACGTGAGTTACAATCAAACTGCCCATTGATCTTAAATCTAGTGCCCAAGTGAGGATGAGAGATACGATCTCCCTTTATAACACTATCAATGGACATAATTTAAACAAGGATATGTGCCATTCGGACGAGCCGACACCACACCCGTAACCTTCTGGGTGCCCATGTCGGCTCGCCTATGCCGGCTCTGTTAGAGCGTAAACTTCAGCCAAAGTCGTGTCCCCTTTGTGTGCACGTCATAGTGAGCATTCTGCGCATGTGCGGTTCTTGAAAGAAGAAGGTGCTCGGTGGACCTCATGAGCTACGAAGGGCTGGAGGAAGCCCCAGATAAAATTTATTTGCCATTTTCAGTGTCCTCCCCAGGCTCTTTTAGCCGGGTGCTCCACCCGGCTAGATTTGGTGACCACCCGGCTGTCATCGGCTCACCTCCTCAACTCCTCCTATGCTGTAAGCACAGTTGCCCTGCATTTTCAACTCGCCCCACCCGGCTACTTTTTCCTGCCACCCGGCTACTATTTCATGCCACCCGGCTGGAAAAAAATTCTGGGGAGAACACTGCATTTTAGATTACTGCTCAGGGTCTCTTTAAAGTGAACCTAAAGCCGGTAAAAAATGAGATTAACTCACCATAGGCCATAATAGGAATCATGGCTATAGTGGCACACAGTGAGTAACTTTGGCGCCATCAGAAGACGGAGCTGAAGTTACTTTTAACCTCCTTGGCGGTAATGACGAGCTCAGCTCGTCCATTACCGCCGGAGGGCGCCGCTCAAGCCCTGGTGGGCCGATTCTCAATTTTTTTTTTTAAAACACACAGCTAGCACTTTGCTAGCTGCGTGTTTAGGACGATCGGCCGCAATAGCAGCATAGGGGGCGATATACAGGCTGGGAATGCGAACAATCACTCGCGTTCCCATGCCTTTCGGCCGGTGACGGCGGAACCGGAAGTGCTCGCCGGCGGGTCCTGGGACATCGGAGCGGAGCTGCGAGGGCACCGATCGGCTGCAGGGGGCTGAGGGAGGCCCCAGGTGAGTTCATCTCATTTTTTATAATATATATTATAAAACCCTGACATAACATTCAATAAAAACATGTTTTCCTACTTTTTATATGCCATATGGTTAGCATATTTGCTTTTGTGCATAAGTAGTATTATTCATTTAGAAATTACAAAATTTCCAAAGTACACTTTTTTGCTCTGAGAGCTGATTGCATTTTATTCATAACTGTTTTTTTTTTTCATCTTGAAGTATAAGCAGAAATGCTATCCGTTCAGGAGACTCTGCAGTGTCAGAGAAGTTTTTGTTTACATTCCTCACTTGATACAAATAAACACAAGATAAATTATCTCCCGTTCCCATGCGTCCAGCTTTCCCAGCATTGAGCTTTTCTGTCCTGTGTTTAACCCTTTGAATGCTGTTCTAGTAAAAAAAAAAATGCTGGTAGTATATAATATGCTGTAAATAATGTTTTAGAGCAAATAAGAATTGTTGGGTTTCATGCTGCTTTAAAGAGACACTGAAGCGAAAAAAAAATTATGATATTATGATTTGTATGTGTAGTACAGCTAAGAAATAAAACATTAAGATCAGATACATCAGTCTAATTGTTTCCAGTACAGGAAGAGTTTAGAAACTCCAGTTGTTATCTCTATGCAAACAAGCCATTAAGCTCTCCGACTAAAGGTGCCCATACACTCGTCAGATTGGCAGCAGATAGATAAGAAATGCATCTGATGATCTATCTGATGCGTTTTTAGAACATTTTTTACCAGGATAGAATTCCAATAGATTTCAGTTTGAAATCTATGGAAATTCGATCTGATGGCATTTTTTTGCCATCAGATTTCCATTAAGGCCAATGCAAACTGATAAGCAAGCTCATCAGATCGACCAAAATTTTCCACCCTGCCAGTTCGATGGAAATCCATCGAAATCGGCCATTGATCGGTCGATTGGCCAACCGATTTGCAATCGATCGGTCGATCGATCGGGATCGATCGGTCGGCCAGAAAATCGGCTGAGTGTATGGGCCCCTTAAGTCTTAGTCGTGGAGAGGGCTGTTATCTGACTTTTATTATCTCAACTGTAATTGAACTGTTTACTTTTCCTCTGCTAGAGGAGAGGTCATTAGATCACAGAATGCTGAGTGTTGTGTAATCTGCACATATTATAGAATGATGCAATGTTAGAAAAAAACACTATATACCTGAAAATAAAAGTATGAGAATATTTCCTTTGCTGCTAATCTTCTAGTAATTATTCATAGTACACAACTAATTCACTATATCATATATTTTTTTCGCTTCAGTGTCTCTTTAAGTAGAGAAATACATATATTTACACAGATCTGTACATGAGTCCTGAAAGAGGGACAAATGAGAGAGAAAGAGGGACAGAAGGATTTAGTTCCCAAAGAGGGACTGTCCCTGTGAAAAAGGGACAGTTGGAAGCCATGACATCACAAGCAGCCAGTTTTTCCCGCCAGTTCCCTGTGACAGCCCAGCGTACACCTTAGCAGGATAAACTTATCTTGGCGCAGGGGGGGCTGGAGAGAAACGCTGAGTCTCATTGTAGAGATGGATTGATGAGTCCAATTCTTTCTGACTGGCGCGACATGATAGAAATGAATACTGGCTCGGAAGATGTGGCTGTCCGTATAGTGTTTGTCAGCTCCGGCGCACAACCGCTGATTAATGATTTCCCATAAACCAGACAGACAGGACTGTGTCAGCAGATTTCCAGAGATTCATTGACAAAGACAAGAATGGGGAAGGAGGCCGCAGACAAAGTACAAGGACTCGGAAATGTAATCTGTTATTGATCACACAATGGATGCATACACGGGAGACGGGGGGTGTCCCTCTCGCTGCTACAATCCAGCCGCCTGGTCTTAAAGGGGCATTATGTATGTATATGCAGGGCCGGTTCAAGACTTTTTGCTGTGAGGATCCCCCCCCCCCCCCCCCCAATTGCATTGATTGCACAGCACCCGACAATGTGCGCCACACGTTATAGCTGCGGTGAGCCCCCCAAAACACCTTCAGGATAGGTAGGTAGCCAGTTATAGGTGCCCCCAGTATTGGTAGCTAGGTACAGTTGCCACAAGTATAGGTTAGTCAGGTACAGTTGCCCCCAGTATAGGTTAGCCAGGTACTGTTGCCCCCAGTATAGGTTAGCCAGGTACAGTTGCCCCCAGTATAGGTTGACCAGGTACAGTTGCCCTCAGTATAGGTTAGTCAGGTACAGTTGCCCCCAGTATAGGTTGGCCAGGTACAGTTGCCCTTAGTATAGGTTGGCCAGGTACAGTTGCCCCCAGTATAGGTTAGTCAGGTACAGTTGCCCCCACTATAGGTTAGTCAGGTACAGTTGCCCCCAGTATAGGTTGGCCAGGTACAGTTGCCCCCAGTATAGGTTAGCCAGGTACAGTTGCCCCCAGTATAGGTTAGTCAGGTACAGTTGCCTCCAGTATAGGTTGGCCAGGTACAGTTGCCCCCAGTATAGGTTAGCCAGGTACAGTTGCCCCCAGTATAGGTTAGCCAGGTACAGTTGCCCCCAGTATAGGTTGGCCAGGTACAGTTGACCCCAGTATAGGTTAGCCAGGTACAGTTGCCCTTAGTATAGGTTAGCCAGGTACAGTTGCCCCCAGTATAGGTTAGCCAGGTACAGTTGCCCCCAGTATAGGTTGGCCAGGTACAGTTGCCCCCAGTATAGGTTAGCCAGGTACAGTTGCCCCCAGTATAGGTTGGCCAGGTACAGTTGCCCCCAGTATAGGTTAGCCAGGTACAGTTGCCCCCAGTATAGGTTGGCCAGGTACAGTTGCCCCCAGTATAGGTTAGCCAGGTACAGTTGCCCCCAGTATAGGTTAGCCAGGCACAGTTGCCCCCAGTATAGGTTAGCCAGGTACAGTTGCCCCCAGTATAGGTTAGCCAGGTACAGTTGCCCCCAGTATAGGTTGGCCAGGTACAGTTACCCCCAGTATAGGTTGGCCAGGTACAGTTGTCCCCAGTATAGGTTAGCCAGGTACAGTTGCCCCCAGTATAGGTTAGCCAGGTACAGTTGCCCCAGTATAGGTTAGCCAGGTACAGTTGCCCCCAGTATAGGTGAGCCAGGTACAGTTGTCCCCAGTATAGGTTAGCCAGGTACAGTTGCCCCCAGTATAGGTTAGCCAGGTACAGATGCCTTCAGTATAGGTTGGTCAGGCACTCTCTTCACATCCTGTTTCTGCCTGGTGCTGCCCCCAGACTTCGGCCACCTGAGGATGAGGAAGTCGTCTCACTTGGCATCATGGGCGGACCAGGCCTGTGTATATGGGTGTGACATTCATGCAGAGCAAGAACGACGACGCCAGACTCAAGATCCTTCCAGAACCAGGAGGTGGAAATGAGATCTCAATTCTCAAATTTAGCAGAGAAAAAAACAGCCTGACAGATTAACCCTGAGAGATCCTTTTCACTGAGTTGTCTGTTTCCGGATCAGACGCGGTACCTGTGTGGATATGAATTGGCACAGCTGTGGGGACTCGGATGCTTTGTGCCGAAAACTGCAGCAGATAGTATTAAGGCCCACCTCGTTATTTTTCTGGCAATGCTGCGATTCAGCTGCAGTGGAAATGAGTGCTTAGACTGCTATGGAAGTCTCTAGATGTCTCTGTGTTTACCCTGCTGACCCTCTGCCTCTTGTACTTTTAGCCATATACCCTGAACAAGCATATACAGATCAGGTGTTACTCAGACACCACTGCAGCCAAATAGATCAGTAGGGCTGCCAAGGAACTGGGATTGTTTAAAAGGAAATAAATATGGCAGTCTCCATATTCTTCTCTGTTCAGTTGGCCTTTAAGACTCTAACAAAATTTTCAGCCTTATTTCTTCTATCCTATAAGTTCCTATACCTGTTCAAATGTGCTCTGTCTAACTGAAGCCTTTTCTAGTTGCACAGTGACTGTGTTATCTCTGTTATATAATCTAATCTTCTCTCTTCTGTCGGCTCTGTTGGGCTTAGGCAGGAATGTGCTGTCTGCTGTTATTGGCAGAAGCTATACACACCCTCTCCACAGCCTATCACATGCTGTTAGCAGCCATGTCTTTTGTTTGTAAACACGGCCTAAAACTGGCAATTACAAGCCAGGACTGCAGCAGGGAGTGGCAGAAACAGCACAGAGGGGCCCAGGAGAACATAATGAATAGAATGGTATGCTTTTTATTGTAAGAATTGAGTACAGATTTTCTTTAAGGATTTACAACCATCAGATCTGGAAACAGAATGAGAATGTTAAAAATCGATTTTCTCAAAAACTATAAGGTCTTTTTGAAAATATTTTTCTTCTTGTACCCACTGCACTCCTTCACATACCCTGAAAATTTGGTGTTTGTAGTACGGCAGGCAGCTTTGCTATTAACCGCTAATGTTGGCGGCCCTGAAAACATTTCCCACACTCAGAACAAGAACTTTAAAATCGATTTTCTCAAAAACTATAAGGTCTTTTTGAAAAACAGATTTCCTCTTGAACCCACTGTCCTTCATATACTATGAAAATACTATGAACATTTGGTGTTTCTAGCACATAAGGGGGATTTGCTATTAACCGCTAAAGTAGGCAGCCCTGGAAACATTTCCCACACTCAGAACGAGAACTTTAAAATAGATTTTTTCTCAAAAACTATAAGGTCTTTTTGAAGAATGTTTCCTCTTAAACCCACTGTCCTCCATATACGATGAAACTTTGGTGTTGCTAGCACATAACGGGGGTTTGCTATTAACCGCTAAAGTCGGCAGGCATTGACTTCAATGTAAAAAGTGAACGCACATTTTTTATTTTTGTAAAATTGTGTCAAATGTGAATGGCGAATAGCCCAAGTTTGCGGGGAACTGTTCAACGGCAAACTGTTCGGGCCATCACTAACTCCAACTTCCTGTTAACTACAAGTTTACAGAAGGATGTGCCAGTTTAGTGACTGACATGTTTCCGCCCATCTCTTGTGCATAGATATGAATATAGATGATTATAGTAGAAAGAGTAGGAAGAGATTCCAGGACTCAAGGGGTTCTGCGGTATAGGACTGGACTGGCCTGTATTGATGGCGTGGACTGTGAGGATACAGAATCTTGTTATAAGGCGTGCTCAAGCCACACAGGCATGTGTATATAGAGAAAGAGAGAGGAGGCAAGGCTGGCACTGCGCATCAAGATTTATTTGTATCAAATATAATTGGCAGGAAAAAAAACAGACACTCACAGTCAGGTGACACTAATAACGGCTAAGTGGGCGCCAGGTCTTTGGTCCTCTCTGCAGATGACCGTTTTGCGCCACTAGCGCAGTGAACAAGCGCCAGCAGCGCAAAACTGTCGTCTGCGGAGGACCAAAGACCTGGTGGTCACTTAGCCATTACTAGCATCGCCTGACCAGCTGACTGTTAGTGTCTGTTTTTACCTGCCAATTATATTTGATACCAATAAATCTTGAAGTGCAGTGCCAGCCATGCCTCTTCTCTCCTACTCTATATGAATATGGATGAGGAGGGTGGAGAACTTTGCACCTAAAGAAACAAATGTGCAGACCATTTCCATGCTGCACTCTTGTCACTGCCTGCCACTGAGTCTTGCCATCACCTTTAGCCACATGTTTATTACTGTAATGCTCGGAAATGCTGCCTAGTCTCCATAGGTCATCTGACTTTGAGAGTCATGTGATCACAACCTGATTGCCCCACCCACCAGCTGACTAGACAGAGGGCAGGAAGCTGGCTGTAGGGTAGCTTAAAGAGGAACTCCAGCCTAAACAAACATACTGTCATTAAGTTACATTGGTTATGTTAATTAAAATAGATAGGTAATATAATCTCTTACCCACACTGTTTTAAAAGAACAGGCAAATGTTTGATTTCATGATGGCAGCCATATTTTTGGTTGAAAGGAGGTGACAGGGAGCATAAGACACAGTTCCAACTGTTCTGTGTCCTGAGCACCTCTCCCAGTTGCTAGGCAAATTTTTTCTTTGATAGGTGGAGCTTAGCTAAAAATGCAGCTAAAAATGATGCTTTGGTAAGAAAAACAAAGTTCTGATGCTGTGAAACTGTTAAAGAAACACCAAGTAACCTGAGAGCTGAGCACAGCTAGGGCGAGAAGGGGCGTGACCGGGTGGGCCCAGAGCTGGACTGACCAGGAATGATAGGGTTTCAGGTGTGGATTAAGGGTGGAGTATGCTGGCCAGAGGCCAGGGCACTATTAGAGCACTGGAGCTGGAAGATTACTTCTTTTAGATTCACATGGGATACAGCAAACTTCTCTTCGCTGGAACAAAGGCTGGGGTAAGTGCAAACGTTTTTCATTACATCCAGCCCCCCATCCCATCCATCCAGTGCTGCCCCGGGTTACCACAGTCCTCCCATCCTGAGCAGCCTCAGGCTGAGCCAGCCCTCCTGCCCCATCCATCCCAGACAGCTTCAGGCTGAGCCAGCCATCCCACCCCATACATATCGAGCAGCTTCAGGCCGTGCAAGCCCTCCTGCCCCATCCATCCCGGACAGCTTCAGGCTGAGCCAGGCATCCCATCCATCCCGAGAAACTTCAGGCCGAGCCGGCCCTCCTGCCCCATCCATCCCAGACAGCTTCAGGCTGAGCCAGCAATCCCATCCCATCCATCCCGAACAGCCTCAGGCCGAGCCAGCCCTCCTGCCCCATTCATCCCAGACAGCTTCAGGCTGAGCCAGCAATACCATCTCATCCATCCCGAGCAGCCTCAGGCCGAGCCAGCCCTCCTGCCCCATCCATCCCGGACAGCTTCAGGCTGAGCCAGCAATCCCATCCCATCCATCCCGAGCAGCCTCAGGCCGAGCCAGCCCTCCTGCCCCATTCATCCCAGACAGCTTCAGGCTGAGCCAGCAATCCCATCTCATCCATCCCGAGCAGCTTCAGGCCGAGCCAGCCCTTCTGCCCCATTCATCCCAGACAGCTTCAGGCTGAGCCAGGCTCAGATTCACATGGGATGCAGCAAAACTTCTCTCAGCGCTGGAGCATAGGCCTGGTGAGGGTTTCAATCAACCCCTACCCCCACCACTAGGCCCAAGTACCCCTCCATGCATCACCCCCCTTCTAGGAGGCCTCTTTTCCGGCTCTCTGCCCCCAGCAGAACGGCCGCCAGCCCGCGCCCGGCCTTCAGCAAAATGGCGGCGTCCAGAATATGGGCGCCGCCGCACTACAACCTGGCCCACAGCGAACGCCCTGTCGTTCCATCCCCCCCAACAACCAGCATCACACGTGGACTGCACGGGGAGCGAGGAGGAGGCCCCCCCCCTTGCAGCTCCATCCCTGGGCGGAGAACCAGCCATCCAAGCGCACGCGATGCCCGGCCACCCCTGCAGCAGCTCCGTGTCCCCCACTGCCAGGCCTCCTTCCCCTCAGCCCGCCACTGCATCACGACCATCTTGTGGGCCCCAGCAAGATGGCGGCGGCCTCAGGGTGATGGCCGCCGGACCACCTCCAGCGGTCTGCGCCGAAACAATGACGCCGCAGAGCCAAACCCCAGCCCAAATCTTCTCCCCCGCCCGCACAAACAGTCCGCACCGCCCGCAGCTTTCTTAGACAGGCAAGCCCAGAAAGAACGGACAAGGGTCCACTGCCCTTATCCAGTCCCCCCCCCCCCCCCCCCCCAGCTCTCAGGCGACTCTGGACTCGGTGGTCGGTGGTGACCACGCATACGGGAGAGGTAAACTTCACATTATTTCTGTAAAGCATTTGCCTATTTATATTTACTCTGTGAATCACCACGGAATATGGGGGCGATTTATAAAACCAAAGCTACAGTTACCTACAGGAAGTGTCGGGTTCCAATCTAGCCCGCACTTTCCTGCTGAAGTAGCCAGTACAGCAGATCATGCAGCGCAGTCTGTCTGTCTTTATACTGTGATGGTAATTGCGATCTATACTTAAACCCAATTCAGTTTACTATCGTTCTGATGAAGGTCCAAGAAAATTGTATAATGTATGGCTACATCAGCGGTAGCACGGTAATTTTCCATGCATACAAAGGTTTAGGCCACATTCACACAGAACGCTGTGCAAGAAATGCGATAAATTGTTCCTATAGCACTCTGATGTCAGTAGCTAGAATTTAATGCAAGCTTCTACTTATCAAATACAAGTTCACTTTAAAGTATCATAATGTCGGCCAGAGCTACCACTGCATTAATTTATTCTAGTCAAAGCGATGGCCAAAAATCTAGCCAGCTTTTGTTCTCTGAGGCACCAGCCATTGCTCCTGGACAATATAGTCTGCCTTGAGTTTGCTTGTGGGAGGTGTGTGTATGTTTATGGGGAGGGGGAGGGAGAAAGTATAAGGCCCCTCTCAAACTTGCACAGCTCTGGGTAACTAGGACTCTATGTACTGTTTCTAGATAACACTGGGCATCCCTTACATCTGTATGATAGGTCTACTTATATAATGTGATTTTCCTTTATGCTGGGAATACACGTTAAGTTTTTACTTTAGATAGATGGGTTCGATAGATAAATTCCAACCTGTTGGATCTGGTCGATTCTACTTTCGTTTCGATTCTCCTCATTCAAGTGAACGTAATTGATAAGAAAAGATAAGGAATCGAGAGGAGAATCGAGCAGTGAATCGAGAGTAGAATCGATCGAAAGCGAAAACGAAGGCAAAAACGCATCGTGTATTCCCAGCATTAGACATAATGTTTTCCTTTTGCTCACTCCTTCACTTGTCTCATTTCAAGGGTCAGGCCAATAAATCCATTCATCTTTTGTTCTTTGAGCAGTCCTCACTCCCCCAGGCTACAGTACATTACCCCCAAACAAAGCCATCTGCTGTGAGTTTTGGTTGACTTTGATCACAAGGATATGCTAATTCTCTTTGTTGTCTTCCACACCAACAACATTGATCAGTGATCTGGTCTTACATTGTGATCCCAGCAATACAGGTACACACATAGAAGGGCTGTTAATTAAACTTGTCATTACTATTGCTTTACCATAGAGGTGGTATATAAGTAGGTATTTATTTACTACCTACTTGGTTATGGTATTTAGGAATCGCCAACAAACTTCACAGCGCTGAGGCATGTATGGGTAAGTGGATACATATGAGTGGATTTTTGTTACAGGTGCATGTGTAGCGGACGGAGATATATGTAGGTATGTAGGTATGTATATATATATATATATATATATATGTATGTAATTTATTTTGTCACCAATTTAGTCTATTTTCCCTCACCAATTTGTATATTTAGTTATTTAATTTTATTTATTTAAGTATTTATATAGCGCTGACATATTACGCAGCGCTGTACAGATTAAATATACTGTCTGGTCACTAACTGTCCATCAGAGGGGCTCGCAATCTAGTCCCTACCATTGTCATATGTCTATATCACGTAGCACATGTATTGTGGTCTAGGGACAATTTAGGCGGGAAGCCAATTGGCTTGTCTGTGTGTTTTGTGATGTGGGAGGAAACCGGAGTGCCCGGGGGAGGCCCGCGCAGGCATGGGGAGAACGTATGGGCTCCTTGCGGATGTTGACCTGGCTGGGATTCGAACCGGGGACCCAGCGAGTGCGGGGCGCTAACCAGTACGCCACCGCGCATTGTCCGTATTATGTACCCCAGGTTCGTCTCTGACTGTTCAGCGCCACGGAATAAGTTGGCGCTTACAAATCAATAATAATAAGGTGTGTATGGATATACAGCATACATGTGTTTGTGTGTATGCATATATATACATAGACAAGCGGGTATGTATTGGTGGGTATGGGTATAAATGTATGGGTATGTAGATAAGTGTGTGTGTGTGGGTATGTATATATGTATGTATATATAGATAGATAGATAGATAGATAGATAGATAGATAGATAGATAGTATGCTACCCTTGACAATGCCACATCTCTGGACTTTGAGAAAAGTATTTCCCACCGAGCTGGCATAATCAATTAATGCAACGGATGTATAATGTTATAATGGAAGCCAAAGGCTGGTGGCCAGCCACCGAGCTGGCATAATCAATTTAGTGTATAATGGTATAATGGCCACCAAGCTGGCGATTTAATGTATAATGTTATAATGGCCACCAAGCTGGCATAATCAATTTAATGCGACGACGGAGGATGTTAATGGATGATATCAATTAAGGAGTGAGGAGTGGTGGTGTAATGGAAGCTGAAGGCTGGTGGCTGGTATGGAAGGGCATTTGTCAAGGGATCAGCAGAAACATATCTGACTCATGTACTTGATGGTATGTAGGGTACCTTATAGGTTCAGTACAAAGTTGACCGAATATACCTTTGCGCTACAGTCCTCGTAAGGCGGGGGATCGCAGGCCTTCTTCTGCAGGCAGTGGATGACCCATAAGGTTACTGCATCATATGGTATATACAGTATAAATGATCATTGCATGGTAGAGATTACATAGGAGTGTCAACAAGTGCAAAAAGGATCAGTGACTTTCCCTCATGAAATATTTCTGAAATCAATGCAATGCAGCCACGATTGGCCATTTTATTTAGATTATCACGATTCAAACAAAAACTGGGCACCGGGCCTAAGGTAATGTTTTATGACTGGAAAATGCATTATATGCTACAAGATGGGGTACAAGGTGGTACCGGTAAGTATAAAAGAAACTAAAATAATGTTTTTATGACTATATATAGATATGCATTATACTCCACAAGATGGGGTACAAGGCGGTACCGGTAAGTATATAAGAAACTAAAATAAAATAAAGTGAATAAAGAAATTTGAATTGTTAAGCATAACCATACTTGCTGGTCACTTACCCCACAGTCGGTGCTTTCAAGCGTTAAGCGCTACTGCAACGGCCACTAACGGCCAATTTCTAGCAAGCTGGCGGATGCACAACCCTTGAGATATTCCCCGTTAACAGGACACCAGGTAGAAAGGTAATGGCCTACGAGCCACTCATTCATAGCACAGGCTGCAATAAAGGGTAGGGGGTGGGTGTTGGCACCTTGGGCAGGTAAGAGATAATGTTGAGGTCACTGGGTGGGACACTGCAATAACAGTTAAGAGGTGACAAAAAAAAACAAAAAAAAAAAAACACTGCAAGCGCCTTTAAAGGGCAGTTTTCCAGCAGTCACCCATAACTTGCTCAGAGAGTTTGTTTGAGACTGAAAGGAGCCTACCCTTCCCAGCCCCCCCCCCCCACCCCCCCAAATTTCCCATACAGAAATGATCCATTCCAGAGGGAACGTAAATAGGGCTGGTGTACTAATGACACATATAGCGCCGCGTAATATGTTGGCGCTTTATAAATACAATAAATAATAATAATATAGGGGATAAAGCCAGCGGGACTATGCCGTTGGAGTTACTGATGTACGACATAAACGCACCATTCAGGCAAGTTGGAAGCCAATTACCTCAACAGATCATAATTTGGTCAGAAATAGTCCCCAGGCTAACATGGCACCAAAATTAACCATATCCTAGTTCAAGCACAAGTCTGGGGGTATAGCATACGCTATTAGAGAAATCTGGAGGGCGCTCTGCATTGGGCGGGCATTCGTTCTTGAGGGGGCAAGTACGAATGCTGTGGCGGGTCCTTGACAATGCCGTCTCTTAGGACAGCGAGAAAAAGAAGTACCCACCGAGCTGGCATAATGAATTAATGCATAATGTGATGAATAGATAATAAAAACTTACGGTATAATGGATAATATCAAGAATGGATTAAGTGGTATAATGGTATAATGTTATAATGAAAGCCGAGGGCTGGTGGCCAGTACGGAAAGGCATTGTCAAGGGACCGGGCAGAGCGCATGAGCGCCCACGTCATCTTTTATTGTGTTTTATTTTAATTTGTTTTGATTTTCAAATTTGCTTGTTTTTAATGTTCAATACTGTAATAAAGCTGTGGCCTTTTAAACTCCAATTGAGTGTCATAGCTTCTTTTACAGTAGATGGTAAGGTCGGCTCAATTGGGCCCTACCCAGGTCAAGTCTTTTCAGTTCTGCTGAGTAGATTTTTAGTCCGGAGGTTCACTTTAAGCAGCACAACTGACTCATGTAAAACACATTTTTCCAGCACTTTGCTTCAATACACGTTCCTTTATCAAACCAGTTTACTATTAGAATCTTCATTGTTTAATTTCGGGTTTATTTTGGGGTTTAAAATGCAGATTACGGAATTACAGCATTCTGCAGTGTACATTTTCCCCAAGAAGAAACATTCCATTTGTGCAACAAAGCAATCTTCTGCTGCCCCCGGTGCAATCTTGTTAGCTGGAGAGCCTAGTTCTGGCAATCATCTTTTATAGCACTTCTTACCCAGCTGCCTGCTGTGCCTTTTAATAACTTTAAAGTAGTGTTTCTAGCAGAAATAGAGTGACATTCAGGCACAGATGCTTCTCTTTAGAAAAACATATAGCTCATAAACCCTGATTATTTTGGAGGGCTTAAAGGAGATCTGCACTAGGAAATATATAGGGAAATATATACGAGGCCGGCCATTATTGACTGCAATAATTGAAGGAGGCTTTTAGTTATGTCACCACCAGCCGTGAGAAATGCAGGCGATTCGGCAAGAACCGCGCAGCCGGTTTTCTGATCGCTTCCTGGTTAGATTGCGCAGTTCATTGCAGTGATCAGAATGAATTTTTTTTCTCCTTTTAAAAGACAACTTTGCTCCCCTAACACCAAATGGCCAGAGCCATCCAGACACCTTCTCAGAGAAGTTTCCCAGGCACCCAGCTGTGTTAAGGACCCCCATAAATCAGATTGCCACAACTCTGGGCTGGCAGAAGCTCATAAAGAGGGTCTTGGTGCAGCCATTGTGGCATCATTTTCCAGCAGGAGTTCTGAGCTGAGGAGTTCAAAGCACCAGCAATTTCCCCAGCTGGGAATTATAAACTCCTGGTGAACTGTTATT
This sequence comes from Hyperolius riggenbachi, assembly GCF_040937935.1. Taxonomy (NCBI): domain Eukaryota; kingdom Metazoa; phylum Chordata; class Amphibia; order Anura; family Hyperoliidae; genus Hyperolius; species Hyperolius riggenbachi. Next base: position 18,718,895 of record NC_090656.1, on the reverse strand, counting down.
TATAAGATAATTCATAAACTGCTATATTTGTCATATTTCCTGTGTTGCAAAGCTGCCAGGCCCTTCAAACTCGCAGTATGTGTCGGACCTTACCGGGCACTGGTACGGAGAAGATTCCAGAACAATACGAGTTATGGACTGTCAGTGAAACAGGTCCAAAGTAACCTGCTGATACAACAGGGGTCCTACCCCTCGTGTTTGGTATCAGTGTGATGGATAAACCCTGACTGACCTGAAAATGTTATTAAATCTGCCCTGACCTGTATTGTTCTGGGAGATAGAAAACCATATCTAAACTATATATGGGCTCTGTCTCCATGAGAAGGGGGATGGCTCATCTCAGGTTCCAAGGGGTGTGTGGTCCCCGCCCTCACTCCTCCTTACTGTGTCAGCAGTAACCAGGGAAGAGGACCCAAAATCTATGTCCTCCACTTTGAAACATCATCCACATAATTGCCAGCTTGAGGACATGCTGGCATCCGTCTTGCTTGGACTTTGATGCAGAGTCCCCTGACTCTGAAATCAAGGACTAAGCCATTTATTTTCCAAAGCGGACATATTTCACCTGAAACTTAAGTATTCATATTTTCTTCCCTTTTATTTTATACTGGCTTACCTGTCTCTTTATTTGTGGATTGTAATGATTTTCTGTATATATTAATTATTTATATTGCATTCATTAATAAAAGACTCTAGGGCTAATTTCACACCAGGACGTTGCGTTAGAGGGGGCGTTAAGGTCGCATAACGTCCCCCTAACTCTACGCCTAGTGGTGCTGGATCTGGACGTCAGAGTGAGCCGCGTTGTGCAGCTCACTCTGGCGTCAGTGATGCCGTGATGCGCACTCTTGTGCGCATGCGGCATCACGTGGTCCCGCCGGCCAATCGCCGCACAGAGCGGCTGCTCCAGGAAGTAAACACTGCACGTCACAACGTGCATTGCATATTAATTAGCCATGTGCTTGGCCGCTATCCGCTCCTCCCCAACATTACTGAGCATGTGCAAGCAGTCTAACGCGGCTCAGCCGCGTCCAAAGTACTGCATGCAGTACGTTGCCTTGTGACGCAGCGTTACAATGTAACGCAACGTCCGCACTGTGAACAGCCCCATTGATTTTTCATTACTGTCCGGTGGGCTGCGTTACAGGCTGCTCTAACGTGCGCCTGTAACGTCCCACTGTGAAAGCAGCCTAAAGTCATTTATTTGCTCAGCTACACCTACCATTCAGCCACAAAGAACGAATCCCAGCTTCCTGAAGATTCGCTACCGAGAAGTGTTGTTATTAGCCAGAACAGAGTGTGTTTTAACTGTTATCTTTTGATGTTGATACACCTTTATATGATTGCCAAATTGAGGATTGTTGTATTATTTATTGTGTTTTCCTAAGACTACTCAAACTCGCTGTGACTTTCATATGTTTTTGAGCATTGAGAGTGAACCCTTAGAATCTATCATTATTTATATATTAGAAGGTATTTTTTCCGCAACCATTATTGTTACAATACCCATATTTATCATGTGGACCCATGTTGTTTTTATGTTTTTTAATTTTGATGGTTACATTAAAGATTTTCATAATACTAGTTCTACATTCATTGATTAGTGTGGTGCTTTTGGGCATTCTTTTCTTTTTGAATATATATTGTCTCACAATAGCCTTTAGCACACCTAACCGTACTATATCTTTGATTATTTATTGTGCTGCTGGTTCAATTTTTCTTTCAATTGGAATTATTTGCATATCACCTCCTTATCTAGTCGAGGCACATGGAGCCAAAATGAAACATAAGCAAGGGAGCAGCTCTGGGTTGCCACATACCTATTTTCTTTTTGCTGAGGTCCGGTAGAGGGAATTATAGAGGATAAGTAACACAGGCCCATGAATACTCTGTAGGCCCTAGGCACCCATCTAGACTTGGGACTCCAGTGCTACTAGGCAGGGCCTTGTAAGCCACATGGGGGCACTGGAGCGACATTAGCTTGAGGGCCAGTCAGCCCCCCCCCCCCCCAAGCAAGCAAACGGCCCTGCCCCTTCACCAGACCTCCCAGGTGGTCTCCCGGTAACTTACTGCTCCCCCAGCCCTTTTATTTTCTATAGCCAAGCCTGAGCTGCCTTGTAACAACTCACCTGTCCCGACGGCTGATCCTTTTCCATCTTCAGCCACGCTCCTGCGTCTTCTATATGCCCCGCGCATGTTAATTACACGTAACATGCACTGCGCAGCTACGGAACATGCGGAGTCGCAGGAGCAGTGAGTCAGCAGGAGAACACCTGGGAGGTCCAGCGGCGCGGAGGCCCCTGGAGTAGTTGCGGCCCTGAGGCAACTGCCCCAGTGGAAGGGCCTGCCTTGCTGCCAGGTGAGTGCAAAGCTTTTAGAAACACGGTGGTTAAATTACAATTTTTTTCATCTTTTTAGTTTTGCCTTCAAAAGACCATCCTTGGTAATTTTTTATTTTATTTATTTATTTATTTTTAGAGACATCAACAACAAGAAAAGAGATACAAATTTTGCTAGATCAAGCATGAAACTAATACTAACAGCTTTCGCTGGCAGCAAGGTTAAAACGGCTGTAAATCTGCTGATGTATTCTTTAAAAGACGTAAGAATTATCGGTCACGCTCAGGAAACGCACAATATTAAATCGCTGACGCCGCAGCCACGCGACGCCCTTAAAAAAGATATATAGGCCCGGTCGCCGACACTTCTGATCTCCTTCCAAGCGGTGCGCGTGCGGCGCTCATCCCGCCTCCAAACTACCTGAGAAATTAAAGAGGGGAGGAAAGCCGCCAGCTCAGCGCTTTCCACCAATAAAAACCTTTCTGAAGGATTCCTATTAGCAACCTGCTGCAGAACGGCTTCTAATCCATTTCACGCTCAGTTTCTCCTGGGTTTTAATAAAGAGACCAGACGATTTCATATTCACACAGGAAGCTTGTTGGAACATCAAAACACATATAGCGGAATACGGCGGAGAATTGTATGCAGCTGGCTGCTAATGCTCGATGCCGTCGCTTAATGAAAAACGACAGCACTGCCGAAATATAAATCCCCAGCGTCTCCTTTTTTTCTTAAAAAATGAATTCTGCTTCTGGCTCAGCCTCAGCGAGACTCCAGCGCCATTTATCTCTAGGATGGAGCGGAGCGAAAACCCGGCCTGGATCGTCTACCAGACGCTGGCGGAACGCACCGCTCAGCTTCAAGCGAAAGGCTGTGTGTGATGCTGGAAGACACATGCGGAGACATGCCTGATAAAACAGCAGGAATTCCCTATAGCTGGCCATGTGATTCTGATGGCTTTAAAGGGAACCTAAACTGAGAAGGAAATGGATTTTTCCTTTTAAAATAACACCAGTTGCCTGACTCTCCTGCTGATCCTGTGTCTCTAATACTTTCAGCCACAGCCCCTCAACAAGCATGCAGATCAGGGGCTCTGACTGAAGTCAGACTGGATTAGCTGCATGCTTGTTTTTAGATGTGTGATTCAGCCACTACTGTGGCCAAAGAGATCAGCAGGACTGTCCCACAACTGGTATTGTTTAAAAGGAAACATCCATATCCCTCTCAGTTTAGGTTCCCTTTAAAGGGAACCCGAGAGGGATATGGAGGCTGCCTGCCATATTTATTTCCTTGTAAACAATACCAGTTGCCTGGCAGCCCTGTTGATCTTATGGCGTAAGTAGTGTCTGAATCAACACCCTGGAACAAGCATATGGCTAATCCAGTAAAACCCAAATCAGCTGAGTCAGAGTACCTGATCTGCTGTATGCTTGTTCAGGATCTATGGTGAAAAGTATTAGAGACACAGGATCAGGAGGATTGCCAGGCAACTGGTATTGTTTAAAAGGAAACCACCATGGCAGCCTCGATATCCTTTGCACGTTGGGTTCCCTTTAAAGAGACTCTGTAACATCAAAAATATCCCCTGGGCGGTACTCACCTCGGGTGGGGGAAGCCTCGGGATCCTATTGAGGATTCCCACGCCGTCCTCTGTCCCACGGGGGTCTCGCTGCAGCCCTCCAAACAGCCGGCGACAGACCAGATTGTCAATTCAATATTTACCTTTGCTGGCTCCAGCGGGGGCGCTGTGGCTGCTCTCGGCTCCGAAGTAGACGGAAATACCCAAACTCAGTCGGGTCCGCTCTACTGCGCAGGAGCCGGAGACTTGCGCCTGCGCAGTAGAGCAGACCCGACGGTGATCGGGTATTTCTGCCTACCTTGGAGCCGACAGCCGTCTGAGCGCCTGCGCAGGAGCCGGGAAGGTAAATGCCGTCACGGCTGTACGGAGGGCTGCAGCGAGACCCCTGAGGGACGGAGGATGGCGTGGGAAGCCTCATTAGGAACCGGAGGCTTCCCTCACCCGAGGTGAGTACCCCCCAGGGGACGTTTTGACGTTACAGATTCTCTTTAAGCAACCTCAACTAGGCTTTGCATCCGTAAAAATCCCCCTTTGATAATTTCGACACCATGCAAGTTAGATCCTTGCCAAGACTGTATCTCTCCCCACCCATAACAACCCCCCACCCTTTTAAGGGAACCTGAAATAAATAAATAGTAAAAAAAAACAAAAAAAAAAAAAAACCTTTCATTTACCTGGGGTTTCTGGCAGCCCCCTGCAGCCGCCCTGTGCCTGCACCATCCTCCAGTCCCCCGCCGTGGCGCAGTTTCGATTCTGTTAGTCGACTGCCACTGCGCGACCCTGGCAACGTGCGTCTTTGTTCACGCACCCGTAGCCGGGAGCATCCTGCGCAGTAGAGATTTTCTCATACTGTGCTTGCACAGGACGCTCCTGGCGATGGGAACGCGAACAAGGACGCGCACCCAGGGTTGCGCAGTGGCAGTCGACTAACAGAATCAAAACTGAGCCGCTGCGGGGGACCGGAGGATCGTTTCAGGATGGTGCAGGCACAGGGTGGCTGCAGGGGGCTGCCAGAAACCCCAGGTAAGTGAAACACTTTTTTAACCTCCTGAGCGTTACCCCGCTCAGGTGGTTTTGTTACTTTTTGCCTGGAAAGTAAAATAATAGTCTCAAATGACTGTAAACCATTTAGCTAGCACTAGGCTAGCTAGTAAAGATGTTGGGCACTCCCCGATCACTGCCGCTCCCCTGTTTATACATTACCCAGCCTGGATCCAACGATCGGCGCAGCCTCCCCGGACAGCTCCGGTCTTCACTATGGGGAGGATCACACATGACGTCATGACATCATGCGCAAACCCGATCCTTCCCATAGAGAGACCGTAGCTGTGCAGGGAGGCTGCGCGATCGCTAGATCCAGGCTGGGTAATGTATAAACGGGGGGGGAAATCGCAGGGGAGCGGCGGGTGCCCAACACTTGTACTAGCTAGCCTAGTGCTAGCTATAGGGTTTACAGTCGTTTGAGTCTATTATTTTACTATGGGGGACTCCTGGGGCCACAGTGACGGGCATACCACTAAGGAGGTTAAAAGTTATTTGAGGTGCCCTTATACATAACATTTAAAAAAAACTCTCTCCCTTCCTAAAACCTAGCCTAGCCTTGTTAGTGCAAAATACTATCCTTATCCTCCAATAAACCCAAACTAACTACACCTTCCTTCACCAGGTGGTAAACTTACCTCATCTAACCCAAGCATACATTCTGCTGCTAAATACTGGACACCCCCATTCAATTACACATTGCATTGTGAGGTTAGGGTTAAGAAGAGGCCAGTGGGCAAAGTAAGGCTCAGGCACAGAGCAGGGGTTGAGTTTGAGGCATAGGGCAGGAGATAAGGCTGATTGAGGCACAAGTAAGCCTGCAAGCTTGATTATTAATAAGGCAGAGGGTAAGGTTAGGATAAGGCAAAAAGCAGGGGTAAAATTTGATGAGACTGGGGCAAAATGAAGATTAAGGCCAGTTTTAGACTGCAAACGCTGTTAGGGTGAGGGCACAGGACAGGGGCTTCTGTTAGGGTGAGGGCACAGGACAGGGGCTTCTGTTAGGGTAAGGGCACAGGGCAGGGGCCTCTGTTAGGGTGAGGGCACAGGGCAGGGGCATCTGTTTAGAGTTGGGCCGAACGGTTCGCCTGCGAACGGTTCCATGCGAACTTCCGTGGTTCGCGTTCGCGTCCCGCAGGCGAACTTTTGCGGAAGTTCGGTTCGCCCCATAATGCACCATGAGGGTCAACTTTGACCCTCTACATCACAGTCAGCAGGCCCAGTGTAGCCCCTGGAGCCACTCCCCCCCTACTAAAAGGCAGGCAGCGGCGACCATTACGGTCACTCGTGTGCCTGCATTAGTGAGAGTAGGGCGAGCTGCTGCACACTCTCTCTCATAGGGAAAGATTAGTTAGGCTTTGCTTGTCCCTGGCTGCATACCTGTTCTGTGAACCCACCACTGCATACCTGTTCTGTGAACCCACCACTGCATACCTGTTCTGTGAACCCACCACTGCATACCTGTTCTGTGAACCCACCACTGCATACCTGTTCTGTGAACCCACCACTGCATACCTGTTCTGTGAACCCACCACTGCATACCTGTTCTGTTCTGTGAACCCGCCACTGTATACCTGTTCTGTTCTGTGAACCCGCCACTGTATACCTGTTCTGTTCAGTGAACCCGCCACTGCATACCTGTTCTGTTCAGTGAACCCGCCACTGCATACCTGTTCTGTTCAGTGAACCCGCCACTGCATACCTGTTCTGTTCAGTGAACCCGCCACTGCATACCTGTTCTGTTCAGTGAACCCGCCACTGTATACCTGTTCTGTTCAGTGAACCCGCCACTGCATACCTGTTCTGTTCAGTGAACCCGCCACTGCATACCTGTTCTGTTCAGTGAACCCGCCACTGTATACCTGTTCTGTTCAGTGAACCCGCCACTGCATACCTGTTCTGTTCAGTGAACCCGCCACTGCATACCTGTTCTGTTCAGTGAACAGTTTGGTGTGTCAGTGTGAAGCAGTACCTTAATTACACTACCTGACTGATGTATACACATGCAAGATGTTTTAAAGCACTTTAGGCCTGTCATTTAGCATTCAATATGATTTCTGCCCTTAAAACGCTGCTTTGCGTCAAATCCAGATTTTTCCCCGGGACTTTTGGCATGTATCCCACTCCGCCATGCCCCCCTCCAGGTGTTAGACCCCTTGAAACATCTTTTCCATCACTTTTGTGGCCAGCATAATTATTTTTTTTTTCAAAGTTCGCATCCCCATTGAAGTCTATTGCGGTTCGCGAACTTTAACGCGAACCGAACCTTCCGCGGAAGTTTGCGAACCCGGTTCGCGAACCTAAAATCGGAGGTTCGGCCCAACTCTACCTCTGTTAGGGTGAGGGCACAGGGCAGAGGGCATTGTTAGGGTAAGGGCACAGGGCAGGGGCCTCCGTTAGGGTGAAGGCAGGATTGAAAAAGGTTAGGCTGAGTCATAGGTGATAAGATGAGGTCATGTGGCACATGGTAATCGATAGGAGTAGGGTGCAGCACAGGGCAAGAGGCATGTTTAGGGTGAGGAACAGGGAATGAAGTTAGTAGGGATGGGACGAATCCACAATTTCTTCGAATCCGAATCCGAATCTAAAAAGGTTCTCGAATATCTCGAACCTTTCGAATCCCGAATCTAACGAATCCTGCGTTCCGTGGAATGGTTGCCCACAGTATAGGTAGGCAGGCTAGGTGCTCACACTATAGGTAGCTAGGTAAAGGTGCCTTCAGTATAGCTAGCTAGGCATAGGTGCCTTCAGTATAGCTAGCTAGGCATAGGTGCCTTCAGTATAGCTAGCTAGGTAGGGGCCTTCAGTATAGCTAGCTAGGTAGGGGCCTTCAGTATAGCTAGGTATAGGGGCATTCAGTATAGCTAGGTATAGGGGCATTCAGTATAGCTAGATATAGGGGCATTCAGTATAGCTAGTTAGGTACAGGGGCCCTCAGTATAGCTAGTTAGGTATAGGGGCATTCAGTATAGCTAGGTATAAGGGCATTCAGTATAGCTAGTTAGGTATAGGGGCCCTCAGTATAGCTAGTTAGGTATAGGGGCATTCAGTATAGCTAGTTAGGTATAGGGGCATTCAGTATAGCTAGTTAGGTATAGGGGCCCTTAGTATAGCTAGTTAGGTAAAAGGGCATTCAGTATAGTTAGGTATAAGGGGATTCAGTATAGCTAGTTTGGTATAGGGGACCTCAGTATAGCTAGCTAGGTATAGGGGCCTTCAGTATAGCTAGGTATAGGGGCATTCAGTATAGCTAGTTAGGTATAGGGACCCTCAATATAGCTAGTTAGGTATAGGGGCATTCAGTGTAGCTAGATAGGTATAGGGACCCTCAGTATAGCTAGTTAGGTATAGGGACCCTCAGTATAGCTAGTTAGGTATATGGGCCCTCAGTATAGCTAGTTAGGTATAGGGGCATGCAGTATAGCTAGTTAGGTATAGGGGCATGCAGTATAGCTAGTTAGGTATAGGGGCCCTCAGTATAGCTAGTTAGGTATAGGGGCCCTCAGTATAGCTAGTTAGGTATAGGGACCCTCAGTATAGCTAGTTAGGTATAGGGACCCTCAGTATAGCTAGTTAGGTATAGGGACCCTCAGTATATCTAGTTAGGTATAGGGACCATCAGTGTAGCTAGTTAGGTATAGGGGCCCTCAGTATAGCTAGTTAGGTATAGGGGCCCTCAGTATAGCTAGTTAGGTATAGGGACCCTCAGTATAGCTAGTTAGGTACAGGGACCCTCAGTATAGCTAGTTAGGTATAGGGACCCTCAGTATATCTAGTTAGGTATAGGGGCCCTCAGTATAGCTAGTTAGGTATAGGGGCCCTCAGTATAGCTAGTTAGGTATAGGGACCCTCAGTATATCTAGTTAGGTATAGGGGCCCTCAGTATAGCTAGTTAGGTATAGGGGCCCTCAGTATAGCTAGTTAGGTATAGGGACCCTCAGTATATCTAGTTAGGTATAGGGGCCCTCAGTATAGCTAGTTAGGTATAGGGGCCCTCAGTATAGCTAGTTAGGTATAGGGACCCTCAGTATAGCTAGTTAGGTATAGGGGCCCTCAGTATAGCTAGTTAGGTATAGGGGCCCTCAGTATATCTAGTTAGGTATAGGGGCCCTCAGTATAGCTAGATATAGGGGCATTCAGTATAGCTAGTTAGGTATAGGGGCCCTCAGTATAGCTAGTTAGGTATAGGGACCCTCAGTATAGCTAGTTAGGTATAGGGGCCCTCAGTATAGCTAGTTAGGTATAGGGGCATGCAGTATAGCTAGTTAGGTATAGGGACCATCAGTGTAGCTAGCTAGGGTACCCCTCCCTCTGCTCACCCCCTACAAAGAAAAAAAAAGCATCGGCTCACCTAACAAGGGGATCCAGCGACGAATCCCGCTGCATCCCCCGCTCGTCCTCTTCCGATCCCCCGCTCGCCCTATTCTGACCCCCCCCCCCCCCCCGCGCCTCCTCCGCTCGCCCCTTGCATAGATGTGAGCATTGGCTCACCTAACACCTGGCCGGGATTCCCTACCTGCCGCCAGCGCAGCGCCGCAGACCTCTTGTTTCCTCATCTGTTCCCTCTAGTAACCCGCCCGGCGCTTCAGTGATGACGTGATGCAAAAGCGGATCACTAGGGGGAACAGAGGAGGAAGCAAGAGGCCTGCGGCTCTGCGCTGGCGGCAGGTAAGGAATCCAGGGCAGGTGTTAGGTGAGCCAATGGTCACATCTATACAAGCGGCGAGCGGAGGAGGTGCGGGGGGGTCGGAATAGGACGAGCGGGGGATCGGCGGTGGTGCGGGGATGCAGCGGGATTCGGCGGATTCGTTTAGGGGGAAATTGCGTCGGGATTCGAATCCACGAATCTCGAATATTTCTCAATATTCGAGGGATTCGTCGGATTCGCCGTCCCACCCCTAGAAGTTAGGTTAGGGTGGGGTACCGAGCAAGGGAAAGCCAACTCAAATGCTTTATTTATAGGTGTGGGGAGGCAGATCCTATAAGCTTTACAGTAGAAGAATTCTGTCATCCTATTGCACTCACGTGAACAAGTGAACAACCAGGAGCCAATTACACAAGTAAACATATCGTGTTTGTATTTTTTCAGCGTTAAAAAACACTTTTATGATCTTTTTGAAGAAAATCTGTTCTGAATCTTTATAGCGTTCATTCCTGAACATAAACACTTTGCTCAAACTCTTGCACAGCACACAGTGAAAAGTCTTTTTCCCACATATAGTTGCAGAAGAAATGAATTCCTATGTGTTCTGTGTTTGTTTATGCAAATCAAAGTGTCCTAATTTGTTTTTTATCAGCAACTATGAATAGACTGCAGGAGAGTTCTGCCTAAGCTGCTTACCACACAGTAAACACTGAGGCTTAAAGGATAGAAGAGGTGACATGTGACATGATGAGACATGTGTATGTACAGTGCCTAGCACACAAATAACTAGGCTGTGTTCCTTTTTTTATTTCTCTGCCTGAAAGAGTCAAATATCAGATATGTAAGTGGCTGACTCAGTCCTGACTCAGACAGGAAGTGACTACAGTGTGACCCTCACTGATAAGAAATCCCAACTCTAAAACACTTTCCTAGCAGAAAATGGCTTCTGAGAGCAGGAAAGAGGTAAAAAGGGTCAATAGTTCATACATTTTAGCTCTGGCATACTTCAATAACTGTGTCATTGAGCAAAAACAATAAAACAGTTAAAACTTAAAAAGTCGATTTAAACAGAAAATAAAACTGTGGAATATCTTAAAAGAGTCATTTTTAGGAGAAGGAAGATAGATATAATCATATTGTCTTAGTTGTGTGGTACCAGAGTTTTATGTCAAGAAAAGTTTTTCTGTTTGAGCCTCAAGGACACTGACAGGTCAAAAGAAATGATGAAAGAAAAAAAAAAAGCGACCGCATGAAACATATTAATGCTTTTTTTCATTTTTTTAAAATTCAAAATGGAGTCTTATCTCTGCGCCTCAGACGCCACACTGAGGAATCTTCCCCCGCGAGTATCTGACACACAGGAGAATTGCTCTATTGTAGCCACAATCTGGCCTTATTAGAGGGCGAGCGGAGAATGAGCCGGACGCCGCGCAGCATTATCCGCACACTCCACAAGGATTTATCATTTTAATAGGCTCATTTCTGGCAACTGCTGGGATGCGTTTCACAGATTTTAACAGTTCATTCTTTTAATAAATTTTGTTAAAGGAGAAAAAAAAATAAAAATCTTAGGGCAGAGAGGAGCCATTGCTGTACAAGAGCCAGAGTATAGTCCGGCCAATCCAAGCCGAGTGCATCAAAAATATGCAATCGCATCGGAAGTGAAAACTGCATGTCAAAATGACCAGCACTTCCAAAGACAAGGTTTACTGACAAGTTACCTCTTCCTACTCCCTACGGACCGCTGCATTGATGTGTGTGACACTGTTAAAGAGAACCTTAAGGCCCCTTTTACACTTAATCAGTTGGTGTGCGTTAGTGCGCGTTGGTACGCGTTTTTTCCATAGCAGTGCATTGGGAAGAAGATTTCAGTTAAAACGCGTTTTAAGTGTAAAAGAGGCTATAGGAAAACATGGGCATTACTTTGAAAATCAGTTTTCTTTCCGTTATAACAGAGCAACTAATTAAGTGTAAAAGGGTCCTTAGTGAGAGAGATATTGAGGCTGCCATATTTATTTCCTTTTTAACAGTACCAGTTGCCCGGCTGTCCTGCAGAGCTCTTTTGCTGCAGTAATGTCTGAATCACACACCTGAAACAAGCATGCAGCTAATCTTGTCAGCTTTTGTCAAACATCTGATGTGCTGCATGCTTGTTCAGGGTCTATGGCTAAAAGTATTAACCTCCTTGGCAGTAACCCTGAGCTAGGATTGGGGCGGAAAACCGCAGCTAAAAGCGGTAATCCCTCCCGGGGGATCCCGACGTCAGCCGCCATTCTTCTTCCTCTCCTCCGGGGCTCTGCTTCCTGCTGGTGAGATCATGACGACAGCCGGCAATTTCACTTCAGAGTTGCAGCTCCACCTGGAGGATGGAGGCATAACTGCAGCACTGGAGCCCAGGGAGGTGAGTGATTGCTGGGCTGCTGCAGATCTCCCTGGCAGCAGGATTTTTTCCAGGTTTTAGGGTCTAAAAGGGTGCAAAAGAATTGTACCACTTTTAGACCCTAAAATCCAAAAAGAATCATACCGCCAAGGGGGTTAAAGGACCACTGTCATGAAAAAGTAGGCAGTTAAAATCTGACAGAACTGTCAGGTTTTGGGCCAGTCCATCTCCTCATGGGGGGTTCTCAGGGTTTTCTTTGATTTCAGCAGCATTTCCCGAATGGCAGTTGCAAAGTCTAAATAACAGAATAGTGTGCAAGTGAATAGGGAGGCCGGCTGGTATCTTGCTATTTTGGCAGTTAAACTGCTGTTTACGAAATGCTGTTGAAAACAAAGAAAACACTGATAATCCCCCATGAGGAGATGGACTGGCCCAAAACCTGTAGATTCTGTCAGATTTTAACTGCCTACTTTTTCGCAATAATGGCCCTTTAAGGCTTATATAAAGACAAAGACAAACACTTATATAGCGCTTTTCTCCTGGCGGACTCAAAGCGCCAGAGCTGCAGCCACTAGGACGCGCTCTATAGGCAGTAGCAGTGTTAGGGAGACTTGCCTAAGGTCTCCTGCTGAATAGGTGCTGGCTTACTGAACAGGCAGAGCCGAGATTCGAACCCTGGTCTCCTGTGTCAGAGGCAGAGCACTTAACCATTACACTATCCAGCCACCAATTTTCCCATCAGATCTAAGGATCAATTGATCATTTCCAGAATGTCCGATATTCTTCCGATCAAAAAATAGAGATGAATTTGTGCAGTAATGATCTCGAAATCCCCTTTCTTGATCGGAAGCAGACCAGACATGCTGGAAATGATTGATCAATCATGCTGGAAATTATTGATCAGTCAGTCGATCGGATGGGAAAATTGCATGGTGTGTATAAGCCTTTAGGGCCCATTCAGACTAGAGCGTTTTGCCGTCGATGTCGGCAAAACGTTCAAGCGCTAGTGCTTTTTAAAGCGCTCGTGCTATAATATACTATGGGACCGTTCTTACTTGGGCGATTCGCGTTAATCGTCGGCGATTAATGAAAATTGCCAAACGCAAACATGTAGCCTGCACCATTTTCAGGCGATTTACGGGCGATCGCATTTCAGTGCAATAGAAGCGCTAAAGGCGATCATGTAAAAATCGCTGCAGTGTCCAGTGATTTTTCAGCATTAAATCGCGGAAAAATCACTCCCGCAAAAAGTCGGCGGTAATCGCCGGTGTTTTGCGCTTTTAAGTGTGAATGGGCCCTTAGAGGCAGAGGATTAGCAGCACTGCCAGGCAACTGGTATTGTTTAAAGGGAAATAACTATGGCAGCCTCCGTATCCCTCTCACTTCAGGTTCCCTTTAAGCCAAGCACACACATTCAGTCTTGGTTGTCCAATTTTACCACTTCCATGTAGTACGATAGCTTACCTAAACAATCTGTTCATAGCGTCAAAAGCCCCTGTGAGACACGGAAAGAGAAGGTGGGGGCTAAGGGGGCGTGGTCATAGGGTGCAATCAGTGTCAGCTGAGGGTCCTTGTGTGCACTACCAAATTCTTCTTCTCCCCCAAATTCCCCCCCGATCCCTCGTCTTTCCCCAGATTTTTCAGATTAGCCATAGCGAAGCTTCCAACTTGACCTCAGTCCAGCGACGGGACAGTTGGGCCATGCAGCCTATTAACTTGTGGCTTTCAGTCCCTGTCACATGACATGCAGTATCGGCAGCCACAAGTTAATAGGCTGCACGGCGCGGCTACACAAAGGAGTGAGGAGGAGGACCTGTCCTGCCAGAGGAATGAGGCAAAGTATGAAGTTCTGCACACACCTGTGTGGGCAAGTGAAAAAGAAAAAACCCCACAGTGCTCTTTTTGCCACTAGCCCACACGGGTGCACACATGATGGAGCTGAACCGGTGGATGGTAGGCCATCGTTTTGCATGGCGGCCTGGCATATGTAAATCATGTCCCTGGAAGCTGTACTTTAGGAGTTTTTGTTAAAGAGAACCTGTACTGAGTAAAAATATTTAAATTGAGGTAACTTCAAATGAACATTACATAGTTACCTTGCCATCAGTTCCTCTCAGAAGCTCACCATTTTCTTCTGACAATAATCCCTTCCAGTTCTGACAATATTTTGTCAGATCTGAAATATATCAGTTGCTGTCAGTTATAGCTGAGAGGAAAACGGATGTGCCCGGTAATGTCCATGTTTCCCTATGGCTCAAGTGGGCGATGTTACAGTTTAACTGTGTGCTGACCAGAAAGCTGTTATGGGTAATGGCCATTTTCAAAATGGAGGACGGAAAATTCCCTTGATCACAGTGAACAAACAGGACACGGGACAGGAGAAAGACACTGAGGAGTAGACTACATGGAAGGTAAGTATCACTTGTGTATGCTTATTTTGACTTTTAAATTTTCAGTTCAGGTTTTCTTTAAGGTTTAGCAATACAGAGAGGAGAACTCTATGGTTAAGCAAGGGGCGTGGTCTGGGGAAGGGTTGAAGGCCTCCTAAAACTAGGTATTAGTAGAAATCACCTTTCCCAGTGCTCATTGTCCAAACAGATCATCACAGTCTAGTAATCAAGTATAAATGATCACCTTTTGGTACGAGGAAGAGCAAGAGACAACAGTCAAAAATTCCCTGCTGCTGGTCATGTCACCTGACTAGAAGCAGTGGTCACATGACCTTTCTGAAGGACAGTATACTAGGATGTATAACAGAGGCGCCAATGCTTCATCAGGCAAAAACAATAGCATATAGGGTCAGTAGAAGAACCAAGCGCCTCTTCTCCTACTGACCCTATGTGCTATTTCTCCATTGTTATTTCCTGATGAAGCGGGATTAAACCTGCGAAACGGGTTGCACTTTTGGAGTATTGTGAATAAATTGTTGTTTACTATAAACCAACAATTTTTGGTGTCTTCTTGGAGGCGGTAATCCACCATTACCTCCTCTTTTTAAACATTTTTATACTACGGTATGTTGGCGCCTCTGTTATACATCCTAGTATATTGTCTAATCCACCCTTGGTGGCGGGGTGTTGCCCCATCTTAGTTTCCAATCTAAAGAGAGCGACTTCTTAACCGGAGTGGCGTCAGGTCTAACCTCCGCACCTGCCATTGCAGTGGTTACCTTTGTGGTAACCCTGGTTTGTGAGTATTACTTCTTCGTGATCACCAATAATCTGGCGTCAACATAATTTACTACACTATATTGGGCTCTCTGTGTCCTTGTCTTTGTTTTCTCATTTTTGAAGGACAGGTTTAATGAACAAGGATACCCTAAAAACCCTTCTGAAACTGCGGATAATTTATTCAGTATGGTTCTCCATAATAAGTGACGCCGTAGCAAATCATTTCATGGCTGGTCCTTCTGGTGGTGGCGGTGGGGGGTGGGGGGGGGAGGGCAGGCAAAGGAAGGAAGACCTGGCAACAACAGCCATACATTCTCAGATCTTAGATAAAAGTTTCTGCCCACCGTTCTCCATCTAGACGATTCCTTTAATAAATATTTCAGCCTTTCAATATTTATCCGTATTGTTTGTGTTTGTCAGATCTCAGACACCACCAGCGGAAGGGTTACACGAGATCCCAGCTCTGCAGACACACAATAAATAGTAGAGTAAAGAGAATCTCGGAATCACAGGAGTACCTGCAGCGGCACACGGGGTTAATCTCCAGGCGGAGAACTCTCGGAATTCCACAAAGGAGAGCCGAGCTCTTTCATTCTTGTTTTCATCTGTCAAAAGGAGGAGATGGTAAAATATTAAAAGGTATTCCAGCTTACAAAGAGAATTTGACAGAGCGGTGGAGCGAGGCTCTGCAGGAGAGTTTGCTGGGAGTAAAAGTACATAGAACCTTTCCATAAATGCATGAAATAAAACAGAGGGTTAGGAAATGGATAATTTTGTGATAGAACAATGAGCTTCTCATGATCACCTGGGGTTCCTGCATGGGACACCCCAAGTATTCCTGGGGACAGCTGCTCCCCACTCTGCTGTACTAAATGTGCCCAAATTTACTAAAAATTTTAAGGGAGAAGAATATAGGTTTGGCGATCTTTAGTGACATTAAAAATTATCCTATAAAAAAAAAAAAAGGCAGATAGGTAGGAAAGGTACAAAGGTCATTTTCTCCGTTATTAAAGACAGTAGATAAGCTTAGTGAATTCAGGCCAATGTATCTTCTTCCTCCACCATGGTTACCCTAATGGCCTGCAGTCATATATAACAGTACGGTCACCTTGATCCCCCCACAACAAGTTTGGCCAAGATACCACCTGCTTTGGATGGTGCCTTGATTACACTATTTAGTGAATCATTTAAAGGACACTTGAAGGAAGACAACATGGAGGACTACATTGTTGTTCCTTTAACCACTTGCCGACCGCACGCTTATACCGTGCATCGGCAAAGTGGCAGCTGCAGGACCAGCGACGCAGTTCTGCGTCGCCGGCTGCAGGCTAATTAATCAGGAAGCAGCCGCTCGCTGCCTCTACCACTTTTGGCCATAGACCCTGAACAAGCATATGCAGATCAGGCGTTTGACTTAAAGTGTACCTGTAGAGAAAAAAAAAGTGCCCCAAATGGGTTCTCTCCTTAAAGCGGTATTGTCACCATAAAAATCAAATTTCATCAGCAACTGGTCTGAGTGTATTAAGTGATAAAGATGCTAAGTCTGCATTCAAAACTTGCAAAACTTTTTCTGCTGTTATGTTTTGTAGTTTTCGCATACTTTAGGAGCACTGGCCCTAGTGCCAAAGAGTTGAATGCTGGGAGTTCTTTTTATCTATAATCCTCCTCTTCCATTTATTTCCCTATCTAGCTGCTTATCAGAAACACCCTCTCATTACTTGTGTTTACAGGCAAGGCTGAGGTGACAGTGCAGTTGTTAGTATACACCTCAGTGGGAGGGTCTGAAGACTCTGGGAGGAGGGCAGCTAATGAATACACAATGAGCAAGAGAAGGGAGGGGGGAAAACAAGAGTCAGGGAGGATATGATGTCAGCATTAGCTTGGCAAGATGGCAACTGCCTAGAATAGGATTTTCTGCTTTTCCTTTATAAAATTCACAGGAATCATTACGTGGATAGCACAATACATCTGTTATGTCAGTAGAAGTAGTATTTATCTACTTATATATAGAGATGTAGCGAACGGTTCGCCGGCGAACGGTTCCAGGCGAACTTTGGTGATTCGCGTTCACCTGCACCAGGCGAACTTTTGCGGAAGTTCGATTCGCCCCATAATGCACTATGAGGGTCAACTTTGACCCTCTGCATCACAGTCAGCAGGCACATTGTAGCCATTCAGGCTACACTAAGCCCTGGAGCCCCCCCCCCCCCCCCCTTATATAAGGCAGCCTCCGGCGGCCATGGCACTCACTCGTGTGCCTGCTAGAGAGAGGAAAGGGACAGCTGCTGCAGACTTTTTCTCCTAGGGAAAGATTAGTTAGGCTCTTGGCTTGCTCCTGGATGATTGTTATTGCTAAAATAGCACCCCTCAGCTCTCTTTTGAGAGATAATGTTTTCCTGATGTGGTTTTTTTTGTGTGTGTTGCTCACTGACATTATACAGCCCTATCTGTTGCAGCTGGACCTTGGTAATTGTTATTACTGTGCCAGCCAGGCCCTGCCTAACTATCTATACTGGGACACCTACCTATGCCTACCTAACTACTGGGGCACCTACTTACCTATACGGGGACATCTACCTACCTACCTATACTAGGGGACCTACCTATGCCTACCTACCTATACTGGGACTCCTACCTATGCCTAGCTAATTACTGGGAAACCTACCTATGCCTACCTACCTATACTCGGTCTCCTACCTATGCCTAGCTAACTACTGAGGCACCTACCTACCTATACTGGGACTCCTACCTATGCCTAGCTAACTACTGGGACACCTACCTATGCCTACCTACCTATACTGGAACTCCTACCTATGCCTACCTAACTATACTGGGACTCCTACCTATGCCTACCTACTTACAAGAAGATAATAAGGTCGTTGCTTCATTGTGGACAGACCAAATTTGATCAGCTGGACAGTCACTGTTGTTCTATCATTGAGCTACCACAGTCCGGCGACCATATAGGCTGGAAAACTGCCACGGCCTGCACTCTGGCCATGGTGCGCACCAGTCCAGCACGGCCGTCACTACGCAAACAGCTGTGTGCGGTGCGTTACACAGTGAGTTTGGGGTGTCAGTGTGAAGCAGAACTCTAATTGCACTCCCTGATTGATGTATACACATGCAAGATGTTCGAAAGCACGTTAGGCCTGCAATTTAGCATTCAATGTGATTTCTGCCCTTAAAACGCTGCCTTGCGTCAAATCCAGATTTTTCCCCGGGGCTTTTGGTGTCTATCCCACTCCGCCATGCCCCCCTCCAGGTGTTAGACCCCTTGAAGCATGTTTTCCATCACTTTTCTGGCCAGCATCATTTTTTCTATTTTTCAAAGTTCGCCTCCCCATTGAAGTCTATTGCAGTTCGCGAACTTTTACGCGAACCAAACCTTCCGCGGAAGTTCGCGAACGGGGTTCGCGAACCGAAAATCGGAGGTTCGCGACATCTCTACTTATATAATGTGTTTTTTTATTTCTAGGTTAGGGTGTCGCTTGTTCTTTGATATTCCACAGTTTTATTTTATATTTAAATCTACTTTTTAAGTTCTTACTGTTTTATTGTTTTTGCTCAATGACACATTTATTGAAGTATGCCAGAGCTAAAAAAAAAAATGTGACCTACTGACCCTTTTTATATATTTTCTGCTCTCAGAAGCCATTGTCTGCTAGGAAAGTGTTTTATGGTTGGAATTTCTTATCAGCGAGGGTCACACTGTAGTCACTTCCTGTCAGGACTGAGTCAGCCACTTACATACCTGATATTTAACTCTTTCAGGCAGAGAAATAAAAAAAAGAAACACAGTGTAGTTATTTGTGTGCAAGAAATTATAAGAGCATGTATCAACATTTTCGTTGTGTCTTGACGGATGTGAGATATGTTTTTGAGTTGGAGATGGCAGGAGCTGGTTATGGAGTGAACATGAGGAATAAAAGAGAGAGATGAGTCGAATATTACCCCCAAGCACTGAACTTTGGGAACTGAAGTTATGGGAGTGTTATTAACATTTATTGTTACTTCAGGCAGAGAGGTGGACAGAGACGGTGGAAAAATTATTAGTTCTCTTTTACTCATATTAAGTTTTAGGAAGTGAGAGGACATGAAGGAGGATATAGCAGACAAGCAGTCGGGATCACGTTTAAGGAGGGAGTTAAGGTCTGGGGCGGAGAGGTACAGTTGTGTATCGTCTGCATACAGGTGGTATTGAAACCCGAATGAGTTGATTAAGTCACCAAGACCGTGCATGTAGATGGAAAAGAGGAGGGGACCAAGGACAGAGCCTTGGGGAACCCCGACAGACAAAGCATGAGGAGAAGAGATCTGATCTGAGTAGGAGACTGTGAAGGACCTTCCAGAGAGGTAGGAAGATAACCATGTGAGAGCAAGGCCCTTTATTCCTACATTTGAAAGTATTTGTAAGAGTAAGATATGGTCGACAGTATCAAATGCCATCAGCATTTGATACTGTCGACCATACCTTACTCTTACAAATACTTTGACAGGTCAAGAAGGAGGAGTAGTATGGAAAATTGAACTTTGGATTTGGCTGTAAGGTCATTGGCCACTTTAAGGGCCGTTTCATTGGAGTGGTTAGAGTGAAAGCCAGACTGGAACTGATCAAGTAGGGAGTTAGCAGATAATGGCTTAATTCTGCATGCATGTGTTCAAGTAGTTTAGATGCAAATGGGAGAAGTGACACTGGGCGGTAGTTGGCAAGAGTGGTAGGATCTAGAGATGTTTTTTTAAGTAGTGGTGTCACAACAGTGGAGAGGGACAGGTTAAATAGCGTTGTTAGTGCAGGCAAGAGAGATGAGGATAGCTGCGGAATGAAATGGGAGGGAATAGGATCCAAAGAACAAGTGGTTAGATTAGCTTTGGATATTATAGAGGAGAGAGAATGTTCAGAGAGAGGAGAGAAGGCAGTTAGAGAGCAGTCAATGAGAGGTGTGGAGGTGGGAGTTGAGGGCTGCATGGAGAATTCACTTCGGATTTTGTCAATTTTATCAGTGAAGGATGTTGCAAATTCTTTGTAACGATTGGTGTCAGCAACACAGATTTTTCTGATTATGTGGTGACTTGCAGAATCACCAATAATACTAGTATAGCTAGACACAGGACAACCAATGTGGAATCGTGTTTTGGTGCGACAGTAATGGAGGAGATCTCCCGAGAAGTGGGAGATTCAGACAATACTGCAGCCAAGAATCCCCTGAGGAGCAGGGAATTCAGACTGCACTGCAGCCAGTGAGCACCTGAGGAGCAGGAACCACTGACTGTACTGCAAGGATGATCACCTGAGGAGCAGGTGATTAAGACTATACTACAGCCAGGGATCCCCTGAGGAGCAGGGGATTCAGACTGTACTGCAGCCAGTGGACACCTGAGGAGCAGGGACCACTGACTGAGCTGCAAGGATGATCACCCAAGGAGCGGGTGATTAAGACTCTACTGCAGCTAGCAGACACTTGAGGAGCAAGTGTTGCAGACAGTGCTGCAAAGACTGATCACCTAGGGAGTAGGTGACAGCTCTCAGAAATTCCTTACTAATGGCTAGACCCACTAGTGAGGATAGGAAGATCAGAGAAGCCGGGTCAGCAACGTACGGACAGATAAGGTACAGAGACGGAAGGCTGATTCAGTATAAGGTACAGGCAGTGTCAGCAACAGTAATCAGATAGGCAGAAGTACCAAATCAGCAAACAGGAGAGTAGTCAGGAAAGCAGAAGATCATAACAGATAAATAGCAATATAGCAATATCCTAGTCTAGGTGTGAAGTCCTTGGTTTCAACACCTGGGATCTAGACTAAAGAATAGTACATAGATATCACAATGCAATAAGTACTTTAAGCTATCAACAGAAACTGACTAAGTGTGAATTCCCAGCAGGGCCGGCCCGCTCATGAGGCGGGGTTAAACATTTGCCTCAGGCGGCAAACTTCAAAGGGCGGCACCCGCCCGGGGGGGCCGGCCGCCGAGCCGGAGGGGTAGCGGGCAGGTCGGGGGTATTGGGCCTAGCGGTGGGGAGGGGGGTCGGACCCCCCCCCTCCCTCGCCTGGGTCCCCCGATCTGCGCTCCCCTCCAGCCTGTAATTAGGAAGCTGCTGCCAGATCGTAAGAGGCACGGGCGGGGAGGACTCACCTTTTCCGCGTTCCAGCGAGCGCTCCACTGACGTCACTTCCTGCATCGCCGCCTACTGTATTGTAAGTGGACGGCGATGCAGGAAGTGACGTCAATGGAGCGCACGATGGAACGCGGAAAAGGTGAGTCCTCCCCGCCCGTGCCTCTTACGATCTGGCAGCAGCTTCCTAATTACAGGCTGGAGGGGAGCGCAGATCGGGGGAAACAGGCGAGGGAGGGGGGGGTCCGACCCCCCTCCCCACCGCTAGGCCCAATACCCCCGACCTGCCCGCTACCCCTCCGGCTCGGCGGCCAGCCCACCCCCCCCCCGCACCCACGGACGGGCGAGGGGGGGGGGGGGCGGCAGCAGCTCTGCTAAATTTGCCTCAGGCGGCAAAAAGTGACGGGCCGGCCCTGATTCCCAGCTCCAGCTGGTTCTAACAGACTGTAAGATCTGACTAAGGTCTGAGCGCTAGCACGTTAGCGTTTGCAACAGCAGACAACCAGCAACTGACAGGCAGGTCCTGTATATACTCAGAGCGCTCCACAGCGCCGCCCCAGTCACTCAGCCAATTCGGAGCACTACTGGAGTCAGCTGACCGGCTGATCAGCTGACTCCTCTTTTACTTGCATAAAGGTCCTGTTGCCTGGCGCGCCCACAGCTCTCAATCTATGTGCACTAGAAGGACCAGGCAAAGCAGCAGCATGTAGCTGCGCGGCAGAGGCCGCCAGCTGATACGCGGAGATAGCCGCCATGCCGCTTGGCCATGCGGCAGTATCTCCGCTATTCTTTACATTCTTCAGCTGATAAGCAAGATGAGGGAGGAGGAGGAGGGGGATGGAGAACGGAGTTAAAGGTGCTGAACAAGCGTTTTGGATTGTGTAAATGGGCGGATATTAGGGAAGAAAAATATGACTGTTTTGCCACAGAGTGTGTTTCTGAAGTTGTTCAAGGCTATTTTATATGAGATGGAGTCCTCGCTTGTGTTACTTTTCCTCCAGCGTCATTTAGCTGCTCTTTCACACTGGGGCAGAGCGGTGCATCAACTTGACACACTGCTACCGCACTCCAATGAAAATCTATGGGGGAAATTAGATTACCTGCGTCGTGTAGTTCTCAATCGGAGCACCTGACCACAAGTCATTAAAGTCTATGGCAACGCAAGGCTTTTTAAAATGTTGGAGGCAATGCGACAGTGTTATAACGTTATAAGTGAAGAGAGCACCTGGCCAACCTATACTGGGGGCATCTGTACCTGGCCAACCTATACTGGGGGCATCTGTACCTGGCTAACCTATACTGGGGGCATCTGTACCTGGCCAACCTATACTGGGGGCAACTGTACCTGGCTAACCTATAGTCGGGGCAACTGTACCTAGCTACCAATACTGGGGCACCTATACCTGGCTACCTACCTATACTGAGGGCAGGGGCGTAACTAAGAGTCACCGGGCCCCCCTGCAGAAATTCTGAGCAGGCCCCCCTCCCCCCGCTCGTGGTCGTTTGGGGGGGCTGGCGGGTTCGCAGCATGAGGGGAAAGCTATGGCCACACTCGGCGGGGAGGGTGGACGGTCCCCCCCCCCCCCCCCCCTCACCTTGGGCTTTCCCCTCTGCGCTCCCCTCCAGCTTAAATAGCTATGTAAGTGCAGCGGAGCGGCAGGCAAATATACCTTCCGTGCGTCCGGACGCTTCTCGCTCTAGTGACTGACGCGACTTCCTGTTTTATACAGGAAGTCGTGTCAGTCACTAGAGCGAGAAGTGTCCGCGCTGGAACGCATGGAAGCAGTGGCGGCGCCAGGGGGTGCTTGGGGGTGTCCAAGCACCCCCAAAGCACCCCCTGGCGTGAACTGACTTCAAACGTCTAAGAGACGCCGAGTCAGTTCACAGCGGCAGCCCGGAGCAGCATGCAGGGCTACGGTAAGATGGCCGCCCGAGGCCCTGCTCTGCAGACTTGGAGTTTGCAGTGCAGGCCTTCGGGCGCCATTTTCCCGTAGCCCTGCTCGCCGGGTAATGCAGGCTGCAGGCAGGAAGGAAGAGGATCGTGGGAGCTGAGCTGCGCGCCACAAGGAGGTCGGGAGAGGAGGAGGTTGGAACAGGAGATCTTCTGACTAGGTGAGTAAATGGGTTTTTCTTTTTCAGGTGGTGCTGCTGATTGGGGTCAGAACTGCTGATTGGGGTCAGATCTGGTGAGGATTGTACATATTGGGGTCATATCTGATAAGGATTGCGCATATTGGGGTCATATCTGAGAAGGATTGTGCATATTGGGGTCATATCTGAGAAGGATTGGGCATATTGGGGCCATATCTGATAACGGTTGTGCATATTGGGGTCATATCTGATAACGGTTGTGCATATTGGGGTCATATCTGATAACAGTTGTGCATATTGGGGTCATATCTGATAACGGCTGTGCATATTGGGGTCATATCTGATAACGGTTGTGCATATTGGGGTCATATCTGATAACGGTTGTGCATATTGGGGTCATTGAACATGTTTTTTGTTCAAATCTGCTCACATTACGTGTATTTTCTTGAGAAAACCTGCACAATTATGTGAATTTTCTGGGGAAAGGGTCACCAAAACTTGGGCCCTCTGTCTTTGCGTTGCAATTTTAAAGGGAACCCAAGGTGAGAATAATATTGAGGCTGCCATATTTATCTCCTTTTAAGTAATACCAGCTGCCTGGCTGCCGTGTTGGTCCTCTGCCTCTAATTCTTTCAACCATAGACCCTGAGCAAGCATGCAGCAGGTCGGGGGTTTCTGACAATATTGTCAGAACTGACAAGATTAGCGGCATGCTTGTTTCTGGAGTAATTCAGTTCACTACTGCAGCCAATAGATCAGCAGGGCTGCCAGGCAACTAGAATTGTTTAAAAGGAAATAAATATGGCAGCCACCATATCACTCTCACCCTGGGTTCACTCTAAATTACATTTAGCCCCGCCCTCATCCGGTCATGACCACGCCCATTTTTCGCTGCGACGCGCTTCGCGCGCTGCAGGTTGTAGCCACACCCATTTTTGCCGCGTCGTCAGCTACCCCGGAAATTGGTCCAGCACCTGCATAGCACCCCCACTGCATGGAAGGTATGTTTGCCTGCCGCTGCCTGACGCTCCGCTGCACTTATATAGCTATTTAAGTTGGCGGGGAGCGCAGAGGGGAAAGCCCAAGGTGAGGGGGGGGGAACGTCCCCCTCCCCGCTGATGTGTGACCATAGCTTTCCCCTCATGCTGCGACGCCTCCAGCCCCCCAAAACGTCCATTACCGCGGCTTCCCCGCGGGTGCATGGGCTGCATCCCCTATTGTTACGCCCATGACTAAGGGTGTTTTTTGGGGGGCTCACTGCAGCTATAACGTGTGGTGCAAATTGCTGGGTGCTGTGCGATCATTCCAATTCGGGAGGGGGGGCATGGGAAGTTGGGGCACATCCTCACAAGTTTGGCTCAGGCAGCACAAAGTCTAGAACCGGCCCTGTTCCCTCTCAGTACCCGCATGCAAAGTAGCACCAGCAGTGGAGAGAGGTCTACCTGCTCCCGTACTGTAGATCTCCTCCATGCATCACAGCCGCACCCTTTCTGCTGCCAATCCCTGGATCCCGATCACATGACCAATGCAAGTCACATGACCTGGAGCCGGCGAATAGCAGCCGAGAGTGTGCGGCTGTGATGCAAAGAGGAGACCAGCAGCACTGCAGCAGGTAAATATCACTGTGTTCCCTGCGTTATTCTGCATGCACATCGTGGTTAGGTGTGTGTGATAAGCGATCGGGTATGCTGGAGAGAAGTTTGGATTCCAGGGAGCGCCGTGACAATTTCGCAGGGGGGGGGGAGAGGGGTCTTATAAGCTGTTACATACCTGATGTGTGCGCTAAAATAGCATGCGCAAGTCCATGCGTTACAACACTTTGTGAATGGATGTAGAGATAATGCCACATTTGCTTTAAAGGAAACCTGAGGTGACATGTGACATGATGAGATAGACATGTGTATGTGCAGTGCCTAGCACACAAATTACTATGCTGTGTTCCTTTTTTTACTTTCTCAGCACGAAGGAGTTAAATATCAGGTATGTATGTGGCTGACTCAGTCCTGACTCAGACAGGAAGTGACTACAGTGTGACCCTCACTGATAAGAAATTAAAACTATTAAACGCTTTCCTAGCAGAAAATGGCTTCTGAGAGCGGAAAAGAGATAAAAAGGGTCAATAGTTCATAGATTTACGCTCTGGCATACTTCAATAAAACAGTTAAAACTTAAAAAGTAGATTTAAACATAAAATAAAAAAGTGTGGACTATGTTAAAAAGTCATTTTTAGGGGAAGGATGATAGATACAAATGTTTATTTCATTAGTTTATTTTCGCCTCTGGTGTCCTTTAACTGTTCGCTTGCTTTAAATGAGGATAGGCAAGCCCTGGATAGTGCATTAGTCTCTGATTTATATAGGTAGGAATTGACATGGATCCAAACATTCAGCTGTGCCAGCGGGGTTAGCCAAGGAGGGGGGGGGGGGGGGTTCAGAGGTGGCTCCCGCAACCCATTTTACCAGCTTCCACTAATGACAGGTCACAGGAGGAAGCAAACAGTTTTGTATAGATCTATATTTCCTCCTGGTGCGACACACACAGAGATGCTGCTAATTGATGTGGACCTGTCTGTGGAATTATACGGAGGGGAAGGTGATGATAAAGATGAGATGTTATAGCAGATAAATAGGATGGTGTTACCATTTCAGCGAGAATTTATCAGCGACAGCTCTCATTACCTTGTCACTTGTCACAGGTGCTGCCGCAGCCCACATCAATGTTCCCCTTCTCGCTTCATCCATCTATTATACTGGTTATATTGCTTTTACCATTTAGCTAATACCATTTACAGCTAGGCTTTACACAGTGCAAGGAAGCCCAACACTTCTTAAAGAAAACCTGAAGTGGGAGGTGTATGGAGGCTGCCATATTTATTTCCTTTAAAAAGGACCTCTGTTGCAAAAATCTTAAAAATGTAAAATATGTGTAAATATATACAAATAAGAAGTAAGTTTCTTCCAGAGTAAAATGAGCCATAAATCATTTTTCTCCTATGTTGCTGTCACTTACCGTAGGTAGTAGAAATCTGACAGAACCGACAGGTTTTCGACTAGCCCATCTCTTCATGGGGGGTTCACAGGGATTTCTTTATTTTTAAAATGCACTCAGTGAATGGCAGTTGCTCCATCCAACTGCCAAAAAAAAGTGTATGGTGAGCAGGGAGGCTGGACAGCATCTTTGTAAATATCATGTTCAGGGAGTGTCTGTATAAAGAATAAAGGCCATACTGAGAATCCCCTATGGAGATGGACTAGCCCAAAACCTGCCAGAAATGTCAGATTTCTTATACTTACTGTAAGTGACAGCAACATAGGAGAGAAGTAATCTTTGGCTCATTTTACTCTGGGAGAAACATACTTCTTATTTGTATGTGTTTTTCACGACAGTTCCTCTTTAAGCAATACCAGTTGCCTGGCTGTCCTGCTGATCCTCTGCCTCTACTTTGAGCCATAGACCTTAAAGGGAACCAGAGACGAAGCACCCTTGTGTATTTTACGATATATATATCAGTAAGAACATTAGAGAAAACACTTAGCATGCTCTCCGTTTCATACTCACTGCTAAAAGTGTCTGTTACCAGCTGTAATAAGAATCCCGGACTGAGCATTCAGTCTGGCTTTTCTGGGAATGATTATAGCTGAGTCATTATATCAGAGCCACAAGGGGGCAGGCTTGGGCTTGAAAAGACACCAGAGAAGACAGACTCAGCTATAATCTTTCCGTAGCAAAGCTAGACTGAGTGCTCAGTCGGGGATTCTTATCAGAGGTGATAACAGTCAGATTAAACAGAGAACAATGAAACAAAGAGCAGATTAGGTGTTTACTGTCATGTTCCCATTGATTTCTAAGGTAATATATACGAGAGTGCTTCGTCTCTGGTTCTCTTTAAGCATGCATGCAGCAGATCAGGAGTTTCTGACATTATTGTCAGATCTGACAAGATTAGCTGTATGCTTGTTTTGCTGCTTAGGCCAACATGCTATTATACTGTTACAACATGTTACAACATGTTATGTTGTGATAAATTACAATGTACTGTTTTCAATGTACTTTAGCACTTAACACCTTGTACGTTTAGCACTTTTTGTTCCCCTAACGAAGGTCCCCATTTATAGAGGGGCTGAAACATGTTGGGTTGTTAATGTGGGGGGAGGGGGGTATTTTGTATGCATCAGTGCAGTGAGAGGAGTGAATATATCCCTTGCAGGTCCTTGCAGGCGGCTCACTCCCTTCCCTGAGTGCCTCCTTCCCTATATGTTCACATTTGTCAAGGGGTACTTGTGATAATGTTTACTGTGCTTGGGGGTACTTGGTGAGTACTGAGCATTAAAAGGGGTACATACCAATAAAATGTTGAGAAACTCTGCTCTATACCCTCTATACCAAGCGCAGCTATCATGTACCCTCTATGCCAACTACCAAGTGCAGCTATCATGTACCCTCTATACCAAGTGCAGCCATCATGCCCCTCTATACCAAGTGCAGCTATCATGTACCCTCTATACCAAGTGCAGCCATCATGCCCCTCTATACCAAGTGCAGCCATCGTGTACCCTCTATACCAAGTGCAGCCATCGTGTACCCTCTATACCAAGTGCAGCCATCGTGTACCCTCTATACCAAGTGCAGCCATCGTGTACCCTCTATACCAAGTGCAGCCATCATGTACCCTCTATACCAAGTGCAGCCATCATGTACCCTCTATATCAAGTGCAGCCATCATGTACCCTCTATACCAAGTGCAGCCATCATGTACCCTCTATACCAAGTGCAGCCATCATGTACCCTCTATACCAAGTGCAGCCATCGTGTACTTTCTATACCAAGTGCAGCCATCGTGTACCCTCTGTACCAAGTGCAGCTATCATGTGCCCCCTATACCAAGTGCAGCCATCATGTACCCTCTATACCAAGTGCAGCCATCATGTACCCTCTATACCAAGTGCAGCCATCATGTACCCTCTATACCAAGTGCAGCCATCATGTACCCACTATACCAAGTGCAACCATCATGTACCCTCTATACCAAGTGCAGCCATCATGTACCCTCTATACCAAGTGCAGCCATCATGTACCCTCTATACCAAGTGCAGCCATCATGTACCCTCTATACCAAGTGCAGCCATCATGTACCCACTATACCAAGTGCAGCCATCATGTACCCTCTATACCAAGTGCAGCCATCATGTACCGTCTATACCAAGTGCAGCCATCATGTACCCTCTATACCAAGTGCAACCATCGTGTACCCTCTATACTAAGTGCAGCCATCGTGTACCCTCTATACCAAGTGCAGCCATCATGTACCCTCTATACCAAGTGCAGCCATCATGTACCCTCTATACCAAGTGCAGCCATCATGTACCCACTATACCAAGTGCAACCATCATGTACCCACTATACCAAGTGCAACCATCATGTACCCTCTATACCAAGTGCAGCCATCATGTACCCTCTATACCAAGTGCAGCCATCATGTAGCCTCTATACCAAGTGCAGCCATCATGTAGCCTCTATACCAAGTGCAGCCATCATGTAGCCTCTATACCAAGTGCAGCCATCATGTACCCTCTATACCAAGTGCAGCCATCATGTACCCTCTATACCAGGGCTGCCCAATAGGTCGATCGCGATCTACCGGTAGATCGCGACCGCCTTCTCGGTAGATCGCGGCCTCATGGCCGCGTCTCATTAAATGTTGCGGCCGGTAGCTAGCTATAGAACGTGGCCGCATCTTATCACATTTTGCTGCGCCGCTGGCCAATAAGGAGGCAGGAAGGAGAGAGGGAGGAGAGAGGCCGCGCGGCTATGACGTCAGGGCTGGGGGCGGCGCCGGGCACGTTTCACGCTCGTCACACGCTGCCCGCCGCCCCTTAGCCCGCCAGAGCAGAGACAGAGAGCACTCCTGGAACCACAGCCGCCGGAAGGCATGTAACTAGCATGCTGCCCCTTAGCCCACCAGAGCGCTGTTGGACCCGCGGTCGCCGGAGGGCACTTTACTGGCACGTTGCCCTGGATCCTCAGCCACCTGATTGAGGTACTACCACGTAAACTGCAGGCACTTATACCTGGCTACCCTATACTGCAGGCACATATACCTGGCTACCCTATACTGCAGGCACATATACCTGGCTACCCTATACTGCAGGCACTTATACCTGGCTACCCTATACTGCAGGCACATATACCTGGCTACCCTATACTGCGGGCACATATACCTGGCTACCCTATACTGCGGGCACATATACCTGGCTACCCTATACTGCGGGCACTTATACCTGGCTACCCTATACTGCAGGCACATATACCTGGCTACCCTATACTGCGGGCACATATACCCGGCTATCCTATACTGGGGGCTCCTATACCCGGGTACCCTATGCTGTGGGCACATATATCCAGCTATCCTATACTGGGGGCAACTATACCTGGCTACCCTATACTGCGGGCACAATTACCCGGCTATCCTATACTGGGGGCTCCTATACCCGGGTACCCTATGCTGTGGGCACATATACCCGGCTACCCTATGCTGCGGACACCTATACCCGGCTACCCTATGCTGTGGGCACATATATCCAGCTATCCTATACTGGGGGCAACTATACCTGGCTACCCTATACTGCGGGCACATATACCCGGCTATCCTATACTGGGGGCTCCTATACCCGGGTACCCTATGCTGTGGGCACATATATCCAGCTATCCTATACTGGGGGCAACTATACCTGGCTACCCTATACTGCGGGCACAATTACCCGGCTATCCTATACTGGGGGCTCCTATATACGGGTACCCTATGCTGTGGGCACATATACCCGGCTACCTTATGCTGCGGGCACCTATACCCGGCTACCCTATGCTGTGGGCACATATATCCAGCTATCCTATACTGGGGGCAACTATACCTGGCTACCCTATACTGCGGGCACATATACCCGGCTATCCTATACTGGGGGCTCCTATACCCGGGTACCCTATGCTGTGGGCACATATATCCAGCTATCCTATACTGCGGGCACCTATACCCGGCTACCCTATGCTGTGGGCACCTATACCCGGCTACCCTATGCTGCGGGCACCTATACCTGGCTACCCTATGCTGTGGGCACCTATACCCAGCTACCCTATGCTGTGGGCACCTATACCCAGCTACCCTATGCTGTGGGCACCTATACCCGGCTACCCTATGCTGTGGGCACCTATACCCGGCTACTTTATGCTGCGGGCACCTTTACCTGGCTACCCTATGCTGCGGGCACATACAGTATACCTGGCTAACCTGTGTGCGGGGGGGGGGGGGGGGGGGGGGCGCTAAGCTTAGCATTT
This sequence comes from Hyperolius riggenbachi, assembly GCF_040937935.1. Classification (NCBI taxonomy): domain Eukaryota; kingdom Metazoa; phylum Chordata; class Amphibia; order Anura; family Hyperoliidae; genus Hyperolius; species Hyperolius riggenbachi. The sequence continues at coordinate 18,688,204 of NC_090656.1, read as the reverse complement.
GAAACGCTGGTAGATCTCCTGGCCTCGGCGAATTTTAAAGTAGCTCGCGAGCCGAAAAAGTGTGGGCACCCCTGCTCTTTACCAAGTGCAGCCATCATGTACCCTCTATACCAAGTGCAGCCATCATGTACCCTCTATACCAAGTGCAGCCATCATGTACCCTCTATACCAAGTGCAGCCATCATGTACCCTCTATACCAAGTGCAGCCAACATGTAGCCTCTATACCAAGTGTAGCCATCATGTGCCCTCTATACCAAGTGCAGCCATCATGTACCCTCTATACCAAGTGCAGCCATCATGTACCCTCTATACCAAGTGCAGCCATCATGTACCCTCTATACCAAGTGCAGCCATCATGTACCCTCTATACCAAGTGCAGCCATCATGTACCCTCTATACCAACTGCAGCCATCATGTACCCTCTATACCAAGTGCAACCATCATGTACCCTCTATACCAAGTGCAGCCATCATGTACCGTCTATACCAAGTGCAGCCATCATGTACCCTCTATACCAAGTGCAGCCATCATGTACCCTCTATACCAAGTGCAGCCATCATGTACCCACTATACCAAGTGCAACCATCATGTACCCTCTATACCAAGTGCAACCATCATGTACCCTCTATACCAAGTGCAGCCATCATGTACCCTCTATACCAAGTGCAGCCATCATGTACCCTCTATACCAAGTGCAACCATCATGTACCCTCTATACCAAGTGCAGCCATCATGTACCCACTATACCAAGTGCAGCCATCATGTACCCTCTATACCAAGTGCAGCCATCGTGTACCCTCTATACCAAGCGCAACCATCGTGTACCCTCTATACCAAGCGCAGCCATCGTGTACCCTCTATACCAAGTGCAGCCATCATGTCCCCTCTATACCAAGTGCAGCCATAATGTACCCTCTATACCAAGTGCAGCCATCATGTACCCTCTATACCAAGTGCAGCCATCATGTACCCTCTATACCAAGTGCAGCCATCGTGTACCCTCTATACCAAGTGCAGCCATCGTGTACCCTCTATACCAAGTGCAGCCATCATGTACCCTCTATACCAAGTGCAGCCATCATGTACCCTCTATACCAAGTGCAGCCATCATGTACCCTCTATACCAAGTGCAGCCATCATGTACCCTCTATACCAAGTGCAGCTATCATGTACCCTCTATACCAAGTGCAGCCATCATGTCCCCTCTATACCAAGTGCAGCCATCGTGTACCCTCTATACCAAGTGCAGCCATCATGTACCCTCTATACCAAGTGCAGCCATCATGTACCCTCTATACCAAGTGCAGCCATCATGTACCCTCTATACCAAGTGCAACCATCATGTACCCTCTATACCAAGTGCAGCCATCATGTACCCTCTATACCAAGCGCAGCCATCATGTACCCTCTATACCAAGTGCAACCATCGTGTACCCTCTATACCAAGTGCAGCCATCATGTACCCTCTATACCAAGCGCAGCCATCATGTACCCTCTATACCAAGTGCAACCATCGTGTACCCTCTATACCAAGTGCAGCCATCATGTACCCTCTTTACTGGGCACAGCTCTTCTGTCTACCTTATCCCAATGCAGTCAACATGCCCAGTTTCCCCGTATTCGATTACAGAACAACATACCAGAAGTGTACATACTTTGTTTCAGGAGAAAGTAAGATGCAGTAAGATCAAGTTTAATGCAATTAGATGTATATTTGTATCCCTGATTATTGGAGGAGATCACTATCCCTTTAAATAAAATCTATTGTAAAAGATGCTCATATTACTGACTCCCTGCTGTGTGTAATGGTCAACAAGAGGAGAGACCGGCATTACAACAGTGACACCTAGAGGATTTTAATAATCCAGGAAAAAAAATCTCCAAATAGAATGATAATGAACAAAAAAGATGAGAAGGTTTTAGATTCTAAAAGGTTAGATCTATCAAAGAAGCTCATGTATGTTTCGCTGTACTACATATGCCCTGGTGCTTAAGTATCCAGCCCGGGTCCAAGGGGGCCGTGAATAAACTGGGAGAGTGTTTTCAGTGGGTTTGTAGTTCTAATGGATACTTTTTTTTGTTAGTTTTACATTTTCAACAACACAGACAGGGCCGGATTTACCATAAGGCACTTTAGGCACGTGCCTACAGGCGGCTGATGACGGAAAGGCGGCTCACTCCCCTCCCCGAGTGCCTCCCTCCCTATGCAGAGTCCTAATAAGAGTGAAAAAGGGAGATTACCCCCCCAGCTCTTGGCATTCCACTGACGAGATCTCCCTTTCCGCAGGAGTACCTCTAGCTCCCTAATACTTGGGGGAACCTCTAGCTACTTCATACGGAGGATAGCTCTAGATACCAAATACTAAGGGGCACCTGTAGTTACCTATGATGGGCAAGGGAAGTAAGGGAGAAGTGACAGCTTGGCAGATCGGAAGGGGTTTGTAGGTTCATGGAGGGCGGAGTCTAGGGTGCCAGGACATCTGTGCCTATAGGCTCCTGTGATGTAAGTCCAGGCCTGAACACAGATAAGCAAAATCAGTAAAACCCCATAGTTCCACCAACGCAACACTGACCCATCAAGCTGTGGACTTCACATGGCCTCTGAAGGTGACCGGTGGTATGTGGCATCAAGCAGGGCCGGTTCTAGCAACAGGAGGGCCCCCGGGCAGAATAAATCTGGGGGCCTCCAATAGACCAAAAAGCGGCATTGGGGGCCATTTTTTGCAACAAATTTCCCTTCTGGGCCCCTGAGCTGGCTGCTGACCCTTCCTCCCAACTTAACTGTGCTCCCCGGGGCCCCTGCATGGTCTTTGGCAGTGTAGCTTCTCACCTGCCCTCCAGCACAGATGAGACGCTACTCTGCCAAAGAGTCCGCAGAGGTCCTAGGGAGCAACAGTTAAGATGGGAGGGAGATGCCTTGGGGCCCCTACAGGCTCTGGGGCCCTGGGGCAATTGTCCCCTTAGGCTCTATGGTAGCGCTGGCCCTGGCATCAAGACTTCAGCAGCAGATCCTTTCAAGCCATGTTAGAAGGTGGGATCACATGGATCAGACTTCATTTCCAGCAGATCCCATGGATGGAGTGCTCTGCATTTTGAGGCCCTCAGGAATCCTGGGTGAAGTTGCAGTTATGATGACCACTGCAACCCCTGTTTCTACACCACTGCACAAATGCTTGATCAGATCATGATATAGGGATTTCAAAAAACCAAACCAAACGAAATTCATCAGCTCATGCCTCGTACTTTCATTGCACCGTGGTTCAGTTCTGACCTGCATGCAGGACTGTATTTCTTGAAAGGCCACACAGGCCCGGATCTTGGGGGCCTGTTGCCTAAAAGGGTGGATGTTTATGGAAGAGGGTTGCTGCATACAGGAAAGGAGGCTGTAAAGGGAAAAGTGAGGCTGAAGAATGGATATTAGACGCGCTGTAAGCCTCACTACTCGAACTTCCTCCTTCAAGCCGGAAGCAGGAAGTGCGCAGTGGTGAGGCTTGCAACGCATCCAACAGGACACTTGCAAGCTGTTTGGAGCGCAGGAAGAACAGCGGCATTATGGGTAACTAACCCCTTCAGATCCAATGCACAGTTGAGGCAATTAAAGAGACACTGAAGCGAAAAAAAAAATTATGATATGATTTGTATGTGTAGTACAGCTAAGAAATTAAACATTAAGATCATATACATCAGTCTAATTGTTTCCAGTACAGGAAGAGTTAAGAAAATCCAGTTATCTCTATGCAAAAAAGCCATTAAGCTCTACCATTTTCAAAGTCCTGTAGGGGGCTGTCTTCTGACTTTTATGATCTCAACTGTTTTCTTTTTCTCTGCCAGAGGAGAGGTCATTAGTTCACAGACTGCTCTGAAAGACTCATTTTGAATGCTGAGTGTTGTGTAATCTGCACATATTATAGAATGATGCATTGTTAGAAAAAACACTATATACCTGAAAATAAAAATGAGAATAATCCGATCCGGATCCGGTCAGTTTGCATCAGGTGTACATCAGGATGCGATCCGGATCCGTTTGGCAAAAGAGAGTAGAAATAAAATAAAAATGTTGGGGTCTGGGAGGTCAGCAGAAGGTGGACCTGTGGAATCAGGCCCTCCGCTGTTCAGCACTCACCTCCACCTCCAACATACTGCCAACATCTCCAGCACGTTTAAGTCACTGCTGCTCCACTCTAAAATGCTTGCCCATGTGTCCCCATCCAAAATCGCCGCTACAATACGCATAGGAAGTGGGGTAGAACATCCGGATTTTATAGCCAGTGTGTTGTGCGCTCTCCGGTTCTCATTGGTTTGTATTGGCCGGATGGTGCAGTCCGGCTCCGCTCCGGATACGTCTGCCGGAGGAGCCGGACCAAAAAATAGCGCATGTTGGGTCTTATGCCGGAGTCCGGGTCCGGTCTGGACGAAACGGACGCATGTGAACGGACGCATAGACTTTCATTGCTATGCCGTGCGTCCGTTCCGTCCGTTCTGCATGCGGTCCGGCTCCGGCACGGCGATTCCGGACGGCGACCGCTAATGTGAACCGGGCCTTAGGCTTGTACCTAGTCTACCACCTAGTGGTCAGCATACTCACTGCTGCCTGTATACTGTGCAGGGATCCAGCAAGGACAGAGATGGGATCTCACAGCAAACATTCACTTGAAGGCTGCAGGACTAGCTCAGCAGAGACGAAGCCTCCTTTCTCTCCTCACTACTGGAGCTTCTGTTATTGAGCTGTACTGAACTGTGTATTTGTTGATGTGTCTCTGGAGGAGGATGCATGGATTGTGTAGATGTATACATGCATGTGTAAACAAATATGGATGTTCTTACTGTATGTCTGTTTACCAGGATGTGTAGGTTTGGCTTGTCCACATTTGCTGCTGGGGTTGGTGCCCCCCGGAGGCTCGACACCTACAAACAAAGCAATATTGTTGTTTATGTAAAAAGGTCTATTTTATTGAAATACTTTAACCAACATTTTTTTAGGCTTGATGTGAGACTTCGGGGTTCCCTATTATAAGGAATGCAAACTGTCCGGTAACATTCTGAACACAAAAAATGCTGCCATGCTACATATAAAGATGTGATTAAACTGTTAACAAGAGGAATTACCGGCACCAAGATGCGTTTTCCAGGTGACATGATCACAGGTTGCGTGCTCCTTCAGCATAAACCAAAGTGCGATAGAAGAAAACTGCAAGATCATTGCTCCTTTAAAAGCCCTGTATTGGGAAGTGGTTAGACACAGGTTTGGCAGGTGGGGGCTACAGGTGTGCCTGACAGCTGTTTCGGAACTTCTGTTGCTTCCTCTACTGCCTCTGAGTAAGCAACAGAAGTTGCGAAACAGCTGTCAGCAGGCACACCTGTTACCTCCACCTGCCAAACCTGTGCCTCTTACTCTATCCCTGCTGTGTGTGTCCTCCCCAGCCTTATTTATGCCTGCGTCATCTGCTTTTATTGCCGTATGAGGGCGTTACCGATACAGCAGCAAGTGCAGGCAACACAGGCAAAGAGGACACACACAACAGGGATAGAACACCTGGGAGTGCTTTTGTAGTGCTTGCCAATTGCCGGCAATCAGCAAAGGGCTGCAACAGTAGACTTCTATGGGGAACCACCCACTTGCAGCGTTGCAATTGCGGAGTGATCGCAAAGCACTGCATGCTGCATTTTGGAAATGATCAATGGCTGTAGAATCAAATTGCGATCGCTCTGGAAATCGCACAATAAATTGCAGCACTTCAGCGATATGGAATCATGAATGCTTTGCGATTTCCTGCAAAGCACCACCAGTGGGCCCCTAGCCTGAGACTCTTTTATACTGAAAAATCGCAAAACTCAATCTCAAACGCAATTGTGCTATTTTCACAATGCGATTTTGCTGCAATTTTCCTGTGATTGCGTTTTGCGATTTTCACTGGATGTTAGGAATACAAGGAGAAATGCAGAAGAGAATGCAGCCTGAATTTCATTGCACTAGTATAAAATGGTTCTTGCGATTTTCAATATTTTGCTGAGGTCTTTGCATTTTGTGATTTGCATGCGATTGGAAAAGACAGAAGAAATGCGTGTTGTCCCAAAGATTAGTGCCACGTGCCACTGGGCGGGCAGTCAGGCAGTGGGCGGGCAGTACTCACCTCCGGCCGCTTGGTCTCCAGATTCTGCAGACATCTCTTCTGTGCCTCTCCCCCTAGTGTCTGAGAATGAATCAGAGACTAGAGCCCCTTACGTCTGATTCTTGGATGCTAGGGGGAGAATCACCAGCTACAGAGGATGTCTCCAGACTTGGAGAGCAGATGGAGAAGAGTAGTTCTTCCCACTTTGCTACTCTGTGCTTTTGTGGTTCTTCTATGGGAGCATGCTGGGAGTCCACTAGAAGGTCAGGGAATTCTATGGGGGACTGCCAGATAACCTTGCAGCAGGCTAGCCCGTCCAGCAGAAAGCCAGACCAGACAGCACAGAAGCCAGGTAACTGTGCCTACTTACAGTATGTTTCGGTGACACTGCCTATGTATGTGATTTTTTTTCGTATTAATGGAGAGTGGGGCTTGACCCAACATTTTACTGGGCCTGCTTTGATCGGTGTCAAGTTCATGTCAATTTGGCTCCACTCATGGCCACACCCACATTCTTGTGCATGGCCACATCTTTCACTAAGGATCCTAGCAACCCCCCTGGCTCTGCAACAGCCACATCCACCAGACGTCCTGTCTGCATAGGAACTTAGTGAAATTCTCCCACATGGGACAAACTAACAGCAATAAACCTGAAAAGGGGGTTCGGCCTACTCTATACACTATCCCAAACACTAAAAATTTTTTCTAGAGCTAGACTTTTACATTCTTCAATTCTTACTTTAAACGTAGGAATAAAAAGGTAGGCTTTCTGACAAACGTCTGCTTTACTAAAAGGAGGGAGAAGTAGTTTATGAAAGATTTCTGATCCGCCAGCGGGGAGTCACGTTCGTCAGAGCACTTTGGCACATCGTCAGACGTCCTCTGTAGAGTTCTCCCATCTTATAATGAGACAGAGCCGCGGAAGAGGGAGAAGAGGCCATGGAAATTCAAGACATTCTTTAACTTCAAGTCATTCTTTGAAAACTACAATTAATCCTCTGAGATTGACTGTACTCTCGGAGATGAAGAGACACTGAGGAGAAGCTGGGGCTGGAAGCGGAAAATTAGTCGTGCGAGGAAAGATCTTTCAGAATTACATTTATAGACGGAACCCGAGGCGGAGATCTTGTATGCAGAGGAGAACGTGGAAGGTGGGAGACATTCTCAGCAGTAATGAGGTTACAAGATGGAAGGCAGAGGCGCGGCGGTGTGATCCTTACACTCCCAGCCTCTGTTGGGAAGGCGACGAGTAATTGGTACAAAAAGACGAAAAGGGAAGGCATTGTACGTCAGCTCTTTGCTGTACACCTGTAGTTCACCAGCTCGCTATGCCTTGTAAAGGAGAACACATAGGATAGGTCCATAGGCAGCACTCTCTTCTTATGGAGGTTGTAGTGTACGTCTCGTGGCAGCGTGCCACACGGAACAAAATCGGTAAAATCTTGCAAAGAATGAAGACGAAACCGGTAGGGAGGGAAATAAGCACATCTCCAGTCATAGAAGCAGGACCTCATTGGTTTTCTATATGGATAGGTAAAAAATAGTCTAACAGCTGGGTAAAATTCAAAAATTCTTCTCATTACATCCAGGAGTTTTGATACACCAACAGCTGTAGGAGCCATGGTGTTGCAATAGGGGACGCAGAGGTTGTGACCACACCAGGGCCCCTGAACCTAAGTAAGGGGTCCACCTCTGTTAATGGCATTAGTTCTTTATTGGTGCTTAGGGGCCATGATCACCTCTGTATGGGCTTTGAATAGCGGTAATCATTAACAAACCACTCCATTTCCTCTGCTTACATCTCTCACACAACAGGAAGCTGGTTTTGGTTTTTTATACTTATAGAGCTTGAAGGGGTGTATAAAAACAAACAAACAAAAAAACACAACTTTCACTGAGGCTCATGGCTCTGTAACTATGCCATACCTCCCAACTTTTTGAGATAAAAAAAGGGGGACACTTAAGCCACGACTCTGTCACACTCCTAGTCATGCATACCATAAAGATTTCATAAGAAAAATATGATATTTATAATTCAAACCACACTGGTCGTTTCTATCCTGGGTCGTTTTCCTTTGTTGTAATATTTGAAAATAGGAAATAAATAATTTCAAAGGATGGGAATAACATTTAGAGGCAAGAAAACACATTTTTCAGTTATAAAAATACATGAGGAAGGTGTGGTCATCTGTACGAGTCCTGAAAGAGGGACAAGTGAGGAAGGAAGAGGGACAATTGGGAGCTATGGCTATGCCACTGAAGGGGTGTGCTCTTTCCTCCTGTTGGGCTCACGTTTTTCTTCTCCTAGCCTTGTTGCAGAATCTTGGTGAAGTTTGATGCAGCGCAGTTTGCCGTTCACAAGTGACGGTGCAAATGGTAAATGCACATTCACAAATGTGGTCACCAAAAGTGATTTGCATCCCTATTGGCCAACACCCCGACAGACCTCAGTTTAAAGGTCATGCGGGGCATTGTTGAACAAAAGTTTGCGGTTTACAAAATTGTGTAAAAGTTTGCAGATGCCGTCCAATTGCCAATGCTGTAAATCCTCCTGACACGAGCATCTCTAGTCATGGAAAATGAGCATCTATTCATTATTGCCTCCGTAATTGTCTTTATTGTTAATGTGGCCTGACTTTGAGAAATCTTTTAGTATGTGTTGACTTTGAAGCAGGTAAATGAGAAGTCAATAGTGTGGAGCCTTGGTTTGGGAGCTGGGCCGTATTTACCATAAGGCACTGTAGACATGTGCCTACAGGCGCCTGATGATGGAGAGGCGGCCCACTCCTCTCCTCGAGCGCCTCCCTCCCTATGCAGAGTCCTGATGAGATAGCAATTAAGACATTACTCAACCTGGTCTCGACATTCAACTGATGAGATCTCCCTTCAGTCAGGGGCACCTCTAGCTACTTCATATTGAGGTTCCTTTAGCTACTTAATACTTGGGGGCAACTCTAGCTATAACTATGAGGCGACGTCCGGCTACCTAATACTAAGGGGCACCTGTAGCTACCTATGATGGGCAAGGGAAAAGCGACAGCCGGGACAGCCAGCACACTTGTGGTGCGGTGTAGCGGGGGGTTTGTAGATTCCTAGAGGGCCAAGTCTAAGGTGTCAGGAACATCTGTGCCTATAGGCTCCTCTGAGGTAAATCCTGGCCTGTTTGGGAGCATAATTGGTTCTGCAAACATGCTTGTAATCCACTCTTATAGCAAAGCAACATTTCCTCATAAGAATCAATGGAAACCCAGAAGATTTTTTTTCTCAATCCCAAAACATTTGTAGAAAAAGATTTAATACAATAAGTAAAAAATATGCATGAAGTAAAAATGTAAAAACTAACAGAATCATTGCTATCTGTTGACTCACCCCAACCTTTTATTTTAAGTGGCTTTAAAGGGACACTGAGCAAGCGCAGGACTCTCACGCCGGCCGGCATGATGACATGTAGCGACCGGCGTGATAACGCGTAATGTGCGCAGCGGGGACTCGTACCGGTGACTTCAGGCAGAAGTCGCCGATTAATAGAGCTACCTGCGGGACCAAGAGAGGAGCCAGGAGGACGCCGGGGGACATCGCGGCCTGGAGGAAGCCCCAGGTAAGTGCAATGCATTGAAGACATTGCTGATCAAGTCAAAATTTCATAAACATTTTTTGCAGGCAAAGTGCTCATAAACCAAGTTACTTGCAATCCAAGGTTTGTCCATACACATTTTCCAAGCAGCATAAATATGCTACCTAAAAAGTTCTTTTGAGAATCTGAGAATTTTTGAGAATCCCACATGAGAAGATGGAGGAGTCTGATACCTTTCAGATCTGTAGGATGAATAATAGGCCCTGCAAGCATAAGCAACAGAGTAGATAAAGAGAAATTTATAGCACATTTTGCTCTGGCACAAATGTATTTGAAATTGTAATTTTTTTCAGGATAGTGGTTCAAGTAGCAACTTCATTTTTTGTGGTGCTGTAACAAGTAGGGAACCAAATGGGTACATGAAAAAGGAAATACTACATAATATGCATGGTCAGTGCACAAATCTTGCAGTGACTTAAGCCTTGTACTCACATACAAGCCATGTCACCTGGCGGTGATGAAAATCCAATCTCTAGGGTGACATTGCCGGGTGTAGGCTGAACAGAAATGTCGCTATCCTGCAGGCTAGTGACATGTTCTGTTACTATGCAGATGGCCAATGGAGCAGTGCGTGAGTGAGGTCACGGAGAGACCGGGGTGATTGGAGAGAACAATTCTCTTGGCCAGTGATTAGCCAAATCGTCAGCAAGATATCACAGCAAGATATCACACCTTATGAAAGTTAACACGCCTTAGAGTAGCATAGCGAGCGCTACGAACTCGCAGGAGTTCAGGGCAGGATGAGTGCCAATGCCAATTAGCAGGCATACGTTTGTAGCGCTCGCTATGCTACTCTGATAAGGCGTGTTAACTTTGAGGATAAGGTGTGATATTTGAGTTATCAGAGTTTAGTGAATCAAGCCCTATGTGTGTTTGTATGTAGGAAAACATAGGCGTTGTTTAACAAAAAGCTAATGTAATTGATTGAGAAACATCAGGTACTGAGGCACTCCTGCTTTTTTTTCTGCATGCGAAAAACCCATTCAAGGGGAGGGTGAACTAGCCCATTGATTAACATTGGTTCTTAGTTTTCCTGTGCAGAAAACGTGCACAAAAAGACAAGTGTAAGAGTGAACAGAGGCGCCAGCAGGATAAAAGGTTCTAAAAGGCTTAAAATCCCTCAGGAGGTGGTGGTGGACTCGCCTCCTCGAAGCAGACAAGATACCGTCAGTTTTATGACAACAGGTTTATTAATATACTCCAAAACAGTGCAATGCGTTTCACGAGTGTGTTCCCGCTTCCTCAGGCAATAAACAGATAGGAGTACACAGTATAGTCTCAAGGTCACGAATAGCGCCTCTGTCAAAGACAAGTGTGTTCCCTGCCTTACAAGAAACACACTGCAAAGCAGCTGCAGAAATCGCCAGCTCTGCAATGGCAACTCACACTCTTCTCTAGCAAAGATCATTGCGGCACCCCGAACCATCCACACCGGACAAGGCCAGATTTATAATTTGTCTGCCCCTTGGCCAACTGTGTTGTGACTCCCCTTCCTTGTGTAGCACCACCCCTCCCATTCCATGTCCAGCCCCCTTTTCCATGTGTAGCAGGGCCCCCTCCCATTCCATGTCCAGCCCCCTCTTCCATGTATAACATCCACATACTGCAGCCACTCTTTCATGCACAGCTCCCTTGGACATTAGCTTCCCTTTTTCATGTGTTGCTTCCCATTCGGAGCCTCCTCATTCATATACAGCAACCTCTGTCATGATCAGGTGCCCCATTGGGCTGTGTCCACCCTAGGTTTAGACCTTTGTGGCCTCTCCAGAAATCTGTCCCTGACACTGCTGCAAATCCAGGAGATGCGGCATAATAAATGTACAACGAGACGCAGAGAGAATTTCTATGAAATGAGCTGGTCACGCTGCCTCTTCTGTCTCAGCCTGGTTACACAGCTTTATGGATTTCTGTTTTTACTTCTCTGAAACCTGATTATCTTTATATGCTCCATCTGTTGGCTCAATTTATTGCCACCCATAGCGTAATTACTTTCTGCTTTTATGTCGTTTTCCTTTCTCATTTTGCGCTTGTTTTTCTTGAAGTAGGTCTGTTAAAGAAGCAGCAGAAACCAAAACACCTCTGGGTGCCTCCTCCCCTCCCCCAATGATATTCATTAGTTGAAGAGCAATTGCAGGTAAAGAAAAATGTATGGGACTGGGAGCATCCCAACCTATAGAACGACTGAAAATATCATTTGTATTTGAAAAGAAGTCTGTACAAACCTATATCAACCACTTAGTGGCAAGTGGATCCTGCTGGAGCCTGTTAGTGGCTCCAGGACGTTTTAATGCATTGCTCGCCCCCTAACCAATCGTAACGCCTGGAATGAATGGACATGACCTCCATCAGGGGCCATGTCCATTCAAAATGACCGAAAGTAGTAAAATCATGTAGTTACTGTAAAAAAAAAAGTGAACACTTCCTGGAAATCAGAATAGTGGCGAAAAATGAAATAAAAATTAATCCCTTCCAACTCTTTTGACTTCGTTGCCACTCCGCTTACGTTCCGTTTCCCCACCAGACTCCCAAAGCGTGTTTTTCTACTTAGAATGGTCCGTTTCTTCACTAGTCTGTTTTCTCATTACCCCCAATGCAGCGCTTCAGCTTCCATTTCGCTGGGCTCAGCAAGAAAAATTGGTACTGCAGGAAACGTGCATTCTGTTCAGCGGATTGCACGGAACGGATCCGTTTGAACGGACGGATATGAGTGGATCCATAGGTTAACATAGAATCCATTCTCACCCGTTAGGATCTGTTTCAATTCAGGAACTGAACTTTTTTTTTTTTTTTAATGCCAGTGTGAACGGCGCCTAACTGACTCGCCAGCTCTTGGAAAGTCCCATTTGTTTTAATATGGCAGTTTATGTCTGAAAGGCCGAGCACTGAGTGAAATTCTCCATCCGTTTTCCTGCGGCGTGGTCTGCGGCGTGCCTCCCTGCCGCCCCATCTCCTGGCATTTAATCAAAGAAGAGCGAAGATTCAGATCTGTGATATAATTATGATGATCATCGTCGGGGCAGATTCACAGACCACGAATCTCTAGCCTAAGGAAGGTCATTAGAAAGCGCTACACAGATGTCATTAGTACCCCCCACGCACGCACAAACCGCTCATGCCAGGCGCCCATTCTTTATTACTTGTGAACAGGTTCCTTCTTCTTCCTAACCCCCCCCCCTTTTTTTTTGTTACAAGGAATCCAAGGTGTAAGACCTATGGAAGCTGCTATATTTCCTTTTAACCAGCTTACGACCGCCTAACGCTGAAAGACGTCAAGTCCTGGGGGAGTGTTTTTCAGGGGATCGTAAGCGTGGATGTGCGCGCATCCCCTCTTCAGTGACGGAGCGAGTCTGCCAGCAGCGATCGCCACTAGCAGACTGAAAATAAACGGCCTTTTCTTTTCATTGTACAGCATTGCGCTCTACTGCAGCGCTGTACTGGGGACAGCCCTGTCACTTGGCTGTCCCCTGGAGGGGGAAAAGAAAGGATCACTCTCATAGGCTGATGCCTATGAAAGATGATCTCGCCAATTGGAATTCGGGGGGGGTGGTCGACCAACAGAAAGCTCTTTTGGTGGGCAGAAAAGGGGAACAGATTTGTTTGGGTGGTAAGTTGTATGGATCTGCAGCACACTGTTAAAGCTGCAGTGGCCTGAATTGTAAAATATAGTCTGATCAGTAGGGGGGGTGTAAGCCTGTGGCCCTTAAAGGGAACCAGAGAGGAACGAGGGGTGAAAAAGGGCAAAGATTTTATACATACCTGGGGCTTCTTCCAGCCCCATAAGCCTGAATCGCTCCCACGCCGCCGTCCTCAGCTTCCTGGATCCGCCGGTACCGGGCCCGTCACTTCCGGCGGACGCGACCAATTGTCCGCATCACAGGGGCTCCCTCCATACATGTACGCATGCGGCTGCGCAGCAAGCAGCCACATGCGTATCTGTATGGGGAGAGCACCCTGTGATGCGGAGAATTGGCCGCGTCCGCCGGCCGACTTGCCGACTCGCGGCAATGACGGGACTCGGTGGCGGCGGATCCAGGCAGCGGAGGACGGCGGCGTGGGAGCGATCCGTGCGTATGGGGCTGGAGGAAGCCCCAGGTATGTATATCTCATCCTCTCTGGTTCCCTTTAAGTGGTTAAACAATACCAGTTGCCTGGCAGTCCTGCTGATCTTTCTGGTCAGTAGGGTCTGAATCAACCACTTCAAATGAGCATTGTCATAGACATCTGACTTGCATGCTTATTCAAGGTCTGTGGCTGAAAGTATTAGAGACAGTGGATCAGAAGGACAGACGTGTATGGCAAATAGAGGCGCCTGTAAATTTGCGCGACCAGTAATGCCAATAGTAAAATATCGGTAACTATTAAATACCATTTTTTAATATAAAAGTGTAAAATATCGATATTAACCGGTTTCATATTTTGGATGTGAATTTCACATCCCGATTAGCCCTCCTGTGCATTCCAAGGTGTGAAAGTCACGTCCTGCACTTTAAAGCCCAGCCACGCACTTGTGCGGGTGCACTCCGCGCATGCACGTGCGCGCTCCTGCCGTTTCTGCACATGCACATGCACTCAACTAAATGTGTGGCTGTTCTTCCATCAATGACTGCCAGGTAAATAATTGGCCATTTGGGTTACCAATTAGTTTCTCGAGCATTCCTATGTTCCGATTTATAGGGAATTTGCATACTTTGTCTCTCACCCCTCCTGAGCAGCAGTGTATATAACCTCCTAGCAGATATGGCCTGAACAGTTAGTTCGCTGGCGAGCAGTATTCTGCAAACATCGGCTGTTTGCATTCGCGGCAAACAGCGAACATTTGGCATGTTCGATTTGCCCCCTATACATCATTGAGCAAAACTTTGACCCCTTACCTCACAGTCAGCAGACATATGGCAGTCAATCAGCTAGCACCCATTCCTAGAAACCCACTCACCTATTAAAAAGCAGTTGGGGTGGCCATATTGGATGAATTCTCTGCTGGCTGCTGACTGTTAGTGAGAGCCGGGTCAGACTTGCAGATAGGTGGGGAAAGCATTAGCTAGGCCTGTGTTCTTGTTCCTCACTTGCTGTGAAAGCACTCCAAACAGCCCTTTTGAGGACTAGCACATCGGTCTCCTGTGTTTGTGTGCGTGACGCTCCACAGCCCACTGACACCCAGAGCTGTGTGCACACTACTGCTGTTGCCTCATTAAGTTGCAGGCACAGAACCACTCCAGTGCATTATTATTTCACTGTATTCTGATAGTACTATTGCATTTCTGCGTGAGACACTCGACAGCCCACTGACACCCAGAGCTGTGCATAATGCGATTTCTGTTTAAAACCCGACTTTGCTTCAACTCCGTAATTTTTGGTGGGACTTTTGGCACTTTTAGACTCTCACCCCACGCAGACTCTCCCCTCGCTGCCCACACTCTCACCCCCCGCTGCCCACACTCTCTCACCCCCGCTGCCCACACCCTCACCCCCCGCAATCACCCCCCACTGCCCGCAATCACCCCCCACTCTCACCCCCCACTGCCCACACTCTCACCCCCCACTGCCCACACTCTCTCACCCCGCCGCCCACACTCTCTCACCCTGCCGCCCACACTCTCTCACCCCGCCGCCCACACTTTCTCACCCCTGCTGACTCTTCCCCCGCTGCCCACACTCTCACCCCCCGCTGCTGTTTAAAACCCGACTTTGCGTCAACTCCGTAATTTTTGGTGGGACTTTTGGCATGGATTCCCCTCCGGAATGCCACAGTCCAGGTGTTAAACGCCTTGTAACAACTTTTTCATCGCTTTTGAAGCCAGAAGTCTTTGTAGGTTTTAAAATTTGCCTGCCCATTGAAGTCTATGGCGGTTTGCTAGATTCGCCTGTTTGCGAACATTTTGCGGTCGCTGTTCGCAAATGGAAAATTCTATGTTCGCGACATCTCTACTTCCTAGAAGCGTAACCACAGAAGCGATGCCAGCAGATCCCCGGAGACAAGCGCCCTTTGGATCAGTAGGCCTCCATTGTTTCAAAAACTTCAACAACACGCCAGGAGACACTAAAGAACCTTTCTATAAGAGAGGTGCTTTACTCTTAACGTTCAACAAAGAGCGCGTTACAAACACCACTCGAAGAAACAGCGCGTAATTTTCCTTGCCGAGTGCCATTGTCTTCTGAACTATTGTGAGAATTATGCAGAATGGGTGACATCTCCGCACAGTAAAACGATTTGAACAAAATGATTATCTACTTATAGACAAAAGAAAAAGCAAAACAAAGACAAGCGCGGTATAACAAATACAGAAGTCTTGCTCTTCCGCGTAGGAAGCCTTGAAGCTTTTACTACCTGATGGTGTGAATAATACAGCATAATCAGCGTTCTGTCGCTACCCGCAGGGAATGGGGGAAGAGGTGCAGAGGGCCATTAACAAATGTGATCAAACATTTCTGGGGTCATAGAAAGGACCCCTTAAAGGAAAACTTAAGTCAAAAAAAAAAATGACATTTACTCACCTGGGGCATCCCTCAGCACCCCGAAGCTGGATGGTGCCCTCGCAGCCCCGCTCCGATCGTCCTGTCCCCGCCGGCGGCTACTTCTGGTTCGGCGACAGCCGCCGACAGGCTGGGAACGCGGCTGATTTTCCGCGTTCCCAGCCGCTGCTATCACCCTCTATGCTGCTATAGCGTCTATATATACGCTATAGCAGCATAGAGGGTGATAGCAGCGGCTGGGAACGCGGAAAATCAGCCGCGTTCCCAGCCTGTCGGCGGCTGTCGCCGAACCGGAAGTAGCTGCCGGCGGGGACAGGACGATCGGAGCGGGGCTGCGAGGGCACCATCCAGCTTCGGGGTGCTGAGGGATGCCCCAGGTGAGTAAATGTCATTTTTTTTATTTGACTTAAGTTTTCCTTTAAGCCTGTCATATGCTGGCATATTGCATCCTGACGTGTCCTAAAAATAGAACCATTGCTGATCAGAAAGGGCTCCATTCAGCACCACATCTAAAGGAAAAAAAAAAATGTATTGGACAACTGCTCCCACCGCTCCCCCAGAACAGGTGATGCCCGCCCCCTCAGCTAATACTCCTCCCCCGGGGCCTCTGCAGAGTATTAGCACAGTGGAGTGTGTTCTCACCTGTCCAGCTGTCGCACCCCTTCCTGTGTCCTTCATCATTTCCTAGTGCCTGCTTCTCATACGCTCACTCCGCTACCCTCACCCCACTGCTGCCCATACGCTCACTCCGCTGCCCACACTTACCCCCCACTGCCCATACTCTCACCCTTCTGCCCACACTCTCACCCCCCACTGCCCACACCCACTGCCCACACTCTCACCCCCCACTGCCCACACCCACACTCTCCCCGCTGCCCACACTCTCACCCCGCTGCCCACACTCAACCCCTCCGTTACCCATACACTCTCACCCCACTGCCCACTCTCTCACTCCACTGCCCACACTCTCAACCCCCGCTGCCCACACCCACACTCACCCCGCTGCCCACACTCTCACCCCGCTGCCCACACTCTCAACCCCCACTGCCCACACTCAACTCCGCCCCCCGGTACCCATACACTCTCACCCCACTGCCCACTCTCACCCCACTGCCCACACTCAACCCCCCCCCCCCCCCCCTGATACCCGTACACTCTCACTCCACTGCCCACACTCTCACCCCACACTCTCTCACCCCCTGCTGCCCGTGCTCTCTTACACCACTGCCCACACTCTCACACTATCAGGTAAATTTAAAGTAAGGGTGAGAAGGAGGGGTTTTCTGACCTGCTCTATCAGCAGCTATGCAAGCTGTCATGCTTTATCAGACAACACAGCGCAGGAGATGTCTGCAGCACTTTTCAGACAATCGGAGGATCCATGAAATAATCAGCCACAGGCGTTACACTCAGCACCAGCCAAAGCGCTACGTTCTCATTTCTGTGGCTGGGGTAACACTTTAGGCAGCGATCGAGGAAATCCCTTGTGGAGATCTCAATAAACTGAAATTATAAGCAAGTCATTAAACTTTAGATTGTTTGGAAGTATTTGCGCCCAGCTGGTGCGCACGTCTTTGCTGAGTCAGGCTCTGCACAAGCAGACGACGGCCATGCTACATTAGCTCCCAAAATATGAGCGTCATCATAACTGCTGTACACGTTAGAAGGCATTAGCTGCAATGGATCACTGTCATTCATTTCATTGGATAGATTTCCTGCCTTTTTTTTTTAAATCAAAAACTTTGCATTTTCCAAATGTAAGGCCTTATTTTCCAAGTTCATTGCATAACAATATTTGTTTCAGTGGCTTAGCTGCCATGTACAGTTATAGGTCGCTGCCTTCAGTACTTCATAGTTACATTCATTTATTTAACGTTATTGGACAAAAACCGGTTTTCTTTTCTACCTCTGTTTATAAGCGATTTTAAAAAAAATGAAAACATGAAGCACAGATTTCAGCTGTACAGAATCATGATCTTCCCAGAACGCCGGCCTCTTTCAGACAGCTTAACTGCAAGCTTGCCGAGTAGTTCAGCATCAGGCAGGGCCGGATTTACCATAAGGCGCTGTAGGCCCGTGCCTACAGGCGCCTGATGATAGAAAGGCGGCTCACTTCCCTTCCCAAGTTCCTCCCTCCTTACCTATGTAGAGTCCAGAGCAGAGCGTAAATGAGTGGTTACTCACCCGTCTCTCAGCATTCCACTGACCTGATCTCCTTTCAGTCAGGGGGAACCTCTAGCTACTTAATACTGAGGGTACCTCTGGCTACCTATTGCACCTATGAAGGGCAAGGTAAGTAAGGGAGTTGTGACACGTGGGACAGCCAGCACACTTGCGGTGCAGTTCGGTGGGGTTTGTTGGTTCATGGAGGGCAAAGTCTAAGCTCCCTGGACATCTCTGCCTATAGGCTCCAGTTATGTAAATCCGGGCCTGGTGTCAGGTCTGCCGCCCACCAGTGCAATTTAATTTCAATTTAAATGCAGCCAAATGTCAGCGGTTGTAACACCTGACTCGTGGTGGCGCTACCCAGCAGCAGAAAACAGTGACATGGCTGCAGCCGGGCTCAGATGCAGAGCTGGGACACCAAAGTGCGCCCCTCCATCCCTCCCACCCCAGCTGTCACACACTGATTGCTATTAGACTAAGAGGCGCCCCAGGGCCCCCAACACCTTAGGCACCTTAGGCGAAAAATGTTAAAATTTAAAATATGTGTAAACATGTACAAATAAGTAAGTTTTTTTTCCAGAGTAAAATGAACCGTACATTACTTTTCTCCTATGTTGCTGTCACTTACAGTAGGTAGTAGAAATCTGACAGAAGCGACATGTTTTGGATTAGCCCATCTCCTCATGGGGGGATTCTCAGGGATTTATTTATTTTCAGAAGCACTTAGTGAATGGCAGTTGCTCTGTCCAACTGCCAAAAAACTGTGTAGCGAGCAGGGAAGCTGGCCAGCAGAGCCGGGACAAGGTCCTCCAGCACCCAAGGCTGAGACACCAAAGTGCGCCCCTCTATCCCTCCCACCCCAGCCGCCACACACTGATTGCTATTAGATTAAGAGGCGTCCCAGGGCCCCCAACACCTTAATCTCTAGTTATCTTGCAGTCACTGCCATGCAGGGCCGGGCCGAGGCATAGGCTGGAGAGGCTCCAGCCTCAGGGCGCAGTGTAGGAGGGGGCGCAGAATTCATTCAGCTGTCATTCCTAATTGTGTTTGAAGCAGCAAGAAATAAGAAAAGGGGATACATGGCAGTGACTAGACCAGATAACTACATATTAAGGTGTTGGGGAGGTTGTGGGCCCTGTGGCGCCTCTTAGTCTAATAGCAATCAGTGTGTGATGGCTGGGGAGGCAGGGATGGAGGGGCGCACTTTGGTGTCTCAGCCTTGGGTGCTGGAGGACCTTGTCCCGGCTCTGCTGCCATGTATCCCTTTTTCTTATTTCTCTGCTTCAAACACAATAGTAGAATGAAAGCTGAGTGAATTGTGCGCCCCCTCCTACACTGTGCCCTGAGGCTGGAGCCTCTCTCGCCTCTGCCTCGGCCCGGCCCTGCTCTGCTGGCCAGCATCACTGTTTAAATCCTTTTTAGGGAATATCTTTATAAAGAATAATAGCCTTGCTGAGAATCCCCTATGAAGAGATGGACTAGTCCAAAACCTGTCGCTTCTGTCAGATTTGTACTACCTACTGTAAGGGACAGCAACATAGGTGAAAGTCATTTATGTCTCATTTTACTCTGGAAAAAATGTACTTCTTATTTGTATATATCGCACATATTTTACATTTTACAATTTTTTCGCCATAGTGCCCCTTTAATCTCTAGTTATCTGGCTTGCAGTCACTGCCATGTATCCCCTTTTCTTATTTCTCTCTGCTTCAAACACAATAGGGGAATAATAGCTGAGTGAGTTGTGCGCCCCCTTTTGCCTCTGCCTTGGCACAGCCCTGCTCAGATGTGACTCCATAGGGAGGCCACCTGTCCAGCACCAGTAGTAAGTGCTAGCAAGCTCCCGGCCCAGGGCCGGACTGGGCCACAGTAGTACAGTTTTTTCCCTTAGTGGGCCCCCCCTCCAGATCTCTGGTGCCCCCCCCCCCCTTCCTTGTCTGACAGAGCTCCAATTGCTGCCTGCAGCACAAAAATTCTCTTCTCAGTGCTGTAATCACTCATGCTGAGAGCAGTGGCATAGCTAATGCTGCATACACACTTGAGATAAAAGTCTTTGGAAAAGGCAAGATCACAGACCAATTTTACCCCCTTCCATGTAGTATGAGAGCCATACCTACACAGTCTATTCTATGGAGCTGCACTCCCCATCAGATAAAATCTTTGCAAGATGCTGCACACAAAGATGCCCGTACACATTCAAAAGATCAGTATCTGCAAAAGATCTCTTCCTGCAATAGATCCATTCCTGCAAAATGCATTCATAGTCTATGAGATCTGCAGATCCTCATACACACCTTGTTTAACAGACTTCATCTGCGTATCTGGCAATCATCTGCAGATCTGAAAATCCATCCTGTTGGATCTGATCTGCAGATGATTGCCTGTTAAACAAGGTGTGTATGATGATCTGCAGATCTCATAGACTATGAATGCATTTTGCAGGAATGGATCTATTGCAGGAAGAGATCTTTTGCAGATAATGATCTTTTGAATGTGTACGGGCATCTTTGTGTGCAGCATCTTGCAAAGATTTTATCTGATGGGGAGTGCAGCTCCATAGAATAGACTGTGTAGGTATGGCTCTCATACCACATGGAAGGGGGTAAAATTGGTCTGTGATCTTGCCTTTTCCAAAGACTTTTATCTCATGTGTGTATGCAGCATAAGGAGCTGTGGGCCTCGATGCAAATTTTACAATGGGGCCCCCCAAGCACTCTATACATAACAATTGATACAACGCACTAAAACCTGCCAATAACAACTACAGTGTTAGAGGTGCAAGGAGGGGATGGGGAACAGTTTGTTAATAATTACCACTGTTCAAAGTATCTATAGAAGTGATTATTATGAGCAAAGGACCAATAGAGAGGTAATACTGTAGTTGAGGGAGGGCCTTTCGGGGCCCCTTTGGCCTGAGGGCCCCGATGCAGTCGCAACCTCTGCAGTCGCAGCCTCTGCAAAGTAGGACATTACTTTATATTGAAGGAGGGGACTCTATGCAAAGTTTTGCTGGGCAGCAGTGTCTCTGAATTACAATGCTGCTAAGATCATGTACATTTGGCCCTGTCCATAATACATCATGACCACGCCCACCTTCCGGTGCATGGCCACGCCCTTTTTTCACCGCAATCATGGGATGTGTGGGCCCCAGGTTTAAATTTCTTTGGTGGGTCCCCAGTGTCCCAGTCCAACCCTGTCCCGGCCGATGCAGGAGGGAAGCGGACAGGTGGTGAATTCACTGCCCATCAGCTGCCTGTCTGAAAGAGGCCTAAGCACTACTCAGTGAATCTGCTGCTTTTGATTGGTTCAATGCCACTGAGGGAATACTGCGCCTGCACAGTCGAACGCAAGCCGTAAGGAGGAGGTGCGTGGTAGCGAGTCTTGCAACGTGTCCAATAGCACGTATGCAAAACTTTGGAATGCAGGAAAGAGGACGGGCTTATGGGTAAGTAACCCCCTCTCTCCCAGCCGCAGAGCTGAGGCAATTAAGCCTCATTTTAATCGCGCATTTGAGTCCTTAGGGACTCGAGAGCCCATGCCTGCCTGAAACCCAGCAGCTGGAGAAGGTGCCATCCATCCAATCACGTTAGCAGAATTTCCCTATGAGGGTTCCTGCTGGGTCCCTCAAACAGGGGCCTAACTACAGGGAAGTAGCCTCTGCGACTGCAGGGGGGCTTAGAGCTGTAAGGGGGCTCCAACTACTTATTCACTCCCTCCGATAAAGGGGTCCATTCTTCAGAGCAGCTGTTATGGGTGTGAAGATGATAGCCACACTTGTTTTATGACTCTTGCGAGATGGGCCCCCAGGCAGTGAGGGGCACCAGGGGCAGGTAAAGGAAAGGGGGTAAACATTGTGGGGGCCCCTATGATTTGTAGTTACAACAACACTGCCCCTAACTAAAGCAGACTGGCATCATGAATTCTCCCTTAAAGGGCAACTGAAGTGAGAAGAATATGGAGGCTGTCATGTTTATTTCCTTTTAAACAATACCAGTTGCCTGGCAGCCCTGCTGGTCTATTTGGCTGCAGTAGTGTCTGAATCACACCAGAAACAAGCATGCAGCTAATCTTGTCAGATTTGACAATAATGTCAGAAACACCTGATCTGCTGCATGCTTGTTCAGGGTCTATGGGTAAAAGTATTAGAGGAAGAGGACCAGCAGGATAGCCGGGCAACTGGTATTGCTCAAAAGGAAATAAATGTGGCAGCCTCCCTATGCCTCTCACTTCAGCTGTCCTTTAATGCTATAGGCAGAGGATCCGCATTTCAGCTAGAGATTTTTTACAATGAACTCCCTAAGGAGACATTCATTGATATGTTTTTTAAAAATTATTATTCAAGTTATCTGTTTGCATTGATTGAGGAATAGAGTTGGTAGTTTGCATAATATACAAATATTGGCTCAACCAGAACTGGAACTTGTATCAGTAGAGGCAGAACTCTTCACAAAGGCTAATCCAATCCAGAAACTGGCAATTAATTAACCAGCAGCTGAGCTCAGTGCTGTCAACGGAATGGCAGTTCCCAAATCTGATTATCATGCAAAATACTATTTCCATTAATGCCCCTTTTCCACGAGCAGTTGATCGGCAGTGAAAAGCTGCTAGTAACACACTAGGCAGTGTGGGAAAGGTAGCGTGGTACTTATCCGTTAGCCGGGCGCATCCGGCAGGTGGCGCTGTTGTAGCGAATTTCGATGCGCTGTTGTATCTAATTCCATTCATAGTTACTATGGTAACAGGTGGCCGCAGGTGGCGCTAATTACATTGTTGATACGCAACGTAACGATACAGTGTGTTAATGGCAACGAATATACATTGTATTTGAAGTGGCCGGAATTAAAATGAAGGCAGCGGCAATGTAACACATGAAGCCGCCGCCTTCGTCTGTTCTTCTCCCCCTTTGCCCTCTCGCTTCTATACAACACTGCCAGCTGGGGGGGTCACGCGTGTCCCCCCACAGTCGTTCGTCGCAAGGAAACAAGCAGGCTTCCCTGCCGCGACGAACGACTCTGGGGGGACACGCATGTCCCCGCAGGCTGGCAGCATTGTATACAAGCGAGAGGGCAAAGGGGGAGAAGAAGAACAACAGACGAAGGCGGCGGCTTCATGTGTTACATTGCCGCCGCCTTCATTTTAATTCCGGCCACTTCAAATACAATGTATATTCGTTGCCATTAACACACTGTATCGTTACGTTACGTATCAACAATGTAATTAGCGCCACCTGCGGCGCTTTCATTCACACAGTACTGCGTTCAGTAACTATGAATGGAATTAGATACAACAGCGCATCGAAATTCGCTACAACAGCGCCACCTGCCGGATGCGCCCGGCTAACTGCGGCATATGCGTTTTTGGTATGTTTTCCGAGTGTTTGCATTTTTGTTCCACACGTGCGTTTTTCTCGCATTTTGCATGCGCTTGTGGGGCGCATCTCTAGATCACATGTGTTTTGCATGCATTTTTCAAACCACTAGGAAATCAACAGGAAGCAGAAATACATCAGACTTGTTTTTCTTTTTTTTTTAAACAACGCATAAAACGCACTGTAATACCTCTGTGTCACAGTTGTCTTTCATTATGTGCATTATAGATGCGTTTTGTAAAAAAAAATGCAGCAAGACCAGCATTTTTAAAAACGCACATTGCAGAACGCAAACACATGCTTTTTTCAGGTGGCCCTTTGACTTGCATTAGGTGCGGTTCTCGCTGCGTTTTCCACAACGCTAGTCTTTCTGCCTAGGGTGTTCCTACTCTTAAACTCTGACAACTGCTCACTGCTGCCTGGTAACTGCTTGCTGAGCACACAGCTCAACAGTCTGAGGCCTCTTTTCCATGGACTGTTGAGCTGTGTGCACAGCAAGCAGTTACCAGGCAGCAGTGTGCAGTTGCTAGGCAGTTGTGAGAGTCGGAGAGGCATTTCACTGCCTATCAACAGTCTGTGGAAAAGAGGCCTGAGACAAGTTCTACTTGCCATGTTACCAGCATATTTATCAAATGTTTTGCATATCAGCATGCCTGGGGAAGCTGATGGGTAACATCCTACCTTTGCTATTTGTTTTAGAAGCAGCCAATGTTTCCGGGTCTTTTCCTGTAACATCCAGCAGAGACAGTTTGTTTTGGTTTGTCCACAGCAACAGTCCAACATTTGGGAGATGGAGAGAAAATCCCCCTGATCTGTGTGCAGAGAATCCCCAGGCTGAGTACATTTGAAATCGGCGCCGGTAGACTTGGGCGCAGGATACAGCGGTATATAGCTGATCCTGCTTCTGCACAAGTCCGGGCCGATTTAATTACTATTCCCCCTCCAGGCCGACATGGATAGTGGGGGAATGAAATAATTTGGCTTCCAGCGATTGCTGGAGGCCGAATTATTATGTTTTTAAGCAACTTCGGCTCCGTCTTCTGACGGAGCCGATGTTACTCACTGAGCGCTTCAATAGGAATGATTCCTATTGAAGTCTATGGAGGCGCCGGCTGCGCCCAAATCTAGCAGCGCTGAAAAGCACTGCTCCGCCCCAGGCTGGCTTCTGCTCAGGTGTGTGCTAATTACCAGCCCCAGCTACTGTGTGTAAGGCCTCTTTTCCATGGACTGTTGATAGGCAGTGAAATGCCTCTCAAACTCTCACAACTGCCTGATTACTGCTCACTGCTGCCTGGTAACTGCTTGCTGAGCACACAGCTGAACAGTTCGTGGAAAAAGGCCTTAGGGCTCCTTTCCACTGCCTATCAACAGTCCGTGGAAAAGAGGCCCTACTGTCTGCCTGCCAGTGGCTTTCCTGCTAATAAACAAAGTAAATTGTGAGGCCTCTTTTCAACGGACTGTTGAAAGGCAGTGAAATGCTTTTCAAACTCTCACAACGGGTCACTGCTGCCTGGTAACTGATTGCTGAGCACACAGGTCAACAGTCCATGGAAAAGAGGCCTGAATCCAGGGGCGTATCTGGGCAAACCAGCGCCTGTGGCAAACACTAAAATTGCACCCCCCACCCCCAAACCACACAAAAGAATAGGCCCATTCTTCCCCCCTTCATACCCATAGACCTCTCTCCTTGTCCCAAACAGCCCCCCCTCCTTCTGTCCCATGCTGTCGCTGCTATCAGCGGCGTCACTAAAATGTATTTATTGAGCCGCCGCTCAAAACAGTCAACCCCTCTCCTTCTCTCCGTGCTGGGCGCTGCCAAAAATGCATGTATTGAGCCTCTCCCCCCCTCCTTCTCCCCTGTGCTGCTGCCACCGCTAAAGCACGAACAGACCTGGAATCTGCAGCGACCAGGATACAGGACAGGAGATCGGCACATAGTAGCCACGCAGTGAACTTCAAATGCAGGAGTGACCGATGATGTCACTTCCTGCATTTGAAGTTCACCGCGCGGCTACTATGTGCCAGGTCTGCTGATTCCAGGTCTGTTTGTACTTTAGCAGCGGCGCAGCAGCAGCACGGGGGAGAGGTGGTGGGGGGTGAGGCTCAATACATGCATGTTTTAGCAGCATGCAGCATGGAGAGGAGGGGGCGACGGTTTTTGAGCGGCGGCTCAATAAATACATTTTAGCTGCGCGAAGCACAGGGAAAAGGGGGGTGCAGTCATGGCGCTCATGGCACTAGCCATAGCTGCACCCCTATAGATACACCACTGCATACATCTAGCAATGATGGGCAGATAGGAACAAGAGACAAATCTCTCTCTAATCGAATCTGATTAGAGAGAGATTTGTCGGCTGCTCATACACCGCAGGCCGCTTCCCGATCAATTTTATTCTGAAATCGATCTGGAACTGACCTTATGCACCACATCTGCCGCCTCGCCGGCCCAACGTTGTTCCCCTAATGTTACGTGCCCCTCCCGGGCATGTTATACATTACCTGTCCGCGACCTCCGCTTGTCCCTGCTCTGCATACATGTCAGACGTCATATGTGCGCCCCCTAGTGCACCTAGGAGTGCACCTGGAGCGTGCAGGGACCAGCGCAGGTCACAGAGAGGTAATGTATAACATGCTCTGGGTGGGGGGGGGAGAGTTAACATTAGGGGGGACAGCGCAGGGGGTTTCGTCGCATTCGTCAATCGTCCCGAAATCGCACGTCGTTACTGCCACGCCCCCAATTGAGTAAGTCGGCGTGATTGACTTGTCGGTCGGGCATGCACTTGGCGGCACCGATTTTCATCTGATTCGATTATGATAATCAAATTGGTTGATCGGCCGCCAAGTTGCCTGATATATGACTACCTTAACTTAGGTTTCTAATGTGTCTTTTCGGGCTGGTTCCCACTGCAAGAGCGTTTCCTTAGGGCTTGTCACACCTAGGGCGTTTTGTGTTTTTTGGGGGTTTTTTGTAGCACCGGCAATTTTTTAAAAAAAACCTGAAATCGCTTGTGCATGATTTCAGGGTTTTTTTTAAAAATTTTTTTTTAAAAATGGACGAAACGCGCTGATATGAACTGTCCCATATGCGCGTTTCGTCCATTTTCTGCTCAGCAAAGCGCTGCCTGTACCATTTTCAGGGCGATTTTGTTACTACAGAAAGTATAGGAAAAACGCAAAACACTCACAAATTGCTTTTCTGGCGATTATCCAGCGATTGCGTTTGCGCTTTTAAGAATAAATATACATTGAATTTATTATTTTCCGGGTCAAAGGGTTTTACTTCCTGACTTGCGTATGCGTTTTCAAACCTGCGTTTTTAAAAACGCAGGTTTTGTTGCATAATATTCATAGACGCATGAAAAACGGACATAGTGAAAGTCAATGGGTGCGCAATGGTATGCGTTTCCCATGCGTTTTTATATGCGTTTTACCCCCCAAAATATTTTTTATTTGCTGTATTTCCACTTCCTGTTGTCTTCCTAGTGATTTGCATAAATGGAAATATAAAAACGCATGGAAAACGCATACAAAATGCATATGGGTTTTGTATATGCGAACCGCAAATGCATTAAAATGCACGCAAAACGCAAACGCACATAACATAAAACATGGCATAAAACGCAGCCTTTCACGCTATGTTATGTGTGCTCCCAGCCAAAGAGATCAGCAGGACAGCCAGGCAACTGGTATAAGGAAATAAATATGGAAGCCTCCCTATCCCTCTCGCTTCAGTTGTCCTTACCACATGAGGTAAAGCAGAAACAGTTGCGGATATAAGGTATGGACAAAATTCAGGAATCCAATTTCACAAGAGAGACTGCCTGACGCGTGTTTCACGGCCAAAAGCCACTTCCTCAGAGGCACACAATATAAATGAGCATCAAGTGCAGATCAAGGAAAAGGATCCTTTTTTTCATAGCTGCTACAGCATGGAATCGGCGTAGATTGATTCACTACTTATCACGGAAGATTGCGGTTTGGCATTTTTCCTAATCTGCCTGTGATGTTCATGTATATTGTGTGCCTCTGAGGAAGCGGCTTTTGGCCGTGAAACACGTGTCAGGCAGACTCTCTTGTGAAATTAAATTCCTGAATTTTGTCCATACCTTACATCCGCAACTTAGAAGATTTGTGATTGAACAATAAATAGTGAATCTGTTCCTGTTAAACCCGGTTTCTTTCTTGTTTGGACTTTGGCATACATATTGCATCTTTTGGGGTGGAACTGAACTACTTGTTTTAAAGAGACTCTGAAGCGAGAATAAATCTCGCTTCAGAGCTCATAGTTAGCAGGGGCATGTGTGCCCCTGCTAAAACGCCGCTATCCCGCGGCTAAACCGGGGTCCCTTACCTCCCAAACCTACCCCTGCAAAATCTACGACCAACTTGGTCGTAAATTTTGCTGCTGCTGGAGGCAGGGCTAATGGCTGCAGCCCTGCCTCTCAGCGCCGTCTATCAGCGGCGCATCGCCGCCTCTCCCCCGCCCCTCTCAGTGAAGGAAGACTGAGAGGCGGAGATACGCGCTGACAGACGCGCGTGGGGCAGGGCTGCGGCGGTTAGCCCTGCCTCTATGCGGAAGAGATCCCCGGCGAGGTCGGAGGGGATTTGGGGGTGAAGGGACCCCCGTTGTGCGGCGGGATAGCGGCGGTTTAGCAGGGGCACACATGCCCCTGCTATATATAAGAGCTGAAGCGAGATTTATTCTCGCTTCAGACTCTCTTTAAGTGTGGTTATTGTATAAGGTTTAGCACAAAGCCAGATTTCCCATAAGGCACTGTAGACATGTGCCTACAGGCGCCTAATGATGAAAAGGCAGCTCACTTCCCTCCCCAAGTGCTTCCCTCCTGCCTTACCTATGCAGAGTCCCGAGCTGAGTATAAATGAAAGGTTACTCACCTGGATCTCGGCATTCCACTGACCAGAATATGCTTCAGTTGGGGACACCTCTAGCTACCTAATACTGAGGATAGCTCTGGCTACCTAATACTAAGGGGCAGCTGTAGCTATGTTGGGCAAAGGAAGTAAGCGAGAAGTGACAGCTGGGCCAGCCAGCACACTTACAGTGCAGTTCGGTGGGGGGTTTGTAGGTTCATAGAGGGCGGAGTCTAGGGTGCCAGGACATCTGTGCCTATAGGCTCCTGTGAGGTAAATCCGGGCCTGATTTAGCACCAGCTAGTCAAGGAGTTTCTACACAGACAAAAACCAAGTTCAACAACTAACTGGTGTGGGGAAAGCTTGGTATTTGGAGAGAGAGTTTGAAGCAAATCTGTGAGTTTGGGAAATAAAAAAAAAAGGTAACTACTTCAGAAAAGTGAAGTCTGTGGATCTTCCAAGGCTTACCTGACCCTTCTGTATCCTACTGATGGTCGCTGGGACTCTCTTCTTCTTTGTGGCTGCAATCCCATCCATGAATGAGGCTGGCCACGCAGAGCTGCTTGTGCACGGAGGAAAATGTTATGCACAAATGCCTTGCGCCTGCGCAGTACGGCCACGCCCATGTACGGACGGGAGCGCAGCTGTGTGAACTTATTCAACAAGCCCCAGTCAAATAGATTCAAAGGGTTCCAGCTGCTGGAATGGCCGGCACGAGGGGGATGGGAGAAGCCCCTGGATTGTCTAAGAGGCACCCGCTACTGAGGTTAGCATCTAAGGCCTGGAACCCAGTAGAGGGATTTTTTTTTGAGCGTTTAGGGAGCGATTGAAAACGCTAGCGATTTCCTTAAACACTCAGTTAATGGATGGGCCAAATTCCACTGGAGCGGTTAAGATTAGCAAAATCACAAACGCAGGACATGCAGCATTTTTGAGCGTTAGAGTTTTGCGTTAGCGTTTCTGCAATGTAAAGTATATAAACGCTGCTGTAATCGCTCATGAATCTCTATACAGAGCGATTTTGCTAGCGTTTTTAAATTCCTGCTCACTGTAAAATTTAAATTAATTAAAAAGGACCAATCGGGATGCTTACACTTTTTAAAATCGCTACTAAAATTGACAGAAAACGTTCATGAAATTGCTTACAAAACGCTCATTAAAAGCGATTGCGATTAGCGATAGCACTTTGTAGTGGGTTCCAGGCCTAACTTTTTCTTTATTTTTGCCTTCAGGTACGCTTTAAGGCTTGAAGATAAAAGCTTCACCTTCCTCCCTTACAAATTCCTCCGCTGAGGTCCGTGGCTCGCAGTCACGGTGCCCTTGTCACTTGCTGAGTGTAGCCCCAGGACACAGACAAATAAACTGTACTCCATGTAATCCTGGAGACAATGACACGATAACGGGCAGCAGTCACTGCAGCAGGACACAAAGTGTGAATAGACAATGAAAGCCGATGTCCCCAAGAGGAGACTCCGCGCTGCAGAAGGACAATAACACACTTTATGGACAGCTTACCTTCCTAAGCCGTGAAAAAGAACAGGACAAGAGAATTCACTGGAGCAAAGCAAGGATCTCCACTTGACAATGTACCTATTTGTTAGGTTTCCTGAGCTGAGAGGCAAGGCACCTGCTCGCTAAAGGCACCCAATCGCTATCACCTTCTCATCATCCACCTATTAGTAATGATTCAACTGTTGAATGGAAACTGCCTTTGGAAAAAACAATTGCATGATGCATAGCTCTGAACACAGCCTGTGGAAATGCTAGCATAGTGGGAGTGTCTTCCTCAGCACAGAGGACATCACCTGACTCCCCCCACTTCCTCCCTCTCCTGCTGAGATTACCTCTTTGTGGGCAGCACTGAAGCTACAATTATGCAGATTTCCACTCTGCCCAGCATATGATAAATCATTTACCCCTTCCAGCACTCCTGCCTGTGGGTTTATATAGCTCTTCTGCCTGTAATAGGAAATTATTTCTTGCTACTTTTAACTTTTTACAAAGGCACTGGGAATGGTGTGCGAAGGGTTCCGTTCTTTATAACACACTAAGCATGGAGGAAATAGATAGTAGAGGTTTTCAATGAGTATGAATTCTCAAATAACCCCGCACTCCCTTGGTTTGGGCCATATACAGAGAGGTGGAGTGCTCGAGGCTTCTCGGAGTAAATTACAATACCCCATATAACAGATCTGTGGAGGTGATTACAATTCAAGGCAGCCCAACACCTCCCTATTAATATTTATTCATGCAAAACAAAGGCAATCGTAGAAGAAGAAGAAGCAGAAAGAGGCCCTGTGCCCTCAAACACCTTTTATTGATTTCAGTCGGGCATCACATACAGCGGGTTCAAGGTGGATCAGCGCATCACCAGGCCGCCTCCGAATGGTCTGCTGATGCGCTGATCCACCTTTGCGCAATTTTGAATTTTTACTTGGTAGCACACCCAGGCTATGCATATGCATAATTTAGGATTAGTTAGTGATAGGGCCCCTCCCATGGGGGATGACTTTTTTGCAGTGGGAGGGACGAGTACTTAATAAGTTGCATGCAAGCTATTACGGAAACCAACATCCTCCAATGGTAGACAGGTGCATTTTATTTCAATGCTGGGTGTGTATTTTATCCCACTAGTGGGGCTTGCACTCTCAAGCAGGTAGTCATAAGGATGCAATCTGTTTTTAAGTAGCGCTGTTCCTTTCCTCGCCATGTTCAAGTGGGGGTTAGGTGGCTGGCCAGACAGCCGTTTTGTGTATTACAGCATCATCAGAGGCGTCAGTGCCCCTGATGAAGTGGTAATCTGTGAAACAAAACACTAGCTGGTGCCCTCTCCCAGCTACTCCTTTTACTGGCTGATAAGATGGGGGAGGATATTGGACAGCTCGCAGACTGACGAGTCTAACCAAGCTGCATCTGGCATTCACTTAGGGTGACGGCTTTGGAATCCCAGCCAGCCAGGTAATTATAATAAAAATCTTAATTGCATTATACTTTGTAAAATGCAAATGATGATATATTCCACTTACTATGCATTAGGGGTGGTCAATAAGTTGCAAATAATTTCAAGTTGATGCAGTATAATGCAAATTGTGTATGCAAATGTATGCAGCTTGAAAATTAACCAATCCTGCTGAGGTAAAATTTGATTGGTCCATGTTCAAGCTGCATACATTTGCATATAAAATATGCATAATACTGCATCAACTCAAAATGATTTGCATCTCATTGACCATCCCTACTGAGCATGGAACAAACACAAGCCTGAACTAGGGGGCACAAGGATAATTATTTGTGTGTGTGTACAGTTACCCTTTATTATGGTCCCAATTACAGAATATTAATACCTATATGGGCCCTATGGCTGTAGACATACTATGGGCACTTTTCTGACCCTCAGCACCTTTCAGAGCGTTTTTTTTTTTTAAACCCATTGACTTGCATTAAAATTGTGGTAAAATTGCAGAGATTGCAATTTTTTCAAAGATTGTGGCAATTTTAATGCAAGTCAAAGGGAGCGTTTTTTAAAAAAGCCCAGAAAGCGCTGAGGGTCAGAAAAGTGCTCAGAAAGCACTCAGTGGGCTGGTGCACATCGAGGCGGCTTTTTCAGCCTTTCTGCGGCTGCGGATCCACTTGGTCAATGTATCTCAATGGGGTGGTTCACACCAGAGCGGGAGGCGTTTTGCAGAAACGCATACTCCCGGGGTGAGGCATTTTTTGGATTGCGGATGCGTTTCTGCCTCAATGTTAAGTATAGGAAAAAGCAAACCGCTCTGAAAAACGCCTGTTCAAAGCGGTTTTGCCGGCGTTTTTGTTACAGAAGCTGTTCAGTAACAGCTTTACTGTAACAATATATGAAATCTACTACACCAAAACCGCTACATAAAACCGCAAAACGCTAGGTGAAACGCTACAGAAAAATAAGAAAAAGCGTTTCAAAATCTGCTAGCATTTTGCAGATCTGCTAGCGGGTTTTGGTGTGCACCAGGCCAGTGAGTCTGCAGCCTTACATTCGATTGCATACAAATGCACCAAGTAGAATTAAATCGCATTGCAACAGACGCTCTAACGCAATGTGACTTTTTTTTTGCCATAGCAATGCAACTTTTTCTCTGTTTGCAGCCCACACCCACTGCATTGCGATGTAACAAAACGGTGCGCTGCGTCCCAATGCACAGTTACCGTGCGTTATGTGGCAGAGTGCATCATGTCGCACTAATGTATCATATAGCGATGCAAGTTTGCCTAAAAATAATGCGACTTTTAATCGCGGTGTGCATGCGTCTTTTGTGAAGTTTGCGCCATTTAAGGGACACATAGCTATACAGACGTGCCCCTGACTAAAGGGAGATCATGTCAGTGGAAGGCCGAGTGCTGGGTGAGTAACCTCTAATCTACACTCTCCTCGGGACTCTGCATAGGGGAGGAGGGAAGGAGACACTCAGTGAGGGGAGTAAGCCGTCTTTCCATCATCAGGCACCTGTAGGCATGTGCCTACAATGCCTTATGGTAAATCCGGCCGTGGCACCAACATTCATAAATAAACAGAACACAAAATGGAAAGAAATGTATTACCCGTACGCGTTTGACTTTAGCAGAGTGACAGAGTATTGTGGCTGGGGACCGCAGCGCTGTAACATTTGTCACACAGACAGGCCGTCTACTCTGCTATGATTTTCTCAGGCCATTCTGGATGTTATATTTTTGTATATGCAGCCATTCTGCAAACGTGAGATCGCTCCCCGGCGACTGCGCGTAACAGCAGCCATATGTTGCTGGAATTTCCAAATCCCGCGGATATCATTCAGCGTTCTGCATTATGTGTCATTGCCGGGCCCGGGGGTCCCCGATGGCTGCATTGTTCCTGCAGACACACGCATTGTGTCACCAGGTAATGGATGGCGCCACACACCAGCAGTGGGAGTCGGTTCCCTCTGCAGAAGCAAAGCAAGATGCCTCTATAGCCGGCTACGCCAAAATTACTATTCAAATGTGATTCTTAGAGGGATCCGGTATTAGGGGGAACATGGAGGCTGGTTGTCCCGCTGATGCCTGGCTTCTGTCATTTCTGGGTCACAAGCTCTGCAGACAGGCTTCATAAAAGCGCTTGGGAAATCGCTATACAAAGCGCTTTTTCAAGCGTTTTGCAATTTCCCTATACCTTCCATTGAGGCAAAGCGCTCAGAAAATGGTACATGTAGTGCATTTGCGAACGTGGCAGGGTGAACACCGCTCTACTTCACTTCCTCACCACAGTGCTTGACCTGGGCAGCAAGACCACATCAGAGAACGAAGGAAGAAAGGGTCCGCACTTGGCGGTAGGAAGTAAGCTTTTATTGTGGACGTATCCAAAACAACCAGGCAGGCATCAGGTAGCTAACATGTTTCGGACTAATAGTCCTTAATCATTAGCTATGATTAACCACCCTGGCGTTCTATTAAGATCGCCAGGGCGGCTGCGGGAGGGTTTTTTGTAAATAAAAAAAAAACTATTTCATGCAGCCAACTGAAAGTTGGCTGCATGAAAGCCCACTAGAGGGCGCTCCGGAGGCGTTCTTCTGATCGCCTCCGGCGGCCAGAAGTAACACGGAAGGCCGCAATGAGCGGCCTTCCGTGGTTTGCTTACTTTGTCGCCATGGCGACGAGCGGAGTGACGTCATGGACGTCAGCCGACGTCCTGACGTCAGCCGCCTCCGATCCAGCCCTTAGCGCTGGCCGGAACTCTTTGTTCCGGCTGCGCAGGGCTCAGGCGGCTGGGGGGACCCTCTTTCGCCGCTGCTAGCGGCGGATCGCCGCAGAGCGGTAGCGATCAGGCAGCACACGCGGCTGGCAAAGTGCCGGCTGCGTGTGCTGCTTTTTATTTCAACAAAATCGGCCCAGCAGGGCCTGAGCGGCAGCCATCGGCGGTGATGGACGAGCTGAGCTCGTCCATACCGCTAAGATGGTTAAGGACTATCAGTCCGAAACATGTTAGCTACCTGATGCCTGCCTGGTTGTTTTTGATACGTCCACAATAAAAGCTTACTTCCTACCGCCAAGTGCGGACCCTTTCTTCCTTAGTGCATTTGCGATTGCAAATGAAATCGATGCAATGAAATCGAAACGCTTACATGTGAACACTCTCATGGGGAATCATTGCACAAGCACTCTTGGGGCGATTTCTAAAATCGTCAGCTCTTAAAAAAAACCCTGCAAATGTTCATAGTGTGAACGAGCCCGTAGTGTGGCTACACTCGTCCACGGAGGGGCACTTCTGGATCTTCCAGAGGCATCCCCCTACTGAGGTAAGTATCTAACTTTTTTATTTATTATGACTACAGGTGTACTTAAACACTGGTGAACCAATTACCCCAAAGTTTGGAGTCCCACCTTGTCCCGATGAGTCACTCAGCACATCCTGTTTTGTAAAGAGGGGCTGTCACTTTTTTTTTGATGTGGCTATAGCCATGTCACTTCCTGTTGGTTGGCCCAGTGTTGGCAGCTCAGCCGTTACACGCATCAGCCTTCCTGTTTCATTCCTCCCGGTTACAGTAGTGATTTCCCCTCTCCTCTAGCCAAACAATAGAGCGATTAATTCCCCTCCCCGTATCGCTGGGTCCTGTCGCTATGGCAACCCAGGTTACATAAAACACTTTGATGTTCTAACATAATTACACAATATTACGTTTCGAAGGAGAGCAAAGGAGAAAATGCTGCAATTTCCTTGTGCCGGTAGCTGAAATTACTGACATGGAGAAAGACTGGGACAGGCTGGGTAATTATGGTATACATGGGAAATTTACCTCCTAGATGGCACTACAGCGAGCCGCATTGTAATAAATTCCTCCTGACAAGTAATATATCATCGCATTGCAGGTAACTAGCAGTAAGTCAGAGGAGAATTACTCACGCAAGGATCGCAGAGACCTAATAGGAAGGTGGCATATTGTTTTAAAACGATTGTAAATTGAAATCGCTAAATGCAGCCAAGTAACGGTTTTGCTATCATGCTTGGAATAGCAGGAGCGACTTTTCTGAAGTCCAACTGGCAGTTTCTAAACCAGTGATGTCAGCACACGGTCATTTCAGCATCAGGACTGAGTAAGTTAAAGAGAACCTGTACTGAGTAAAAATATTTAAAATAAACACATGAGGTAACTTCAAATGAACATTACATAGTTACCTTGCCATCAGTTCCTCTCAGAAGCTCACCATTTTCTTCTGACAATAATCCCTTCCAGTTCTGACAATATTTTGTCAGATCTGAAATATATCAGTTGCTGTCAGTAAAATATCAGTTGCTGTCAGTTATAGCTGAGTTATAGCTGTGATGTTTCACTATGGCTCAAGTGGGCGATGTTACAGTTTAACAGTGTGCTGACCAGAAAGATGTTATGGGGTAATGGTCATTTTCAAAATGGAGGACGGAAAATTCCCTTGATCCCAGTGAACAAACAGGACGCGGGAGAGGAGAAAGACACTGAGGAGTAGACTACATGGAAGGTAAGTATGACTTGTGTATGCTTATTTTGACTTTTAATTTTCGGTTCAGGTTTTCTTTAAAGTGGATCCCAGAGAAACTTTTACTCATTGCATAGTTGTGTTCCTTTCATATAGTTTCTAGTGCATACCTCAAGCCTAATCCTTTTTTTCTCTTTGTTTTAATTTTCTAATTCCCTATAAACTAAACAAGCCTCGCCCACAGCTCCTTTTGTGCCTTGGCACTCTTAGAGCAATGTAGCAAGGCCTTATGGGAGCTCAGTCTGGGCAGGAGGAGGAGGTGTTACTAGCCAGAGATTTCAGAGGCAGAGGGGAGGAGGGAGGAGTGGGCTTTTCACAGGCTGAGGGCTGGAGATGCTATCAGCTTGCCTGTGTAATGTGACGACAAGCAGAACATAGCTGCTGTCATTGTATCACAGGAAGAAATAATCATATACTGTTGAAGCTGTTTGCAGCTAGATTTGCTGTGCAAACTATCTAAATTTTAGATAAGATATATAGACAAATTACTTGTTATAGTTAGTTTTCATCTCGGAACCGCTTTAAAGGGATATTCTAGTTTTGTTATAAAATTGTCATAAATCAATATCAGTGTCTTGCACATCTTTTTGAAATGTAATATCATTAAAAACCATCTTTCCGTTTTCAATCTGCAGGAGTTTCCAGAACCATCAGTGAGCTCAAAATGCTGTTCTTTGCAACAGTGAGTTGTTTGGAGCACAGCCTATCCACAGCTACAACCACACCAAAACATTTGTAAAGCACTTTTTTCCCACAGGACCTAAAGCCCATAAGCTTGTCTCAGATCCGTACATAGTGATGCGTGCAGGGGAAAACGTTATGTGATCATAAATGCCAGGCTAAACAGGTGGCTTTTTTCAGTTTTGATTTAAACGTGTCCAGGGTTGGAGCTGTCTTAAGTGTTGCAAGGCATTCCACAGAGTAGGGACAGCATGACAGAAAGCTCTGGCTCCAAAGGTTTTGCTTTGGACTCTGGGGGAGGGGGGGGGGGGTCAAGTTATTGGATCGGGATGATTTGAGGTTGTGAGTGGTGTGACGCAGTTGCAACAAATCCTTCAGGTATCCGGGGCCTAGGTTGTGTAGGAATTTGAATGTTAACATGCTAGTTTTGAAAAGGTTTCTCCATTTTTTATGGCTAACCAGTGTAGTGAGCAAAAATAATTAGTGTTATGTGGCAATGGCGGCGGAATTGGCAGCATTTTGTACTAGCTGCAAGCAGTGTAGGTCTTTATTTGCAAACCTGTATAGAGGGTATTGCAAATAGTCCAGCTGTGATGTGATGAAGGCGTGAACTAGGATTGCATAGCTCCCAACTGTCCCTTTCTTGGAGCCGTGTCCCTCTGTCCCTCTTTCCTCCTCATTTGTCCCTCTTTCAGGACTTTGTCCCTCTTTCTATGTAAATATATATATTTATCTACTAAAAAATGTGTGTTGATTGACTTTAAACTTTATTCCCATCCTTTAAAGCTAATGGGATCCCATATGTAAATAAAAAAAGTCAGATACTCACCTAAGGAGAGGGAAGGCTCGGGTCTTAATGAGCCTTCGCAATACGCGTCATGCGGACGCACTTTACGGCTCTTTACGACGGGGAATGCGGAAGAAGGAGGAGGACGACTGGCAGTCGGCCGAAAACGAAACTTAGCCGCGGAGGGAGACCGGAGGGCAACGGAGGGCACCCAAGGACCGACGCGGGCACAGGGCGGCTGCAGGAGGCTTGGGAAAGCCCCAGGTAAGTGAATTTTTTTTTGGGGCCCACAGTTAAGGTTCCCTTTAAATGTTGCAGTTTTGTATAAACTATTATAAGTATTTTTAAAACACTTTAAAAGCATGTTGAAAACAACCAGAAAAATCTAGTTTATACTGTATGTCCCGATCAAGAGTAAATCAATTATCCAGGTTTCACCATGTTCAACACGGGACCCAACTTCCAAACAAATTCAGCTTACAAGCAATCTCCCGAAACGTAGGGCAGTTTCTAGGCCCCCCACCCCTGTGGCTTCACCAACCTGTACTTTTTAGGGATAATCACACAGCCACAGGTCACAAGTAGATCTGCCTACTTACTAGTGACCAGCCGCTCATCCAGGAGGAAGCAGGGACCATGAAAACACACAGGTGAGGAGAGCCCGGAAACCCGACTCCTCCATGGGTGCTGCCCACTGATAGCCTGCAGTACCGCTACAGGACATCAGGTGTCATCACGCGGTGGTGACGTGATGATGACTTGACGTCGGACGCAGGCACCCCAGGAGGAGTCAAGGAAGGTGATCGCGCTGGTAATCTTCTTTGTTCTTGCATTTGGCTGCACCGCACGTCACCAGCTCCCTAGCGGTTATGTCCTTCTGCCTGCGCCTCCCCTTCTTCTACTTGCCAGTCTGCACCCAGGGTGGTCGCCCTGTCCGCACTGCCAAAGAAACGGCCCTGCTGAAACGGAACCTGATTGTAAGTAGGGGACCTCCTGTATCTAGATTTTTTTTTCCATATAGTTATGCGTCCTATAGTGGAGGTGCTAGTTTATGCATGTTGTGAGAGCGTCAAAGACAAATTAAAGGGATAGATCTGAGGAATATGGAGACTGCCACCTTCATACTCCAATAAATAATGCCTGTTGCCTGGCGTCTGTGCTGATTCTCCACCTCAAATACTACAAGTCAGTGGGCCAGATTTATCAAGATTGTCTGAGACAAAATATTAGGTTTTTAGAAATCTGTGCAAAACTGTCTCAGGCCTCTTAAGAAATCATTAGATAGTGTAGATTCCTTTTAAAACTGTTGTATAATAGGAGGAACTAGGAAGGTCTCTCAGACAGTGCAGTGTGTGAGGGGAATTGCTGTTGCTGAGGTAACCAACACACCTGCTGTATTGATAGCTGCAGGCTCTGAGGAGAAATTCAGCAGGGGGGAAGGAGCACATCACAAATCATGTCTAGCCTGCATTTTGCAATCATGTCTTGCCTGCAGTTCTACATCTGTAGAACCGCTATGAAGCACTTCTTAATCTGCGACAGTTTAGGGATGGATTTGCACTTTTCTTAACTGTAGCGCAGCTCTAGAAATCCACGCTAAACTGCCACTATTACCTAGGATTTAAGAAGGTTCTTGCGTTGATAAATCTCCCCCACTGACCCAGAGGGAGGATCACATGCTGTGACTCTGGTGTGAGTCCGCTGGTTGCAGGTGTGTGACTCAAAAACAGCTGAAGCCAAAATCTCAGCATAACAGCCAGGCAACCAGCATTGTTTATTAAGGAAATAAATATGGCAGCCTCCATATTCCTCTCACTTCAAGTTCCCTTTAAAGGGAACCCAAGGTGAAAGGCATATGGAGGCTGCCATATTTATTTCATTTTAAACACTACCAGTTGCCTGGCAGTTCTCCTGATCCTCTGCATCTAATATGTTTAGCCATAGATACTGCACAAGCATGCAGCAGATCAGGTGCTCCGGCTCAGCTGACTCAGGTTTTACTGGATTAGCCATATGCTTGTTCCAGGATTTTGACGTAGACACTACTTATGCCAGAAGATCAACAAGGCTGCCAGGCAACTGGCATTGTTTACAAGGAAATAAATATGTCAGCCTCTATATCCCTCTCACCTCGGGTTCCCTTTAAGGGCCCATTCACACTAGAACGTTTTTCTGGCGATTTCGGCAAAACGCTTAAGCGCTAGTGCAATAATACCCTATGGGCCTGTTCTCACTTGGGCGATTTGCGATAATCGCCGGCGATTAACGCAAATCGTCAAACGTGTAACCTGCACCATTTTCAGGCGATTTCCCGGCGATCGCGTTTCAGTGCCATAGAAGCGCTAAACGTGATCGCTAAAAAAAATCGCCAAGCGTAAATGGCGATTTTTTTTTCCACGTTCAATGCAACACATCGCCATTGCAAAATGCTAGCAAAAGCGCTAGCGTTTTGCGTTTAGCAAGTGTGAATGGGCCCTTAGAGTCTACTGGCTTTACGTGCGCTGAGCTGGTATACATTTATTATTTACAGTCAGTTTTTTTTACAAGTAGAGTTTCTGAAATGTACCAAGCTATGGTGACACCATCCATATGAAGCCAACATCACTGAAGAAAAGGATTCTGGGAAACATCTGCCTGCTCACTTCTGAGTGCCCGGTACAGATGAATTGTCAGTTCCTCTGCAGGCAGAATCACACACAGATGATAGATCTGCAGGATATATGAAAGATGCTGCATCTTCTGTGACAAGCCGGTGGGAAGCAGCCTGCAGGCGGAGGAGCTGGGAGAACCCCCCCATCGGCCCGTTTCATGTCTCCTGGTTCCTGCTGGGATCTGCAGGAAACACTTTATGAAGAGTCCGGACTGGAGAACTTTTTAAGTGCTAATCACTTGTACCAGATGCAGTTGGTACATAGAGTCGTCCTCTTCACGACGGGGGTCCGTGTCGTGTTGGCTTTGTTAAGTACAGAGAGCAGAACAGCGGAGTGTGGAGAGAAGCTGCAGCCCACGCTAGCGAGAAGTTTGCTTTTCTTTGTCTAACATGAGAGAGTTTACTCGCTGCAAGAGATATAACCACTACCAATACCAAATGGTACTTCCCAGGCCGGTTCTAGACTTCTTGCTGCCTGAGGCAAATTTGTGAGGATACCCCCCTCCCCTCATCCCGAACTGTAATGATCACACAGCACTCAAGAATTTGCACCGCACATTATAACTGCCGTGAGCAAACAAAAAACACCTTCAGTATTAGGTAGGCAGCCAGATATAGGTGTCCTCAATGGTAGCTAGGTACAGTTGCCCGCAGTATAGGTTGGCCAGGTACAGTTGCCCGCAGTATAGGTTGGCCAGGTACAGTTGCCCCCAGCATAGGCTAGCTAGGTACAGATGCCCTCAGTATAGGTTAGCCAGGTACAGTTGCCCCCAGTATAGGTTAGCCAGGTACAGTTGCCCTCAGTATAGGTTAGCCAGGTACAGTTGCCCCCAGTATAGGTTAGCCAGGTACAGTTGCCCCCAGTATAGGTTAGCCAGGTACAGTTTCCCCCAGCATAGGATAGCCAGGTACAGTTGTCTCCAGTATAGGTTAGCCAGGTACAGTTGCCCCCAGTATAGGTTGGCCAGGTACAGTTGCCCCCAGTATAGGTTAGCCAGGTACAGTTGCCCCCAGTATAGGTTAGCCAGGTACAGTTGCCCCCAGTATAGGTTAGCCAGGTACAGTTGCCCCCAGTATAGGTTAGCCAGGTACAGTTGCCCTCAGTATAGGTTAGCCAGGTACAGTTGCCCCCAGTATAGGTTAGCCAGGTACAGTTGCCCTCAGTATAGGTTAGTCAGGTACAGTTGCCCCCAGTATAGGTTAGCCAGGTACAGTTGCCCTCAGTATAGGTTGGCCAGGTACAGTTGTCTCCAGTATAGGTTAGCCAGGTACAGTTGCCACCAGTATAGGTTGGCCAGGTACAGTTGCCCCCAGTATAGGTTAGCCAGGTACAGTTGTCCCCAGTATAGGTTAGCCAGGTACAGTTGCCCCCAGTATAGGTTAGTCAGGTACAGTTGTCTACAGTATAGGTTAGCCAGGTACAGTTGTCTCCAGTATAGGTTAGCCAGATACAGTTGCCCCCAGTATAGGTTAGTCAGGTACAGTTGCCCCCAGTCTAGGTTAGCCAGGTACAGTTGTCCCCAGTATAGGTTAGCCAGGTACAGTTGTCTCCAGTATAGGTTAGCCAGGTACAGTTGCCCCCAGTATAGGTTAGCCAGGTACAGTTGTGCCCAGTATAGGTTAGCCAGGTACAGTTGTCCCCAGTATAGGTTGGCCAGGCACTTTCATCACTTCCTGTTTCTGCCTGGTGCTGTCCCCAGATTTCATGCCGCCTGACGAAGTCGCGTCACTTGGAATCGTGGAGGGAACAGACCTGGGTACGTGGCTGGATGGTGATTGGGTTGACCCAGAGCTCCTCAACCTAAAAAAGGCCCAAGGAATTTGCCAGTGATGTTCCAGCATCACACACCCGATCCTAAATATGTGTCCAGAAGGCAAATCTAGGCAGTTTCCTAGGGCCTAAAAAAATCTAGGGGTCTAGTAGAAGATAGCCCTCAAAAATCTTACAAAAAAGCCAAGTGACCATCAGCAGTGGCCAAAAACTGCTATCTTGCCTAGGACCCCATTTCCAAGTGTCCACTTGTACAAAAAATTATTTTCAAGGGGACCCCTAAATTTAGTCAACCCCGCCCATTTTTCACAACTGTTACCTCTCTCCTTTGACCAAAGCATGGCATGTGTTCCTGCTTGGTACGGTGGTACCATTCTGTAAACCCTATCACATACTTGTCCTTACTATGCATTTCTGGTCTCAGAATGAAGTAGTGTCTCTTTCCAATAACCTAATATCATTAGCAGTCTTTTTTTTTTTTTTACATTCTGAAACTTTGGTGTTCTTTCC
This sequence comes from Hyperolius riggenbachi, assembly GCF_040937935.1. Lineage (NCBI taxonomy): Eukaryota > Metazoa > Chordata > Amphibia > Anura > Hyperoliidae > Hyperolius > Hyperolius riggenbachi. The sequence goes on along the minus strand of NC_090656.1, from coordinate 18,645,685 downwards.
TGACACCAAATCTTGCCTTTGCTCCTTCAGAAAAGTTCAGGTCAGAGTAAGGCACTGCTGGCTTTTCTGAGTGTTCTGTTGTGTCTGAACACCTTTCACTTATCCGTTGCACCTGGTATCAGCTATTTGGACTTCCAGAACAATTTGGCAGTTCGCTGGGAGCGGGAGAGATAAATGAGTATGCTCCCACACAGTTGCTTTAAAATATGCCTCCCAAAAGTCACAAGTGAATGGACTCAACAGATTTTAGAAAGCATCAATGTAAAATTTAGAGTTGTCATTTTTATTTATTTTAATTATATTCTATTTGCCTCACTGTTGGGGGAGGGGGGTATTAGGAGCAGGGAAGTCTGGCAAACTGTCCATATGGCTTAACTAAAGCTTTGTACACAGGAGCTATAACTATCACCCGTTTTGGGAGTAGATCCCTGGTGCGGTAGTTCTGGTAATAAGCTTATACAGATGGATCTCTCAGCTACAACTAAGCCACGCATTCTGTTGCTATGGAAAGGAGAGGAGAGATAGAGCAACTTACGGTGGGCGGGGTAAGGAAGTCAACGGTGCCCTAGGCCACATGCTGTTCTTGTAAAAAGTTATTCGTAATCCCTTAAATATAAGTTGACCTCGTGTATAAGTCTACCCCAATATTTGAACCTCCTAAGCTGGAATGTTTTATTGACTCAAGTACAAGTCTACCTAGCAAAGTTAATGGCTGCACTTGAGTACCAGGAGGAATTACCAGGAGGAATTACCAGGAGGCGTTAATGACTGCACTGCATAAAGTATTGCAGCCGTGAACTCCTCCTTGCCCCTAAATGCAGCCATTATCCACTCCCCCTCTTTAGTAAGCACTGCAACCAGTATTTTTCCCTTATCTTTTCCCTGTTACTTGCAGACCTTGATTTCCTTGGCATTGAAAAACGCTACTCCAAAATGCTCCAAAAATCGCTAGGCAAGATTAGAAAATCGCTCTGCGTATGCCTAGAATGGCTCTGAAAAGCACTTCAAAAAGCACTGATCGTTTGTGATTATGCTAGTGCTTTTTGGTGTTCACTGGCCCTAAAAGTATACACATTACTCAGTGTGCTCAGTGTTGCAGCCAGGGCCAGATTTCTGGAAATCCATAAAGGCCCAGGCCTTGGGCAGCAGCTGGCCAAGGGGCGGCTGTACATGGTAGAGGAATTGCTGCATATAAAAGAAGAGTCTGCAAATTGAAGGTTGCAAATAAGAAGCTGCTGCCCAAAGGACCTGTATGGAACCGAAGAAGGCTGCTGTACTTGAATGTTAGACATGGAAGAGGGGGCTGCACAAGGAATAGGAGGGGGTGCTGCCAAAGCCAGGAATAAACAGCATTCACAGATTACTTGCAGAAAAAACTAGTGGGGTCGGGGAAAACTTTTATTTACCACCTCCAGGAGTTTTTCAAAACAATATTTCACGGAATTAGGGTGCCCATGCATTACTCGATTTTCAGCATTGATCTCCAGCCTATTTGATCATATTAACTGAATCTGGCAGATATAGATGCAGAAGCGGTCAATTGATGGATTGTTTTAATTAACTTCTGGCAGAAATTGGTCAACAGGATCGATTGAGCATGCTAGAAAATGTTGGTCTCAATGGCTCGCGGGTGGTGGTAATGGCATTCAATGGACCCCTGTTCAGTCTCAACCCATCACCCCTCCCCCCCCCCCCGCACAGTGATTGTGTATAGAGATGGGCCGAACGGTTGTAGAGGCTAGAGGCGCTACACTCGTATGCACAACTATACTGTTGCTCCTGCTTTTTATTTTTGCCTGAAGAAGCGGGCTTTGGACCCGCGAAACGCGTTGCATATGGTGTTTGTTTGGAGTACTTATTAAATGTATTTATACCATACAAAATTGGTTGTGTAAATTACTGGGTTGGCAAATCCATCCTTGCCAACCACGCTTTTAATTGGTTTTAAATTGTGGTCATTTTTTTACTCTGTTGGCGCTTCTGTACTTCTTTATACATTATTATCCACCTGGTGGATGGGTGTGATCACCTTTTTCTTTTTCTACGGAGAGCGACTCTTTTAACCTGAGTGGGGACAGGTCTAATCTTCCCATAGGCGAAGAAAGTGGTTGCCTATATTCGGCAACCTATATTTGTGAGTATGTATAACCTTATTTGTATTATTACCAATTGTGCTATCAATAATACACTATTGGGGGCTCCCGGTTGTATTTCTTTTTTTCTCAACATTTCTTCTCAGTTTACCTGTGCAGAAAGCGAGGGTTGTGGATTGTCGGGAGGGGCCCCCATCCAAAGTTTTGCAGGGGGGCTCATTGATTTTTAGTTACGCCAGGGGCGTAACTAAGCCCCACCGGGCCCCCCTGCAGAATTTCAGAGCGGGCCCCCCCCCCCCCCCCCCCCCGGGGCCCGCTCGTGGCTGGTTTTTGGGTGCTGGAGGGGTGGCAGCATGAGGGGAAAGCCTTGCCCACAGTCGGCGGGGAGAGGGGAAGTTCACCCCTCTCCCTCACCTCGGGGCTCTCCCCTCCAGCTAGTGAACCTGTGTGGGCAGCGAGCAGCAGCGGCGGCAGGATACATACCTTCTTCCTTGCGTTCCATCGCCGCCTTCTCGCTCTAGCAGCTGACGTCACTTCCGGAAGCGGAAGAAGTGACGTCAGCCGCTAGAGCGAGAAGGCGGCGATGGAACGCAAGGAAGAAGGTATGTATCCTGCCGCCGCTGCTGCTCGCTGCCCACACAGGTTCACTAGCTGGAGGGGAGCGCAGAGGGGAGAGCCCCGAGGTGAGGGAGAGGGGGGAACTTCCCCTCTCCCCGCCGACTGTGGGCAAGGCTTTCCCCTCATGCTGCCACCCCTCCAGCCCCCAAAAAACGGCCCCGAGCGGGCCCCGGGGGGGGGGGGGGGGGCCCGCGGGCGCAGGCGCTGCAGGGCCTATTGTTACGCCCCTGAGTTACGCCCCTGCCGCTGCGTGTACTGACGGCACTGCATGTGGCGTGTCATGTGGCGCAGGCACTCGGGGTGACAATTCAAAAAGACACAGGAGGAGGTGAGGAGTTGTGACAGGTGAGCCTGCAACACTCACCATGAGTGAGGCAGCACATTACATGGGGGGGGGGGGGGGGGGGGGGGAGGGGGCCTGGAAGGCAGGTAGTGCTAGAATGATTTTGTAAGTCTGCAGAGTGTGCGCAGGCAATAGATCCCTCGCTGATCGGTTTCAGGCTGGGTGCACACATAACATAACCGAGAAGGCTGTGTTTTATGTCATGTTTTATGTTATTGTTGTGTGCGATTTTGGTGCGTTTGCGTTTTTTAACGCAGATGCCTTTTTCAAGTGTTTTGCGTGCATTTTCATGCGTTTGCGGTTCGCATATGTAAAATGCATATGAGTTTTGTATGCGTTTTTATATTTACGTTTATGCAAATCACTAGGAAGACAAAAGGAAGCGGAAATACACCAGAAATCTTTATTAAAAAAAAAACTGCATCAAAAACGCATACAAAACGCAATTGCAATTGCGTTTCCATTGACTTTCATTGGCTATCATTCATGAACAGGCTGTCGGTAAAGAGAATCAGTGCGGGAAAACACCGCTGGCGGATTTTTAGACTTCTGGGTGGGCATTCATAAAAAAAGTATCCATGTGCGGAAGCAGTGCGGAGATTCCCCGAACTAGGCAGGTGGTATGCTTGCGGAGACACGGAAGCTGCCGAGTTGATACATTTCTCCGTGTTCCGCTCTGCTGCAGCTGCCTGGGAGGTCTGTGTGTCTCCATTCACTTACATTGGTATCGCCACATCAGAGTGAGCGGTACTTCCCGACCTCACACCGCTTGCGGTGATCTTTATGAATGAACATTTTGCTACATTTGTACCGATAATCACCGCACAAGGCAGTGATTTATCACTCTGCTCGGTAGTGTCATTTTTCCATGCGGAAAGAGGCTTTATGAATGCTGACTTTGCCAAGTGGTCGGTAAAGTCAGCTGTTTTAAGCATCTCCGCATGCGGAAATGCTTTATGAATGATAGCCATTATGTGCGTTTTTGATGCGTTCATGCATAATATGCAACAAAACTAGCGATTTTAAAAACGCCAAAGTACAAATGCATACCCATGTGTTTTTTTTATGCGGCCCATTGAATAACATTGGTGCATAAAACACAGCATTTTACGCAATGCTAACGTTTGTGCTATCTGTGCACCGAATGTGCTATAACGAATCTGCCCTCTGAAGAGTCAGTCATACTACCGCATTGTTTTATGATTTGCTTATAAATGGTTGATTTGCTAGCTAGGTTGTAAATAACTGTTTCTTCCTTCTAGGATTAGCTAGTACCAGATTTCCTGTGCGAAATCGATAACTTTCGTTTATCGATTGTAAATACAATTCGAGATTGCATCATATAGGGACCTAGTAACCTTTCTTTAACATCACATTGCTCACAGTCTTTAAGCCGTCGGAAGTGACTATTCCCCGAACGGTGACTGGAGCGCTCCGAACTAGGGCGAATGATAGCGTTGAGGTCTCTTCGCCCTAATTGGAGACTGTCTGCTCCTCAATCAGGCAGTGGTGGCAGTGTATTTACCCGATTTCCAGCGCAAAATTGATATTTTTAGTTTACCGATTGTATATACAATCAGAATTGTACATGTATGGGCACCTCCAACTAATCTTAGCCGTTTACTACGCACACAGTGAATTTGCCTCCAGCAGTCTCTAGTGCATGAGACCTGCATGGCAACAGTGGCCTAGTAATACGGGATTGGTGGATGTTTGTCCCATTACATATTGGCCTCGATTCATAAAGCATTCCCGCATTCGGAAATGCAAAAAAACGCTCACTTTACCGACCACACACCAAAATATGCATTCATAAAGGCTTTTTCCGCATGAAAAGCCGACATTTGCGAGCAGAGTGATAAATCACCGCCTTGCGCGGTGATTATCACAGCAACAGTAACAAATGTCAATTCATAAAGATTAGAGGTAGCGGTATGCGGACGGGTATTACCGCTACCTCTGATGTGGCGAGAAGCGTGCGGAATCCGTTGCAGTGAATGGGACAGACCTCCCAAGCAGCTGCAGAGAGAACACCGCACGGAGGGATTCCGCCTGCTTCCCGTGTTTCCGCACGTCTCCCGACAGCCTAACGCCTGCCTACAGCGGAGTATCTCCGCACGTATATCACAAGTAGCTAAATTTTTATGAATTACCACCCTGAAGGCGGAAATACCGACAGCGGTGTTTCCCCGCTCGACTTTCCCCGCTCGCAGGCAGTTTTATGAATCGAGGCCATTGTCGGCAGCTGTGCGACCAATCTTTATGATCAGTCTGTTCCCGTACTTCCTGCGTATGCTAACGGGAGCAGATTAGACGGGATTGGCACGCTCTGTCGCCCTTTTCTTTCTTCCCTCTGACGATCCAGCTACCGGTCTGGTTGTCCGTCTGCGCCCGTACTTCATGCGTACGCTAACGAGAGCAGATCTCGACGGGATCGCGGGGCTGGATTGTCACAAGGGATCTATCTGTTGGGCGTAGAGATGGGCCGAACGGTTCGCCGGCGAATGGTTCCAGGCGAACTTTGGTGGTTCGCAATCGCCTGGACCAGGCGAACTTTTGCGGAAGTTCGATTCGCCCCATAATGCACTATGAGGGTCAACTTTGACCCTCTGCATCACAGTCAGCAGGCACATTGTAGCCATTCAGTCTACACTAAGCCCTGGAGCCCCCCCCCCCCCCCCTTATATAAGGCAGGCTCGCTGGCCATGACACTCACTCGTGTGCCTGCTGCAAATAGACAGACTAGGGAGAGCTGCTGCAGATTTTTTCTCCTAGGGAAAGATTAGTTAGGCTCTTGGCTTGCTCCTGGCTGATTGTTATTGCTAAAATAGCACCTCTCAACAGCTCTTTTGAGAGCTAATGTTTTCCTGATGTGTTTTTTTTTGTGTGTGTTGCTCACTGACACTGACATTATACAGCCCTATCTGTTGCAGCTGGACCTTGGTAATTGTTATTACTGTGCCAGCCAGGCCCTGCCTAACTATCTATACTGGGACACCTACCTATGCCTAGCTAACTACTGGGGCACCTACTTACCTATACGGGGACACCTACCTGCCTACCTATACTAGGGGACCTACCTATGCCTACCTACCTATACTGGGACACCTACCTATGCCTACCTAACTACTGGGGCACCTACTTACCTATACGGGGGCACCTACCTACCTACCTACCTATACTAGGGGACCTACCTATGCCTACCTACCTATACTGGGACTCCTACCTATGCCTAGTTAACTACTGGGACACCTACCTATGCCTACCTACCCTTACTGGGTCTCCTACCTATGCCTAGCTAACTACTGAGGCACCTACCTATGCCTACCTACCTATACTGGGACTCCTACCTATGCCTACCTACCTATACTGGGTCTCCTACCTATGCCTAGCTAACTACTGAGGCACCTACCTATGCCTACCTACCTATACTGGGTCTCCTACCTATGCCTAGCTAACTACTGAGGCACCTACCTACCTATACTGGGACTACTACCTATGCCTACCTACCTATACTGGGACTCCTACCTATGCCTACCTACCTATACTGGGTCTCCTACCTATGCCTAGCTAACTACTGAGGCACCTACCTATGCCTACCTACCTATACTGGGTCTCCTACCTATGCCTAGCTAACTACTGAGGCACCTACCTATGCCTACCTACCTATACTGGGACTTCTACCTATGCCTACCTACCTATACTGGGTATCCTACCTATGCCTAGCTAACTACTGAGGCACCTACCTATGCCTACCTACCTATACTGGGACTCCTACCTATGCCTACCTACCTATACTGGGTCTCCTACCTATGCCTAGCTAACTACTGCGGCACCTACCTATGCCTACCTACCTATACTGGGACTCCTACCTATGCCTACCTACCTATACTGGGTCTCCTACCTATGCCTAGCTAACTACTGAGGCACCTACCTATGCCTACCTACCTATACTGGGACTCCTACCTGGGTCTCCTACCTATGCTTAGCTAACTACTGAGGCACCTACCTATGCCTAGCTAACTACTGAGGCACCTACCTATGCCTACCTACCTATACTGGGTCTCCTACCTATGCCCAGCTAACTACTGGGACACCTACCTATGCCTACCTACCTATACTGGGTCTCCTACCTATGCCTAGCTAACTACTGGGACACCTACCTATGCCTACCTACCTATACTGGGTCTCCTACCTATGCCTAGATAACTACTGAGGCACCTACCTATGCCTACCTACCTATACTGGGACTCCTACCTATGCCTACCTACATACAAGAAGATAATAAGGTTGTTGCTTCATTGTGGTCAGACCAAATTTGATCAGCTGGACAGTCACTGTTGTTCTATCATTGAGCTACCACAGCCCGGCGACCATATGGGCTGGAAACTGCCACAGCCTACACTCTGGCCATGTTGCGCACCAGTCCAGCACGGCCGTCACTACGCAAACAGCTGTTTGCGGTGCGTTACACAGTGAGTTTGGTGCGTCAGTGTGAAGCAGAACTCTAATTACACTCCCTGATTGATGTATACACATGCAAGATGTTTTAAAGCACGTTAGGCCTGCAATTTAGCATTCAGTGTGATTTCTGCCCTTAAAACGCTGCTTTGCGTCACATCCAGATTTTTCCCCGGGACTTTTGGCATGTATCCCACTCATCCATGCCCCCCTCCAGGTATTAGACCCCTTGAAACATCTTTTCCATCACTTTTCTGGCCAGCATAATTTTCTCTATTTTTCAAAGTTCGCATCCCCATTGAAGTCTATTGCGGTTCGCAAACTTTTCCGCGAACCGAACCTTCCGCGAAGGTTCGCGAACCTAAAATTGGAGGTTCGGCCCATCTCTAGTTGGGCGATCTGTTGGCCAATCACCAGGTGTATGGATACTTTTCCAGTATTCACCTCTATTGGCGTCTCCTGACAATCTAATGTCACGGTCGTGCGGAGTCAGCGCTGTGGGAAGAAACATTAACGCCGCATCTCCCGAAGCGCCAACCTTGTCTGCGGCTTTGTTCTATCTCCCCGGCTCATCTCTGGGGACGGATAAGAGCGATGAGAACCACTGAGGACATCAGGTTCATCTTCAGCGCCGTGAGAGAGTGACTTTATGTCAGCGCTTTATTTCTGTGCCGCGGGTAAGAGGGAGACAAACAAGAGAGGGAGATAAGATCAGAGGCGCTCTCGGGGTTATGATACTGTATGCTGCATGTCAGCTCCGCACTGTCATCTAATGCACAATATTATCTATGAAAGGATGCGGCTCGTATGTTGTGGCCTGCAGCTGTCGCTGCTCACGGTTGTGATTCTCTGTATGTTACAGCCCGACTCTGAGGCCTCATCCACACCTAAAATCGAAAACACAAACGCAAGCGTTTTGCATTTTTGTGGGCTTCCCCCTTCCAGGGCTTTACTGCGTGCTGCTATTCTGGTAAAAACGCTTTTCTAAGCGCTTTTCCAGAGCGGTTTTGTAATTCACTCCCTTGACCCGGAAAAGAATAAATACAATGAGGCGTTACACCTGCTATTGCTGGAATTCTGTTTTGTCCCCACGTTTACTGCCTGATGAAGCAGGCTCGGCCTGCGAAACGCGTTGCACTTTTGGGGTACTATATAATAAATGTGATTGCTACTTTTCAGACAGTCTTTCGTGTCTGCTTTATGGAGGTAAGTCCACCACTTCCTCCAAGCAAATTTTAAAGGTTTTATCCACTTTTACCCTACTGGCACCTCTGTTCTACTGCAAAATACAATGTATTTAGTCTCAAAAACCCAACGCAATTGCCAAGCAAATTGGTTTTGTGAGCATTCAGCGCTCTAACACCCCAAAAATTGTACAGGTACTGCTTTGCTGAACGCACAGCGCACGAACCGCGCTTATATGAACCTTCTCATAGAGATGCATTGCACCAGCGTTTTGTGGGCGATTTTAGAAATCGCCTGCGCTTGAAAAAAGGGCAAAAACGCCCCTAGTGTGAACAAACCCTCAAGGCAGAAATGTATTTTAGGTCTGAATGGTGAAAAGAGGGCGTTTGAACCTGCTGAGGGGTTTTTATTGCTGTTCGTGCCCCTGCTGTGAAGATTTTTCCTCACATCCTGTCCTTGTGGGCTCCATGGACCTTCATGGCTTTAGCCACTTAAAGTGTACTTGAGGCGACATGTGACCTGATGAGATAAACATGTATATAGGGTGCAAAACATATTAATAACCGGGCTGTTTTAGGCTTGGAACTCACTAGAACTAGAAGCACTTTTCTCAGCTCTTTGTGATGTGAAAAGCTCTTGCTAATGTAATGCTATGGGTGTGATCCCACCTGAGGGATGTGATTTTGTAAAAATCCCCCATAGCATTGCATTAGCAAGAGCTTTTTAAATCACTAGAGCTTAGAAACGGTGAGGGTGTAAAAATTGCAACCCCCCCATGGGCTTATTATTTGCGATGCATTATTTAGCCCCCTAGTACACTTAGCCAGGTATAGGTGCCCCCAATATAGGTATTCAGGTATAGGTGCCCCCAGTATAGGTAGCCAGGTATAGGTGCCTCCAGTCAGTGGCATAATAAGGGGGAGCAGAGGAGTGCGGACCACCCACCCCTTCAGCAAGGAAGGGGTGACAGAAATGATCGAGGTAACATTTGCTGCATATTCGAATATGTATGTGCATTCCATATGTGTCAGCTGTACCATTTGCCGAATTTCACGTTCCCTGCATTTCACGTGTCGAAGGTAAAGTTTGTCTTATTGCTTGCGTGGTAGGTAAAGTTTACTGCTTTTCATGTGCCTGAGGTGACATTTGCCTCATTGCATGTGTCGGAGGTATCGTTTGCTGCATTTCATGTGTTGGAGGTAATATTTCCCTCATTGCATGTGTCAGAGGTAATGTTTGCCTCATTACATTGTCAGAGGTTTGCTGCATTTATTAATTAATGGTCATGGTAATTGCATTTGCTACTTTGAGGTTACTATTGCAGTATTTGGCATTTTGGGTGCTCATGATGATTACTAAATGGTATGCTAATAAATGGACTAAAAGAAAGGCAGTTAGGTACATCTTGCTAGTACTGAGTTTGACCCCTTTTTGCCTTTCGATCTGTCTCTTAATGGCATTCCTCAGATATTTTGGTTCACACTAACATAATAGCATCACACCAGTGGCGTAACAATAGGCCCTGCAGCCCATGCTACCGCGCCCCCCCCCCCCCCCCTGGGGCCCACTTCTGGCCGTTTTGTGGGGGCTGGAGGGGTGGCAGCATGAGGGGAAAGCCTTGGCCACAGCCGGCGGAGAGAGGGGAAGTCCCCCCCCCCCCCCCTCCCTCATCTCGGGGCTCTCCCCTCCAGCTAGATGCAGTGGGCAGCGGGCAGCGACGGGCAGATACATACCTTCTTCCGTGTGTTCCATCGCAGACTCCTCGCTCTAGCGGCTGACGTCACTTCCGGAAGTGACGTCAGCCGCTAGAGCGAGGAAGTCTGCAGTGGAACGCACGGAAGAAGGTATGTATCTGCCCGTCGCTGCCCGCTGCATCAAGCTGGAGGGGAGAGCCCCGAGGTGAGGGAGAGGGGGGGAACTTCCCCTCTCCCCGCTGACTGTGGCCAAGGTTTCCCCTCATGCTGCCACCCCTTCAGCCCCCACAAAATGGCCACGAGCGGGCCCCAGGGGGGGCCCGCTCTGAAATTCTGCAGGGGGGCCCGGTGGGGCCTAGTTACTCCCCTGCATCACACGGCTTCTTCAGATTTATTGTCAGCACATCCATGATGAGAATCTCCGGTTTCACCACATTATGAGGGAAACGTTGCTTTCTTATTGTTTGGGGAACATTACTACCTTTTGGGTCACAAAACACCTAACTGTGTTTTGGGAGGAAACTCAGGGCAGAGTTACACCATTACATTACAGTAAGCTCCACCCATGTCATGCCCTCATCCATTTTTCACTGTGGTGTGCTCACTCCTCTCCTTTATATTTTTCAGGGGGGTGTCTTAAAATAATCGGCACCGGGTGTCAAATGCACTAGCTATGCCACTGCCCCAGTATAGGTAGCCAGGTATAGGTGCGCCCAGCATAGGTAGCTAGGTATAGGTGCGCCCAGCATAGGTAGCTAGGTATAGGTGCCCCAGTATAGGTTAGCCAGGTATAGGTGCCCCAGTATAGGTTAGCCTGGTATAGGTGCCCTAGTATAGGTTAGCCAGGTATCCGCAGGGCTCCGATGGCAAGTGAACTTCACGTGGACCCCAGAACTAGGTGAGTTTTTACTACAACCGCTTCCGCTGCAATAAATCTCAGCAAAGGTGGGGGGCACAGAGAGTGGACCTAAAGAGAGGGAGGGAGGAATCAGGTCGCCCACCCCGTCACTGAGCCCCAGTGTGCCTGCTGCTCTCCCCACACCATCACTGCGCCCCGGGCGGACACCTGCCTCGTTTCTTTTGAATGCATTTGAGTATGAGAGATTGGTTAGGAAATGTGATAGTAAAATATCAGTAACATCCCTGATTTCTTACTACCTGCACTACCCAGCACCCAAATTACCAGATGACCTGAACTCTTGCACATGACAGAAGGAAAACATAGAGAAATGCTCCCTGTATGTATTTATAGAGTTTAGCCTGTCTAATTCCCCCTCATCTGTGTATAATCACAATTTGTATATTGATCTCTCCCCTGTGTCACCTGACTGCCATGGCAGAGATGGCAGATAAGCTCATTTGAAAGCACAGGGTGTTAACAATATGTCTGCGTCCATGCATCAGGAAGTGGAAACAGTGCAGATTTATTTTAGGATTTGTATCAGCTGTGGCAAAGAATTTTTTTTCTTTAAAGGTTATTATGCTTTTGTGTATCTTTTAGAGCAGAGGGGATGTTCTGAGTTTAGGTCCGTTTTTCTTTTTTTTAAATGTATGTGACAGTAGACCTACAGGAGAGAAGAGGGGCAGCAGGGAGTGGACTGGCCTGCCTGGTGAGGTGACTATTACCAAATTCGAATTCACCCCACCGGTTTATTTTTATGAATTGCTGAGAACTGCACTTTGCCGGCCAGCACAGAACCTGCTCAGTGCTGCGGCACCCATTATAAAACAGAGAATCAATTAGTTCAGCAGTTCATTACTTCTGCAAATTGTAGCAACAGCTTTAATCTCCTGAACAATAACGTTGTCAGCAGTGAGATGGGGAACAAGACTAGGAGGCAATTGTGCAGAAGCTGTATCTGTCTGTTTGCCTCTCTCCCTCCATTCATTGTGTGAGCAGAGGCCGAGTACTGTGACTAGAGTTGGGCCGAACGGTTCGCCTGCGAACGGTTCCATGCGAACTTCAGTGGTTCGCGTTCGCGTCCCGCAGGCGAACTTTTGCGGAAGTTCGGTTCGCCCCATAATGCACCATGAGGGTCAACTTTGACCCTCTACATCACAGTCAGCAGGCCCAGTGTAGCCAATTAGGCTACACTAGCCCCTGGAGCCACTCCCCCCCTAATAAAAGGCAGGCAGCGGCAGCCATTACGGTCACTCGTGTGCCTGCGTTAGAGAGAGTAGGGCGAGCTGCTGCAGACTGTCTCTCATAGGGAAAGATTAGTTAGGCTTAGCTTGTTCCTGGCTGCATACCTGTTCTGTTCAGTGAGCCCACCATACCTGTTCTGTTCAGTGAACCCACTGGATACCTGCATACCTGTTCAGTGAACCTGCCACTGCATACCTGTTCTGTGAACCCACCACTGCATACCTGTACTGTGAACCCACCACTGCATACCTGTACTGTGAACCCACCACTGCATACCTGTTCTGTGAACCCACCACTGCATACCTGTTCTGTGAACCCGCCACTGCATACCTGTTAAGTGAACCCGCCACTGCATACCTGTTCTGTGAACCCACCACTGCATACCTGTTCTGTGAACCCACCACTGCATACCTGTTCAGCGAACCCACCACTGCATACCTGTTCAGTGAACCCACCACTGCATACCTGTTCAGTGAACCTGCCACTGCATACCTGTTCTGTGAACCCACCACTGTATACCTGTTCAGTGAACCCGCCACTGCATACCCGTTGTGTTCAGTGAACCCGCCACTGTATACCTGTTCAGTGAACCTGCCACTGCATACCTGTTCTGTGAACCCACCACTGCATACCTGTTCTGTTCAGTGAACCCGCCACTGCATACCTGTTCTGTTCATCAGCCAGGCGACCATATGGGCTGTAAAGCCACCAAAACCTGCACTCTCGCCATGGTGCGCACCAGTCCAGCACGGCCGTCACTACACAAACAGCTGTTGGCGGTGCGTTACACGGTGAGTTTGGTGTGTCAGTGTGAAGCAGTACCTTAATTACACTACCTGATTGATGTATACACATGCAAGATGTTTGAAAGCACTTTAGGCCTGTCATTTAGCATTCAATGTGATTTCTGCCCTTAAAACGCTGCTTTGCGTCAAATCCAGATTTTTCCCGGGGACTTTTGGCATGTATCCCACTCCGCCACCTGGGGGTCCAGGTGTTAGACCCCTTGAAACATCTTTTCCATCACTTTTGTGGCCAGCATAATTTTTTTTTTTTTTTCAAAGTTCGCATCCCCATTGAAGTCTATTGCGGTTCGCGAACTTTTACGCGAACCGAACCTTACGCGGAAGTTCGCGACCCCGGTTCGCGAACCTAAAATCGGAGGTTCGGTCCCACTCTAACTGTGACTCATATCACACATATAATGTTTCCCAGCTTAAAGGAACACTCTCAAACCAAGTGTTCTAATAAAATGTACAAATAATGTCTAAGTAGCTGTGTAAACATTTTCTTATTTTTTATGTTACATATCAGAGGCAAAAGCTTTAATTCATTGTATGTAGATTTTAGTTCAGTTTGAATGTCTCATTAGCATAGGTGAATCTCTGCAGTCTGCCATGCTAAGAACAGTGTAATATTGAAGCAGAGTTATATGCAATGGCTGTGGTGTCAGGTTTCACGTACTATTACAAATGTTTATATTGCACATAAGATACATTTCATTTGCTTTCTGCAAACTGCTCAGTCAGATTCAGGCAGCTGCTAAGAGCTTTCTCTCACACACAAGATTAACAGATGCAGTGTGAGGGAATCCCCCCTCCCTTCACGATGTAGGCCCCATTCACACTTGCGGTTCGAGTCCGCAAGTGTCCGGGGGTCCGGGTCCGGGGGCCGCAAAGAGACCGTACGGGTCTCTGCGGTGGCCACAAGGCGGCACAAGTTGCGGATCCAAAATGTATCAGTTCCGGGTACAATAAAGTAGCCTAAACTAGATACATTGCAGTGCCAGAAAGGCACCGCAAGCATGGGGGATACCGGCGTGTAGTCCGGGCCCCCCAAGTGGCAAAGGACCGGTGCTGGAAGCATCCGGTCCTATTGCCAGTGTGATGAGAAACATCCGTTTCTCATTGCACAGCATGGGCCGCATGTTCGGGTCAGGATCCGGCCCGGGTCCGCAGCCGCACCGGGACGGACTGAAAAATAGCGCATGTTGGAAAAAAAGCCGGATCGTCCCGGAGCTGCGTTCCCGGATCGGATCCGGATCCGGACGGCGCACGAGTGTGAATGGATACATTGATTAACAATGTATCCATTCACCATTCGCTGTGTACGGAGCGTTCCGGGTCCGGGGAAGCCGGACCTGGACCGCTAATGTGAACCGGGCCGTAGTTCATCAGACTTTGGCATCACTAAAGTGTGAACGGAATTTGTTATCAGTAAACAAAGAGATAATCAGTCAAATTTATACACCCACTCTTAACAGTACTTCCCAAATAATTCCTTTAACCCGCCTTCCGAAAACATCATAGCTCCCTGATAGACAGTCCCACTTTGGGAACCCATTCCCTTTGTCCCTCTTTCTTCCTCATCTGTCAGGACTGACGTACAGCTATATTACTATTATTACTATTTATTTAGTATTGATATAGCACTGACACCTTTCACGGCGCTGTACAGAGTATATTGTCTTGTCACTAACTGCCCTTCAGAGGGGCTCACAATACAATCCCTACCCATAGTCATATGTCTCTATGTATGTATCGTAGTCTAGGGGGAAGCCAATTAAAGCGGACCCAAACCAAACATTTTTTTTTTAATTCAAAATATTTAGTTGCACCGCTCTGACACATACAGATAAATAAACACTCCTTTAAGCCTATGAGCATTTCAGTGCATGCTTTACACCCTTCTCTTTTCATAACTAGGGTTATACAGGTGGCAACCATTACTTCTGAGCTTAGTAGGAGGTTTTAGATCATGGGTGTGTTTGTCATCAGCTACCCTCCCTCACAGGGGCGTCGTCTATGTGAAATCTCACACAAGCTTAGATCACCTCCCCTGTGACATCATCAGTAGCAGCCTTTGTTTTGTTTTTGTTTTTTATCTCCTCCACCAGTCTGCCGGATTCTGTCCCGGCAATATGAAAGGAAGGGAGGGGTTCCTCCAATAGATGTAAAATATTTGTCATCATGCAGCTGAAAAAAGGCCGCTATTTATTATTATAGTTTAGAAAATTAATTTTAATCCTGAAATCTTGTATTTTTAATTTGGGTCCACTTTAACTTATCTGGGTGTTTTTGGGATGTGGGGGGGAAACTGGAGTGTCCGGAGGAAACCCACGCAGATACAGGGAGAACATACAAACTCCAACCGGGGACCCAGCGCAGCAAGGCGAGAGCACCAACCACTACGCCACCGCACTGCTTATTTGTGAATATGTAATTTTGTTTTTATATGTATTTTCCGCTTTCATTGACTTTATTCTCATCTTGTCAACTGATCTATTTCTCATTTTCAAATGCTAATAAGAAGGAAAACTAATGATGAAGGAGAGGACCAATGTGGATCGAATGAAAAAACTACATATTTCGCTCATGAATTGTTCCTGGTAATTGTGGATGGGAGATGCAGATGTCTGATTCTGATTAATTTCCACTTTCCAAAGAGTGTCTTTCAGGTTTTTGCAAAAATCTACATTTCCGATAACTGATTTCCACAGAATGTTATTTTTTTTGGTCAATACAGTTAGTGAATTGTAATAAATACTTTTTTTTTTGCAAAATCCGCTATATTTTGCAGGTGTTTGCTATTATGCATAATCCACATTTCGGCAATTGCAGTAAACTTCTCTAATTGGCTGGTTGCTTCCGAGTCTTCAGACTGGCCTAAAATGTCTGCGGTAATCCGATTTTTGTTCTACGATACTGACTCTCTGATTGGTCCAGTGCCTCTAAGTCTTGTGGTGGTTAGCCTAAAATTCCTGAGTCTCGGTAATTCAGTACTTCCATGGAATTACGATTTCCTGTGTACCACTTTCTGCCGTGGGAAGCCAACTTGGGATTTGGGAGCTCATCAGGGGTGTGATTAGAGATGTGGCAGGGGTGTGGTTAGAGATGTGGCAGGGGTGTGTCTTAAAATTGTTGCTCTTTCTTTTCTCAAAAAGTTGGAAGCTAAAGTATGAAAAAAAGTGTAGAAACTATATATATATATATATATATATATATATATATATATATATATATATATATATATACACACACACAGTGGGTTGCAAAAGTATTCGGCCCCCTTGAAGTTTTCCACATTTTGTCATATTACTGCCACAAACATGAATCTATTTTATTGGAATTCCACGTGAAAGACCAACACAAAGTGGTGTACACATGAGAAGTGGAGCGAAAATCATACATGATTCCAAACATTTTTTACAAATAAATAACTGCAAAGTGGTGTGTGCGTAATTATTCGGCCCCCTTTGATCTGAGTGCAGTCAGTTGCCCATAGACATTGCCTGATGAGTGCTAATGACTAAATAGAGAGCACCTGTGTGTAATCTAATGTCAGTACAAATACAACTGCTCTGTGAGGGCCTCAGAGGTTGTCTAAGAGAATATTGGGAGCAACAACACCGTGAAGTCCAAAGAACACACAAGACAGGTCCAAGACAGGCCAGGGATCAAGTTATTGAGAAATTGAAAGCAGGCTTAGGCTACAAAAAGATTTCCAAAGCCTTTAACATCCCAAGGAGCACTGTTCAAGCGATCATTCAAAATTGGAAGGAGTATGGCACAACTGTAAACCTACCAAGACAAGGCCGTCCACCTAAACGCACAGGTCGAACAAGGAGAGCTCTGATCAGAAATGCAGTCAAGAGGCCCATGGTGACTCTGGATGAGCTGCAGAGATCTACAGCTCAGGTGGGAGACTCTGTCCATAGGACAACTATTAGTCATGCACTGTACAAAGTCGGCCTTTATGGAAGAGTGGCAAGAAGAAAGGCATTGTTAACAGAAAGCATAAGAAGTCCCGTTTGCAGTTTGCCACAACCCATGTGGGGGACACAGCAACCATGTGGAAGAAGGTGCTCTGGTCAGATGAGACCAAAATGGAACTTTTTGGCCACAATGCTAAACGCTATGTGTGGCAGAAAACGAACACTGCACATCACTCTAAACACACCAGCCCTGCTATCAAATATGGTGGTGGCAGCATCATGCTCGGGGGGGTGCATCTCTTCAGCAGGGACAGGGAAGCTGGTCAGAGTTGATGGGAAGATGGATGGAGCCAAATACAGGGCAAACTTGGAAGAAAACCTCTTGGAGACTGCAAAAGACTTGAGACTGGGGCGGAGGTTCACCTTCCAGTAGGATAATGACCCTAAACATAAAGCCAGGGCAACAATGGAATGGTTTAAAGGAAAGGTTCAGGGAGGGTGGGTAAAAAATAAAAATCAAATTCCACTTACCTGGGGCTTCCTCCAGCCCGTGGCAGGCAGGAGGTGCCCTCGCCGCCGCTCCGCAGGCTCCCGGTGGTCTCCGGTGGCGCGCCCGACCTGGCCAGGCCGGCTGCCAGGTCGGGCTCTTCTGCGCTCCAAGGCCCGGAACTTCTGCGTCCCACGCCGGCGCTCTGACGTCATCGGACGTCCTCCGTGCTCTACTGCGCATGCGCAGTAGTTCTGCGCATGCGCAGTAGAGCCCGGAGGACGTCCGATGACGTCAGAGCGCCGGCGTGGGACGCAGAAGTTCCGGGCCTTGGAGCGCAGAAGAGCCCGACCTGGCAGCCGGCCTGGCCAGGTCGGGCGCGCCACCGGAGACCACCGGGAGCCTGCGGAGCGGCGGCGAGGGCACCTCCTGCCTGCCACGGGCTGGAGGAAGCCCCAGGTAAGTGGAATTTGATTTTTATTTTTTACCCA
The DNA here is from genome assembly GCF_040937935.1 of Hyperolius riggenbachi. Classification (NCBI taxonomy): domain Eukaryota; kingdom Metazoa; phylum Chordata; class Amphibia; order Anura; family Hyperoliidae; genus Hyperolius; species Hyperolius riggenbachi. The sequence goes on along the minus strand of NC_090656.1, from coordinate 18,627,453 downwards.
CCCTCCCTGAACCTTCCCTTTAAAACAAAACATATTTATGTGTTAGAATGTCCCAGTCAAAGTCCAGATCTAAATCCAATCGAGAATCTGTGGCAAGATCTGAAAACTGCTGTTCACAAACGCTGTCCATCTAATCTGACTGAGCTGGAGCTGTTTTGCAAAGAAGAATGGGCAAGGATTTTTAGCCTCTAGATGTGCAAAGCTGGTAGAGACATACCCTAAAAGACTGGCAGCTGTAATTGCAGCAAAAGGTGGTTCTACAAAGTATTGACTCAGGGGGCCGAATATAATGCACACACCACTTTTCACATATTGATTTGTAAAAAATGTTTGGAATGATGTATGATTTTTGTTCCACTTCTCACGTGTACACCACTTTGTATTGATCTTTCATGTGGAATTCCAATAAAATTGATGCATGTTTGTGGCAGTAATGTGACAAAATGTGGAAAACTTCAAGGGGGCCGAATACTTTTGCAAGCCACTGTATGTATATATATTTGCATAGAATTGCATAAAAAAATTTGGTTTGTGCTGCTCACCCCTTGGTAATTTATATATATATATACACACACACAGTACTGTATATACAATAAAAAACGATCCCTTGGGGCAATGTTACCCTATGACGGTGTTCCCACAGCAGCGTTGTGATTTTTTTCAAAATTGCAAACACACTGCATGTAGCATTTTTTGGAATAATTAATTCAAAAATCGCTCTAAAAATTGCACTCACAAATTGCTAGGAATTGCTATTGTGATTTTGGTGTGCACTAGCCCAGAGGAGGAGTGGAGAGAGACTGAGAATAGCCTGAGATGGAGCAGAGAGCTTATCTGTATTGCAGTCCCACATCGCACAGAGGCTACTTGCCTGTAACAGGACTCCTGTCCCTGCTGGTCTCTCACAGAAGTCAGAAAGCAGCCCTCCTGGAGTCTAGGGACTGTCAAAAACTTTTCAACTTGTATAACACCTTATCCACACATGCAGTCATTATAACATTGGGAAGAGACCAGACAGATTTTTGTCGACGGACCCTCCAGGCAAGCTCTGCATCATGCTGTGTATATTTACCAGCTTGCCTGTCCTTTAATTGCACTTTTATCAGCTAACCTAGTGTTTGGCCCAGTGCACACCAAAACCGCTAGCAGATCCACAAAACGCTAGCGGTTTTGGGTGCGGATGACAGAGATTTGGGCCAGTGCACAACGAGCGGATTTGGATGCGATCCGCCAGCCGCATCCGCCTGAGCATCTGCATGGCTAATGCAATTGAATGGGCTGGTGCACACCGGCGGTTTGAGGTTTTTAGCAAACCGCAAACATGCAGCAAGAGGCACGTTTGCGGTTTGCTAAAAACCTCAAACCGCAGGCGGATGTGGCCGGCGGATCCGCCCGGTGTGCACTGGGCCTTACACATTGCCTTAAAACAACAAACCTGAATACACCAGACCAGCCCTAAATCACGGCCTAGGGTGAGAGTGCCCCCTTCCACCCTGGCCAGTGTGGGCCTGCCTGCTACTGCAGCTGAGCTGAACATGCAGGCATATGGGAACAGTCAGAAAAACCACCTGGGGGGCCCAGCAGAGGTCGGAGGCCCTGGGGCAATTGCGTCCTTTGCCTCTATGGTAGCGCCGGCCCTGTTCCTTGGTATGGCACGACTTTTGGTGACTTTTTGCCGCATCCCCGACGCAGGTCAAGAACTGCGTTAACGCTGCATTAAATTGCAGCTATCTGTGTCAGCCCGGAAGTCATGTTAGTTTATGGCGACGCATGGATTTGTAAGAATTCACTGACGCAATGTCATAGCGCGCATGCGCATTTTAGGGAATCCGCTTTTGTGCACATCCGCATAACCGAAGCAGGAAGTGATGGCAAGGGTGCATCACTTTCTGCTTGGCCGGTGGCCAGATAGGCAACACTGCGCAAAAGCGCGGTGTTCCTTAAAGGCCTGTTTTTTTTGACGATGCGCTGCGTCGTGTGTGATGCACCACATTGCTGCCGCTGGTTTCTGGGATGAAACCAGCCTCAGACTCCATTCACACTTGTGTGCCGGTCAGCGGAGAGTGTGGTGTCTGCTCCGATGGTCCGCCGTGGAGCGTGGGGCGGATGCGGTCCCCCATAGGCTATCTTAGGGAACACCTCGGCCTGCCCGGGATTACCGCAGACTGCACAGAAGTGCAGATCTGTTGCAGAGTGACAATTTATAAAATAGGAGCTGTTCACTGCCAGTTTAGCGATGAGCGGAGAATGGACCAAAAATGTAAGTTCTCCGCTCTAGTGGGAACACAACCTAACTGTCTACAGCTTTAACATCCACCTAAACCTCAATCCACATGATACAGACTTCTCCTATCCAAGCAATTTATTACTATCGATAAGAATCGACAGAGCACCTTGCCTTTTCTTTATCTTGCGGGTGAAACATCGATAACGATCTTCTCCAGCTAAGAAGAAAACAGGATGTTCTCTCTCTCCAATCCATGCGCATCAATGAGAACTCAAGTGTTAAAGTGACCTTCCCAGGGGGTCCTCTGCGTCATGTTCCTCCATCTAAATGACACAGAAAAGTACATTTTATCAATAGATATTCAAGCTCTCCCATTGTTGCGCATGGAATAATGAAAAATGTCTCTTTCTCGCTATCTTTTGTTCTGGCTGTCGAGATAGGCTTCTCCCTTTGTGCTGCGACGATGTGATTTATAATGGAAATGACTAGGTAATTATGTTACTTGTCAAAAGGTATCTCCGAGCGAGTATAATCTGCTGCTTGCTTCCCTCTCATTGGTGGGAAGTTGAGATATAATTGTATCCAATGGTCCGGCGCCATTACATTGACAATGTAATCAAATGATATCGCAGTAATTGTTTGAACAGATAGCGAGGTGCTTTCGCTGGCGGGGAGATCAAAGGCGTGGCGTGTTCTTTTTTCCCTTTAGTCCTCTGGGAAATGTTGAAAGTGATAACACACAAATACTTACACATGACAGTATAAAGCTATTTGTCTTTTGTAGGTCTTTCTTTTTTTGATATGTTTCCGTTTTAGCTTCTTCTACAAAGCATTCAGCGCAGTTTACAGTAGTGGTGTAGAGACAGCTATATCAGCTGCTACGGGGACAAGATGGGATCCAGTCTAGCCAGCCCCGGACCGTCCATGAGGCACGGTGAGGCAGGTTCCTCAGGCAGCGGAAGTTGGAGGGGGGTTCGGTGCCCACCTGGCTGGGGGGGTGGGACGCTGAGATGGAGGGGGTAGCAGCCAGGAAGGGGGCGCAGTGGGCACAGCAGTGGGGAAGGGGGATCAGATCCCCCCTCCCTCACCTGGGGCTCCCCTGTCCATGCTCCCCCCTCCTTTTGCCCTATTTGCCCAGCATTTAAAGAGGAACTGTCGCAAAAACCTTAAAATTTAAAACACATACAGGTAAGAAGTACATTTTTAACAGAGTAAAATGAGCCATACGTTACTTTTCTCTTATGTTTCTGTCACTTACTGTAGGTAGTAGAAATCTGACATTACCGACAGGTTTTGGGTTAGTCCATATCTTCATGGGGGATTCTCAGCATGGCCTTTATTCTTTAGAAAGACATAACCTGAAAAAGATGCTGGCCAGCCTCCCTGCCAGTGTTGCCAACCTTTCACGTTATTTTTTACTGACAAATACCTAAAAATTTACTGACAAAAGTTTTTTTTTACTGACACAATCACCTGCGCCGCACTGAAAAATGGGCGTGGTCACGCAACAGAATGTGGGCGTGGTCATGGGTGGGGGCAAATATACATGATTTTAGTATTGCTGTAAAAGGTCTGCCAGGGAAGTTTGAGCTCTGCCATAGTGTTTTCCCCCCTTCCCCCAAAATACATGTAATCTTACAGCATTTCACCAAAAATCCACGTAATCTGGCAGAGGTTCTTCCAAAATACAGACAATATGGCGGTGGTTCCCAAAAAATAGATGTAATCTGGCAGCAGCGATTTCCCCAACATACACATAATCTGGCAGCAGTTCCCCAAAATACACTTAATTTGACAGCAGTGGTTCCCCAAAAATAGGTAGCCAGGTCTATAAGTGTCCCCAGAATAGGTGGCCAGGGGTATAGATGTCCCCAGAATAGGTAGCCAGGGGTAGAGATGTCCCCAGAACAGGTAGCCAGGGGTAGAGATGTCCCCAGAACAGGTAGCCAGGGGTAGAGATGTCCCCAGAACAGGTAGCCAGGGGTAGAAATGTCCCCAGAACAGGTAGCCAGGGGTAGAGATGTCCCCAGAACAGGCAGCAGAACAGGTAGCCCGGGGTAGAGATGTCCCCAGAACAGGTAGCCAGGGGTAGAGATGTCCCCAGAACAGGTGGCCAGATGTCCCCAGAACAGGTAGCCAGGGGTAGAGATGTCCCCAGAACAGGTAGCCAGATGTCCCCAGAACAGGTGGCCAGGGGTAGAGATGTCCCCAGAACAGGTGGCCAGGGGTAGAGATGTCCCCAGAACAGGTGGCCAGGGGTAGAGATGTCCCCAGAACAGGTAGCCAGGGGTAGAGATGTCCCCAGAACAGGTAGCCAGGTGTCCCCCCCAGCAGGCAGCAGGAGGGGAGCAGCGCAAAGGGGGAGCGGTGGGGAAGAGGGGGAAGTCTCCCCCCCCCCTTCCCTCACCTTAGGTCTCCCCCCTCCAGGTACACTTTAAACATCAGATCCGTCTCATATGTCCCTTACTGCCCAGAACTCCATTCTGAGCACAAGTGATAATCTGCATAGAGTGCAGTGATGTAATCAGCCTGGACAGGCTGTGTGGCAGTTAATGAAAAGTTTGCATTTTAGGGAACCATTGCCACACAGCCTGAACAGACTGATCACATCACTGTGCTCTATGCAGAACATGAAAATCCCTGCACAGTGCCCATTCATGCAGCACATGACCAGGGCAGACATCAGATGCCTCCTGCACTTGTCTCCAGCAGCAGCCCCTGGAGCACAATAAACAGTAGGCAGGGGTCACACTTGTCTATCAGTTTTCTACACTTTGCAGAAAACTGAAAGACAAATGTGACCCCTGCCTTACAGCAGCTAATGTAATTTATAGAGAAAACTGACAAATTGCGCAAGATGTCAGTTTTTTTTCTGCGTGCAAAATCTGCATTAGAGTGTGACATTGCTTATTGATTAACATGAGTTCTCAGTTGAAGTCAGTTTTTCTGTGCAGAAAACGCGTCCGAAAGCCGATAAGTGTGACCCCTGCCTTAAACTTTTTTTTCATTAGCGTTTCCTCACCACTCCTCTTTAATGTCCGTCTCCCTGCTCCCTGGCTCCTGGAGGCTGCATGCAACCCTCTCCAGCCAGCACCACTGTCAGAGGACTTGGAGACTGACACACTCAGTCAGTCATTCAGCCGCTCTGAGTGCGCACACATTCCCGGGCTTCCTGATACAGTGACAGAGGCGGGGGTGGAGTCGGCCGGGGAAAGAAAGGGGAGGGGATGTGAGGCTTGTGTGGGACAGAAATGCCTGCTACTGGCTGCCACAGCGAGTGGGGGGCAGAAGTAAATAACTGCAACAACCCGCCCCCGGCAAGTGCAGGAATGTAATGCAATTTATACGGACGCAGCCAAAGTGTTTACGGAAATCACGGGCACTTCAATTTAACTGTTTATTTACGGACAATCCGTAAATTTACTGACGGTTGGCAACACTGCTCCCTGCTCACCGTACACTTTTTTGGCAGTTGGACGGAGCAACTGCCATTCACTAAGTGCTTTTTAACTTCAAGAAAACCCTGAGAACCCCCCATGAGAAGATGGGCTAGTCCAAAATCTGTCGGTAATGTCAGATTTGTATTACTTACTGTAAGTGACAGCAACATAGGAGAAAAGTAATTTATGGCTCATTTTACTCTGGAAGAAATGTATTTCTTATTTGTCTATGTTTACATGTATTTTAAATTTTAAGATTTTCGTGAAAGAGCTCCTCTAAGTCAGCAGCGAGCGCGGAATCAGGTGAGGGGGGGGGGTAGTCTGATCCCCCTCCCCAACGCTGTGCCCGCTGCTCCCCCCCTCCTGGCTGGTACCCCCTCCAGGCTACCTATACTGGGGTCAATGATACTAACTATAGGGGGAGGGGGCTGCATCCTCACAAGTTTGCCTTAGGGGGCAAAAAGTCTAGAACTGAGTCTAGCTCTAGGTTTCTGACTTGTACTTTTGCGCAGGACCGAAGTAAAACATAGAGAAATGCATCCTGTATGTATTTAGAGAGTTTAGTCTAATCCCCCCTCATCTGTGATTGTAATTGGAGCTCTCATATTTGTCAGCTCAGGAATATCTGCTGCTACAGCAGAGCAGCTGATTTGTAAACACAGGATGTTAACCCTATGTTTGCTTCCATGAAAGCGGGAAGTAGACACACTACAGATTTATTGCAGGATTTATTTCAGTCGTAACAAACGTTTTTTTCTTTAAAGGTTATCATGCTGTTGCTTATCCAATCTTCCCACGTCACTGTGACTCATGTATTCATATATAAGTGTGAATCTTCTCCACATCAATTCCTCAGAAAAAAATACAAAACAAACCACACATAGCGTAATACTGTATATTATAAATGTCCACTCCGTAACGCCAAGTTCTCAAAAGTCCGTGCACCGGCTCCCACCAGGTATCCAAGTCACACAGACAGGGCCGGCCCGCTCATGAGGCGGGGTGAAACTTTTGCCTCAGGCGGCAAATTTCTAGGGGCGGCATCCGCCCATCGGTGGGTGCGGGGAGCCGGCCGCCCAGCTGGAGGGGTAGCGGGCAGGACGGGGGTATTGGGCCTAGCGGCGGGGAGGGGGGTCGGACCCCCCCCCTCCCTCGCCTGGGTCCCCCGTCCTCCGCTCCCCTCCAGCCTTAAATAGATAAGAAGCGCAACTCGTAAGAGGCAGTGGGCAGGGAGGACTCACTTCTTCCTCGATCCAGCGTGCGCTCCACTGACGTCACTTCCTGCAACGCCGCCCACTGTATTGTAAGTGGACGGCGCTGCAGGAAGGGACGTCAGTGGAGCGCACGCTGGATCGAGCGAGGAAGAGATGAGTCCTCCCTGCCCACTGCCTCTTGCGAGTTGCGCTTCTTATCTATTTAAGGCTGGAGGGGAGCGGAGGATGGGGGACCAAGGCGAGGGAGGGGGGGTCCGACCCCCCACCCCGCCGCTAGGCCCAATACCCCCGCCCTGCCCGCTACCCCTCCAGCTCGGCGGCGGCGGTCCCTCCCACGGGGGGGCGGCGGCAGCAATCATTTTTTCCTCAGGCAGCAAAAAGTCTTGGGCCGGCCCTGCACACAGACCCTCACCATATAGTGTGACTGCTAATCCACAGACAGCAAATAGGCATCAGATCAAAATAGAACCGGCTAAACTGTATCCTCCAGCGAACCACCATTCACCACACGTGGCCTCTCACCTTATTCTCTTACTCTCACTTCCATGTAGCATGAGGTCAAAGAGATTTTAAATACTTTGAAGAGATTGCAATTTTAATGCAAGTTTACAATAATAAGCATTTAAGAAATGGGAAAAGTTGAAGTGGCAGTCAGTTCCCCTCCCCCCCCCCCCCCAAAAAAAAAAACCATTAATATTGATGACATAAGCTATATAAATGTTTGCACTGATGCAGAGTACCCTTTTAAGCCTGTATGGATAGGTGAGCTTTGGGAATTTCTCTTGCTCAGTTTGAGGTTTAGCTGAGGTTAAATGGGAAATCAATGACTTTAAATATTCAAAAGGCTATATTTCCTGTGAATTAGTCAGCGGGGACGAAGCTAGAAGGACAGATTGCTTGATTGACAGATCCAAAGATATTACACTAGCTGCCTGGTTTGTGCACAGCAGGAGTTGTGAAAATACCTTCTGAGAGCGCATTTAAATTGAAATTTCAGAGAAAAATGCAGTCAATTCAGTTCAGCACCACTGTGTGTGTGTGTGTGTGTGTGTGTGTGTGTGTGTGTGTGTGTGTGTGTGTGTGTATACAGTGTATATATATATATATATATATATATATATTCAGGGAGTGCAGAATTGTTAGACAAATGAGTATTTTGACCACATCATCCTCTTTATGCATGTTGTCTTACTCCAAGCTGTATAGGCTCAAAAGCCTACTACCAATTAAGCATATTCGGTGATGTGCATCTCTGTAATTAGAAGGGGTGTGGTCTAATGACATCAACACGCTATATCAGGTATGCATAATTGTTAGGCAACTTCCTTTCCTTTGGCAAAATGGGTCAAAAGAAGGACTTGACAGGCTCAGAAAAGTCAAAAATAGTGAGATATCTTGCAGAGGGATGCAGCACTCTTAAAACTGCAAAGCTTCTGAAGTGTGATCATCGAACAATCAAGCGTGTAATTCAAAATAGTCAACAGGGTCGCAAGAAGCGTGTGGAAAAACCAAGGCGCAAAATAACTGCCCATGAACTGAGAAAAGTCAAGCGTGCAGCTGCCAAGATGCCACTTGCCACCAGTTTGGCCATATTTCAGAGCTGCAACATCACTGGAGTGCCCAAAAGCACAAGGTGTGCAATACTCAGAGACATGGCCAAGGTAAGAAAGGCTGAAAGACGACCACCACTGAACAAGACACACAAGCTGAAACATCAAGACTGGGCCAAGAAATATCTCAAGACTGATTTTTCTAATGTTTTATGGAATGATGAAATGAGAGTGAGTCTTGATGGGCCAGATGGATGGGCCTGTGGCTGGATTGGTAAAGGGCAGAGAGCTCCAGTCCGACTCGGACGCCAGCAAGGTGGAGGTGGAGTACTGGTTTGGGCTGGTATCATCAAAGATGAGCTTGTGGGGCCTTTTCGGGTTGAGGATGTAGTCAAGTTCAACTCCCAGTCCTACTGCCAGTTTCTGGAAGACACCTTCTTCAAGCAGTGGTACAGGAAGAAGTCTGCATCCTTCAAGAAAAACATGATTTTCATGCAGGACAATGCTCCATCACACGCGTCCAAGTACTCCACAGCGTGGCTGGCAAGAAAGGGTATAAAAGAAGAAAAACTAATAACATTGCCTCCTTGTTCACCTGATCTGAACCCCATTGAGAACCTGTGGTCCATCATAAAATGTGAGATTTACAAGGAGGGAAAACAGTACACCTCTCTGAACAGTGTCTGGGAGGCTGTGGTTGCTGCTGCACGCAATGTTGATGGTGAACAGATCAAAACACTGACAGAATCCATGGATGGCAGGCTTTTGAGTGTCCTTGCAAAGAAAGGTGGCTATATTGATCACTGATTTGTTTTTGTTTTGTTTTTGAATGTCAGAAATGTATATTTGTGAATGTTGAGATGTTATATTGGTTTCACTGGTAAAAATAAATAATTGAAATGGGTATATATTTGTTTTTTGTTAAGTTGCCTAATAATTATGCACAGTGATAGTCACCTGCACACACAGATATCCCCCTAAAATAGCTAAAACTAAAAACAAACTAAAAAACTACTTTCAAAAATATTCAGCTTTGATATTAATGAGTTTTTTGGGTTCATTGAGAACATGGTTGTTCAATAATAAAAGTATTCCTCAAAAATACCACTTGCCTAATAATTCTGCACTCCCTGTGTATATATATATATATATATATATATATATATATATATATATATATATATATATATATATATATATATATATATATATATACAGTGGAGGAAATAATTATTTGACCCCCTCACTGATTTTGTAAGTTTGTCCAATGACAAAGAAATGAAAAGTCTCAGAACAGTAACATTTCAATGGTAGGTTTATTTTAACAGTGGCAGATAGCACATCAAAAGGAAAATCGAAAAAATAACCTTAAATAAAAGATAGCAACTGATTTGCATTTCATTGAGTGAAATAAGTTTTTGAACCCCTACCAACCATTAAGAGTTCTGGCTCCCACAGAGTGGTTAGACACTTTTACTCAATTAGTCACCCTCATTATGGACACCTGTCTTAACTAGTCACCTGTATAAAAGACACCTGTCCACAGAATCAATCAATCAAACAGACTCCAAACTCTCCAACATGGGAAAGACCAAAGAGCTGTCCAAGGATGTCAGAGACAAAATTGTAGACCTGCACAAGGCTGGAATGGGCTACAAAACCATTAGCAAGAAGCTGGGAGAGAAGGTGACAACTGTTGGTGCGATTGTTCGAAAATAGAAGGAGCACAAAATGACCATCAATCGACCTCGCTCTGGGGCTCCACGCAAGATCTCACCTCATGGGGTGTCAATGGTTCTGAGAAAGGTGAAAAAGCATCCTAGAACTACACGGGAGGAGTTAGTAAATGACCTCAAATTAGCAGGGACCACAGTCACCAAGAAAACCATTGGAAACACATTATACCGCAATGGATTAAAATCCTGCAGGGCGCGCAAGGTCCCCATGCTCAAGAAGGCACATGTGCAGGCCCGTCTGAAGTTTGCCAATGAACACCTGAATGATTCTGTGAGTGACTGGGAGAAGGTGCTGTGGTCTGATGAGACCAAAATAGAGCTCTTTGGCATTAACTCAACTCGCTGTGTTTGGAGGAAGAAAAATGCTGCCTATGACCCCCAAAACACCGTCCCCACCGTCAAGCATGGGGGTGGAAACATTTTGCTTTGGGGGTGTTTTTCGGCTAAGGGCACAGGACAACTTAATCGCATTAACGGGAAAATGGACGGAGCCATGTATCGTGAAATCCTGAACGACAACCTCCTTCCCTCTGCCAGGAAACTGAAAATGGGTCGTGGATGGGTGTTCCAGCACGACAATGACCCAAAACATACAGCAAAGGCAACAAAGGAGTGGCTCAAGAAGAAGCACATTAAGGTCATGGAGTGGCCTAGTCAGTCTCCGGACCTTAATACAATAGAAAACCTATGGAGGGAACTCAAGCTCAGAGTTGCACAGAGACAGCCTCGAAACCTTAGGGATATAGAGATGATCTGCAAAGAGGAGTGGACCAACATTCCTCCTAACATGTGTGCAAACTTGGTCATCAATTACAAGAAACGTTTGACCTCTGTGCTTGCAAACAAGGGTTTTTCCACTAAGTATTAAGTCTTTTATTGTTAGAGGGTTCAAAAACTAATTTCACTCAATGAAATGCAAATCAGTTGCTATCTTTTATTTAAGGTTATTTTTTCGATTTTCCTTTTGATGTGCTATCTGCCACTGTTAAAATAAACCTACCATTGAAATGATACTGTTCTGAGACTTTTCATTTCTTTGTCATTGGACAAACTTACAAAATCAGTGAGGGGTCAAATAATTATTTCCTCCACTGTATGTATATATATATATATATATATATATATATATATATATATATATAATCTGCCCCTCCCCCACGTCTGCTTTCCTAGGTGTCTTCCCACTACCTTTATATTGTAAGCTCGCAAGGGCAGGGTCATCCTCCTAATGTTTGCTGTTTTTGTTGCAATACTTGTGTTGCTTGAGACTCTGCTGTACATTTTTTCGTTGTACCTATGTTCCCCTTGTCCTTTTATTGTGCTTTGTACAGCGCTGTGGAATATGCTGGCGCTATATAAATAAGCAATAATATATTGTTATATATATATATATATATATATATATATATATATATATATATATATATATATATATATATATATATATATATATATATATATATATATATATATATATATATATATATATATATATATATATATATATGGTATATACACTTATACACACATAATTAACTGCAAACAAATTGCTTCAGCTTGCTTATATTACTCTGTGTCCATTTAAAAGAAAAATAAGAAGCTATTCCATTTCAGGAGAGAACCTAAGAGACAGGGACCTCCTCCTATTCTAAAGTCACTGCAGCTGGTATATTAAGAACCCTGCCTGGTTATTCAGATTGTAAAGGAATGTATATGTGCGTCCAGAGTAGCCTTGCAGGCCATTCATGTGAAATTCTTACTATTGGCCTCTTGCCCGCTATCAGATTGTCCACAATGAACGCTGCATCCCTTTCACGCAATGTAATTGAATTAGGGCCGCGTAGATGAGGGGCTCAGCGTTCTCTGACGATAGGAGGCCAGATTCTCTTTTGTAATTTCCGCGCTCGATGTGGAATTATAACATAATGAATGGCGGCCTAAAAATAATTTGAAATCAAGTAAGCTTTATTTCCCCCCTAAGTCCCGGGCAGATGAAATATGGCCGAGGATTCAGCAAATTCCCGAGAAATAAAATGAATTGCGTAGGAAAGGGTTCCCAGCGGGGGCTGCGTGCAAGATAGAGCAGACAAAATAGATCTTCTTACAGTGTGTGGAGGGCTGAGATTAGATTATTACACCGGGGAAACAAATGTCTATAGACTCGGAGAATCAAAAGGCAAAAGGAGTTCAAAACGCAGCTTTTGTACCTGGAAAAATCATTACAGTGGCAGCTATATGACCGAGATACGCGAGAAGAAGCAGCTACGAAAGGGCACACCAGGGGCAACTCTGAAGATGGGCCTTCAGAACTCCTTCTCCAAGTTCCTTTTAAGATTTAAAGACACCAGCACAAAATAATAGGATTTCCTGTGCTGGGTGACGTCAGGTTTGGTGCTATATTGCCAACCAAACGTGAATGGAATCTTTATGAGTATCATGGGGAGTAAGCAGGACAAGGTCCTCCAGCACCCAAGGATGAGACACCAAAGTGCGCCCCTCCATCCCTGCCTCCCCAGCCGTCACACACTGATTGCTATTGGGCTAAGAGGCGCCCCAGGACCTCCAACACCTTAATCTCTAGTTATCTGGCTTCCAGTCACTGCCATGTATCCCCTTTTCTCTTTTTTCTCTCTGCTTCAAACACAATAGGAGAATGATAGCTGAGTGAGTTGTGCACCCCTCCTACACTGCGCCCTGAGGCTGGAGCCTCTCTCGCCTCTGCCTCGGCTCAAAGTAAAGGTGCCCATACACTCGTCAGATTGGCAGCAGATAGATAAGAAATGCATCTGATGATCTATCTGATGCGTTTTTAGAACATTTTTTACCAGGATAGAATTCCAATAGATTTCAGTTTGAAATCTATTGAAATTCGATCTAATGGCATTTTTTTCCGATCAGATTTCCATTAAGGCCAATGCAAACTGATAAGCAATCTCATCAGATCGACCTAAATTTTCCACCCTGCCAGTTCGATGGTAATCCATCAAAATCGATCGAAATCGGCCATCGATCGGTCGATTGGCCAACCGATTTGCAAACGATCAATCGATCGATCGGGATTGATTGGTCGGCCAGAAAATTGGCTGAGTGTATGGGCCCCTTAAGGGTAGGAGAGTAACAATAGCCCCCACAACTAGCGATAAGCACAAATTTCACATAATCATAATTTTGCATTGTAGTTCACATTTACGATGCAAAATCATAATGTGAAATTTCAGGAAATATCATAATTAATTTTGTTTGTAAACGTAATCAGGAACCATCATTTTGCAATTTATACCAATGATCCTCTCAGAAGCCATTTTCTGCTAGGAAAGTGGTTTATAGTTGGAATTTCTTATCAGTGAGGGTCACATTGTAGTCACTTCCTGTCTGAGTCAGGACTGCATCAGTCACGTACATACCTGATATTTAACTCTTTCAGGCAGAGAAAGAAAAAAAGTAACACAGCATAGTTATTTGTGTGCTTGGCACTGTACATACACATGTCTATCTCATCATGTCACATGTCACCTCGGGTATCCTTTAAAGGACCACTATCACAAAAAAAAGTAGGCAGTTCAAATCTGACAGAACTGACAGGTTTTGGGCCAGTCCATCTCCTTGGGGGGGGGGGGGGGGGGGGGGGGGATTCTGGCAGTTAAACTGCTGCTCAGGAAATGCTGTTGAAAACAAAGAAAACCCTGAGGCAGGGAACACACTTGTCTTTCAGTTTTCTGCGCGCGTTTTTCTGCATACTTTTTCTGCACACCCAGTGTGTCTCTATGCAGGAAAAAGCGCAGGTTTTTTCACAGCAGCTGATGTAATTGATAGAGAAAACTGACAAAATGTGCAGAATCATCATGCAGAATGTCAGGGTTTTTTCTGTGCGAACAATATACTAAGTGTGAACTAGCCCATTGATTAACATGAGTTCTCAGTTATTTTGTGCAGAAAAGGCGCATGAAAACGTGTGTTCTCTGCCTGAACGTGGCCCCACACCATACAGTTTTTTTTAAACATCTGTTGAATTGAATACTAGCAATCAATTTTTCTGACTGATTGTAACAATTCAAAAATCTGACTAATGTACCACACACCTATGTTCGATTGTTCCCCAATCATGAATAAAATAATTGAAAGCGCAGAAAAAAAAATGATTGGAACTGTACATCAAGTAATTGACAATCCTTCACACACCATAAAATTCTTGATAAAGTTGATATGAAATTTCCAACATGTCCAATCTCCAGGAATCGGAAAAAAAAAACAGGAAATTCGATCGGATTTATCGAATATCGAAAACAAAGAAAAGCTCTCGATTTTTTCAGGACAACCAATCAAAATGATCGAATTTGTGAAAAGTTGGAACTTTTAATTGTACGGTGTGTGACCACCTTGAAAATCCCCCATGAGAAGATGGACTAGCCCAAAACCTGTCGGTTCTGTTAGATTTTAACTGCCTACTTTTTTCCATTAAGTGTGTAACTGTGGTGGTTACCCACAATACACCTCTGATGAATATGCAAGTTATCTCTTTATGCCCCCTAAAGCCAGGCTTAAGGGACATAAAGAGATAATTTGCATATTCAGCAGAGGCATTGTGGGTAACAACAGTTGAACACTTAAAGTTGAATTATCTCAAGTACCTCCTGTTTCAAGAAGGCAAACCACTAATACATTGTGATATCTCACATCTGTTTTCCAATATCCCTTTCTTCTATTCTTCCTCTATATTCTTTCTTGTCCGCAGAATGTTGCCCTGACATTTGCATCCATCGGTTCCCCGCTGTCAATTGACTTTGGGCCCAAACACAGGGAAATGTAATTTCCTACCAAGGCTGCCCATCGGTTCATTCATCTTTTATTTAGTGGGAATTCAAACTTGAATGTCAAACTGAGGCCTATTTGAGTTTGCCCGCTTACATTATCCATCCTCCCACCTATGTATCTAGACTAGTGATGCTCATGTCTTGGAGAACTCAGGGAGAAGCATGTGATCAGTTTGGTCAGGTGACAGATAAGGCTCTGATTTGCTAGTCAAGATCAAAAGCTAAAGCAGGATCGCAATTAGAGCTTTGCAAGTCTATCAGCTGATCAAACAGATCACATGCTTCTCTGAGTTCTCCTAGACATAACCATGACTAATCTAGGTTTCACTAACAGTATATAAACCCTACCTCACCACTCACACCCTACGTCCCCAACACACAGCCTCCTCTTGCTACACCTCCCCTGCCAGATTCTATCTACACTGGTCACCTGTCCAACCAGGAACACTCAGACTGTGCCTTCTCTCTCACCACTCACACCCCCACCCCCACCACCCAACCCTCAGAGCCCCTCTATCACTATACCTCTCTGCCAGAGCCTATCTACAGTGGTCTCCTGCCCAACCAGGAACACTCAGACTATGCATTCCCTCTCACCACTCACACCCCCACCACCACCACCCAACCCTCAGAGCCCCTCTATCACTATACCTCTCTGCCAGAGCCTATCTACAGTGGTCTCCTGCCCAACCAGGAACACTCAGACTATGCATTCTCTCTCACCACTCACACCCCCACCACCACCACCCAACCCTCAGAGTCCTTCTCTCACTATACCTCCCCTGCCAGAGCCTATCTACACTTGTCACCTGTCCAACCAGGAACACTCAGACTATGTCTTCTCTCTCACCACTCACACCCCCACCACCCAACCCTCAGAGCCCTTCTCTCACTATACCTCCCCTGCCAGAGCCTATCTACACTGGTCACCTGTCCAACCAGGAACACTCAGACTATGCATTCTCTCTCACCACTCACACCCCCACCACCACCACCCAACCCTCAGAGCCCTTCTCTCACCAGGCATGGTCGGAAGAGCCCATTTCCGTTTCCGGGACAATTCCGCATTCCGTCATACTGAAATTCCGCTACCGTTTCATTCCGATGGTATTCCGGAGCTGTTCCGCGGAATTCCGACCTATACGGAATTCCGTCGGAAAAATTTTATAATCTCTCTCTCTCTCTCTCTCTCTCTCTCTCTCTCTCTCTCTCTCTCTCTCTCTCTCTCTTCTTCCTCCTCCTCCTCCCCATCCATCCATCCATCCATCCATCCATGGATGGATGGATAAACCATACTACCATTATGATCAATTCAATAGAAACATATGATACATGGTAGTAGATATCTGTCTTACCCCCTAGACTATCAACCACACTCAGGGCCGGGCCGAGGCAGAGGCTGGAGAGGCTCCAGCCTCAGGGCGCAGTGTAGGAGGGGGTGCACAATTCATTCAGCTGTCATTCCCAATTGTGTTTGAAGCAGAAAGAAATAAGAAAAGGTGATACATGGCAGCGACTGCAAGCCAGATAAGTAGCGATTAAGGTGTTGGGGGCCCTGGGGCACCTCTTAGTGTAATAGCAATCAGTGGGTGACGGCTGGGGTGGGAGGGATGGGGGGGCGCACTTTGCTGTCTCAGCCTTGGGTGCTGAAGGACCTTGTCCCACCTCTACATGCTAAAGCTGGCCTAGCATGTACCATACTACCATTATGATCAAATCAATAGATATGCTATGGTATATAAACATGCTTTTCAAAAAGTACCAATCCTTAATCATGCAACTTTTTCTATTGAATTGATCATATTGGTAGTATGGTTTATGCTAGGCAAGCTTTACCATGTAGTGTGGTTCATGGTCTAGAGGGTAAGACAGATACCTAGTACCTACTACACACTGCATCCTGGGTTCAAATCCCAGCTATGGTATATAAGCATGCTTTTCAAAAAGTACAAATCCTTAATCATGCTACTTTTTCTATTGAATTGATCATAATGGTAGTATGGTTTATGCTAGGCAAGCTTTACCATGTAGTGTGGTTCATGGTCTAGAGGGTAAGACAGATACCTAGTACCTACTACACACTGCATCCTGGATTCAAATCCCAGCTATGGTATATAAGCTGTTTTGAAAATCTGCAATTCCCTACTGGATGATATAAGAGGATGGATGGATGGATGGATGGAGGAGGACTGCAAGCCAGATAAGTAGCGATTAAGGTGTTGGGGGCCCTGGGGCACCTCTTAGTGTAATAGCAATCAGTGTGTGACGGCTGGGGTGGGAGGGATGGGGGGGCACACTTTGCTGTCTCAGCCTTGGGTGCTGAAGGACCTTGTCCCACCTCTACATGCTAAAGCTGGCCTAGCATGTACCATACTACCATTATGATCAAATCAATAGGTATATCAATCAGGTATAGGAATTCCGGTTGTACTACCGGAATCGGAATTAAGCTAATTCCGGCCGGAATCACGGAATTCATAATTCCGCTGAATTTTCCGAGCATCCCTATCTCTCACTATACCTCCCCTGCCAGAGCCTATCTACACTGGTCGCCTGCCCAACCAGGAACACTCAGACTATGCCTTCTCTCTCACCACTCACACCCCCACCACCACCACCCAACCCTCAGAGCCCTTCTCTCACTATACCTCCCCTGCCAGAGCCTATCTACACTGGTCGCCTGCCCAACCAGGAACACTCAGACTATGCCTTCTCTCTCACCACTCACACCCCCACCACCACCACCCAACCCTCAGAGCCCTTCTCTCACTATACCTCCCCTGCCAGAGCCTATCTACACTGGTCGCCTGTCCAACCAGGAACACTCAGACTATGCCTTCTCTCTCACCACTCACACCCCCACCACCACCACCCAACCCTCAGAGCCCTTCTCTCACTATACCTCCCCTGCCAGAGCCTATCTACACTGGTTGCCTGTCCAACCAGGAACACTCAGACTATGCCTTCTCTCTCACCACTCACACCCCCACCACCACCACCCAACCCTCAGAGCCCTTCTCTCACTATACCTCCCCTGCCAGAGCCTATCTACACTGGTCGCCTGTCCAACCAGGAACACTCAGACTATGCCTTCTCTCTCACCACTCACACCCCCACCACCCAACCCTCAGAGCCCTTCTCTCACTATACCTCCCCTGCCAGAGCCTATCTACACTGGTCGCCTGTCCAACCAGGAACACTCACACTATGTCTTCTCTCTCACCACTCACACCCCCACCCCCACCACCCAACCCTCAGAGCCCTTCTCTCACTATACCTCCCCTGCCAGAGCCTATCTACACTGGTCACCTGTCCAACCAGGAACACTCAGACTATGCATTCTCTCTCACCACTCACACCCCCACCACCACCACCCAACCCTCAGAGCCCTTCTCTCACCAGGCATGGTCGGAAGAGCCCATTTCCGTTTCCGGGACAATTCCGCATTCCGTCATACTGAAATTCCGCTACCGTTTCATTCCGATGGTATTCCGGAGCTGTTCCGCGGAATTCCGACCTATACGGAATTCCGTCGGAAAAATTTTATAATCTCTCTCTCTTTTTCTCTCTCTCTCTCTCTCTCTCTCTCTCTCTCTCTCTCTCTCTCTCTTCTTCCTCCTCCTCCCCATCCATCCATCCATCCATCCATCCATCCATGGATGGATGGATAAACCATACTACCATTATGATCAATTCAATAGAAACATATGATACATGGTAGTAGATATCTGTCTTACCCCCTAGACTATCAACCACACTCAGGGCCGGGCCGAGGCAGAGGCTGGAGAGGCTCCAGCCTCAGGGCGCAGTGTAGGAGGGGGTGCACAATTCATTCAGCTGTCATTCCCAATTGTGTTTGAAGCAGAAAGAAATAAGAAAAGGTGATACATGGCAGCGACTGCAAGCCAGATAAGTAGCGATTAAGGTGTTGGGGGCCCTGGGGCACCTCTTAGTGTAATAGCAATCAGTGGGTGACGGCTGGGGTGGGAGGGATGGGGGGGCGCACTTTGCTGTCTCAGCCTTGGGTGCTGAAGGACCTTGTCCCACCTCTACATGCTAAAGCTGGCCTAGCATGTACCATACTACCATTATGATCAAATCAATAGGTATATCAATCAGGTATAGGAATTCCGGTTGCACTACCGGAATCGGAATTAAGCTAATTCCGGCCGGAATCACGGAATTCATAATTCCGCTGAATTTTCCGAGCATCCCTATCTCTCACTATACCTCCCCTGCCAGAGCCTATCTACACTGGTCGCCTGCCCAACCAGGAACACTCAGACTATGCCTTCTCTCTCACCACTCACACCCCCACCACCACCACCCAACCCTCAGAGCCCTTCTCTCACTATACCTCCCCTGCCAGAGCCTATCTACACTGGTCGCCTGCCCAACCAGGAACACTCAGACTATGCATTCTCTCTCACCACTCACACCACCCAACCCTCAGAGACCTTCTCTCACTATACCTCCCCTGCCAGAGCCTATCTACAGTGGTCGCCTGCCCAACCAGGTACACTCAGACTATACCTTCTCTCTCACCACTCACACCCCCACCACCACCACCCAACCCTCAGAGCCCTTCTCTCACTATACCTCCCCTGCCAGAGCCTATCTACACTGGTCGCCTGCCCAACCAGGAACACTCAGACTATGCCTTCTCTCTCACCACTCACACCCCCACCACCACCACCCAACCCTCAGAGCCCTTCTCTCACTATACCTCCCCTGCCAGAGCCTATCTACACTGGTCGCCTGCCCAACCAGGAACACTCAGACTATGCCTTCTCTCTCACCACTCACACCCCCACCACCACCACCCAACCCTCAGAGCCCTTCTCTCACTATACCTCCCCTGCCAGAGCCTATCTACACTGGTCGCCTGTCCAACCAGGAACACTCAGACTATGCCTTCTCTCTCACCACTCACACCCCCACCACCACCACCCAACCCTCAGAGCCCTTCTCTCACTATACCTCCCCTGCCAGAGCCTATCTACACTGGTTGCCTGTCCAACCAGGAACACTCAGACTATGCCTTCTCTCTCACCACTCACACCCCCACCACCACCACCCAACCCTCAGAGCCCTTCTCTCACTATACCTCCCCTGCCAGAGCCTATCTACACTGGTCGCCTGTCCAACCAGGAACACTCAGACTATGCCTTCTCTCTCACCACTCACACCCCCACCCCCACCACCCAACCCTCAGAGCCCTTCTCTCACTATACCTCCCCTGCCAGAGCCTATCTACACTGGTCGCCTGTCCAACCAGGAACACTCACACTATGTCTTCTCTCTCACCACTCACACCCCCACCCCCACCACCCAACCCTCAGAGCCCTTCTCTCACTATACCTCCCCTGCCAGAGCCTATCTACACTGGTCACCTGTCCAACCAGGAACACTCAGACTATGCATTCTCTCTCACCACTCACACCCCCACCACCACCACCCAACCCTCAGAGCCCTTCTCTCACCAGGCATGGTCGGAAGAGCCCATTTCCGTTTCCGGGACAATTCCGCATTCCGTCATACTGAAATTCCGCTACCGTTTCATTCCGATGGTATTCCGGAGCTGTTCCGCGGAATTCCGACCTATACGGAATTCCGTCGGAAAAATTTTATAATCTCTCTTTCTCTCTCTCTCTCTCTCTCTCTCTCTCTCTTCTTCCTCCTCCTCTCCATCCATCCATCCATCCATGGATGGATGGATAAACCATACTACCATTATGATCAATTCAATAGAAACATATGATACATGGTAGTAGATATCTGTCTTACCCCCTAGACTATCAACCACACTCAGGGCCGGGCCGAGGCAGAGGCTGGAGAGGCTCCAGCCTCAGGGCGCAGTGTAGGAGGGGGTGCACAATTCATTCAGCTGTCATTCCCAATTGTGTTTGAAGCAGAAAGAAATAAGAAAAGGTGATACATGGCAGCGACTGCAAGCCAGATAAGTAGCGATTAAGGTGTTGGGGGCCCTGGGGCACCTCTTAGTGTAATAGCAATCAGTGGGTGACGGCTGGGGTGGGAGGGATGGGGGGGCGCACTTTGCTGTCTCAGCCTTGGGTGCTGAAGGACCTTGTCCCACCTCTACATGCTAAAGCTGGCCTAGCATGTACCATACTACCATTATGATCAAATCAATAGATATGCTATGGTATATAAACATGCTTTTCAAAAAGTACCAATCCTTAATCATGCAACTTTTTCTATTGAATTGATCATATTGGTAGTATGGTTTATGCTAGGCAAGCTTTACCATGTAGTGTGGTTCATGGTCTAGAGGGTAAGACAGATACCTAGTACCTACTACACACTGCATCCTGGGTTCAAATCCCAGCTATGGTATATAAGCATGCTTTTCAAAAAGTACAAATCCTTAATCATGCTACTTTTTCTATTGAATTGATCATAATGGTAGTATGGTTTATGCTAGGCAAGCTTTACCATGTAGTGTGGTTCATGGTCTAGAGGGTAAGACAGATACCTAGTACCTACTACACACTGCATCCTGGATTCAAATCCCAGCTATGGTATATAAGCTGTTTTGAAAATCTGCAATTCCCTACTGGATGATATAAGAGGATGGATGGATGGATGGATGGAGGAGGACTGCAAGCCAGATAAGTAGCGATTAAGGTGTTGGGGGCCCTGGGGCACCTCTTAGTGTAATAGCAATCAGTGTGTGACGGCTGGGGTGGGAGGGATGGGGGGCACACTTTGCTGTCTCAGCCTTGGGTGCTGAAGGACCTTGTCCCACCTCTACATGCTAAAGCTGGCCTAGCATGTACCATACTACCATTATGATCAAATCAATAGGTATATCAATCAGGTATAGGAATTCCGGTTGCACTACCGGAATCGGAATTAAGCTAATTCCGGCCGGAATCACGGAATTCATAATTCCGCGGAATTTTCCGAGCATCCCTATCTCTCACTATACCTCCCCTGCCAGAGCCTATCTACACTGGTCGCCTGCCCAACCAGGAACACTCAGACTATGCCTTCTCTCTCACCACTCACACCCCCACCACCACCACCCAACCCTCAGAGCCCTTCTCTCACTATACCTCCCCTGCCAGAGCCTATCTACACTGGTCGCCTGCCCAACCAGGAACACTCAGACTATGCATTCTCTCTCACCACTCACACCACCCAACCCTCAGAGCCCTTCTCTCACTATACCTCCCCTGCCAGAGCCTATCTACAGTGGTCGCCTGCCCAACCAGGTACACTCAGACTATACCTTCTCTCTCACCACTCACACCCCCACCACCACCACCCAACCCTCAGAGCCCTTCTCTCACTATACCTCCCCTGCCAGAGCCTATCTACACTGGTCGCCTGCCCAACCAGGAACACTCAGACTATGCCTTCTCTCTCACCACTCACACCCCCACCACCACCACCCAACCCTCAGAGCCCTTCTCTCACTATACCTCCCCTGCCAGAGCCTATCTACACTGGTCACCTGCCCAACCAGGAACACTCAGACTATGCCTTCTCTCTCACCACTCACACCCCCACCACCACCACCCAACCCTCAGAGCCCTTCTCTCACTATACCTCCCCTGCCAGAGCCTATCTACACTGGTCGCCTGTCCAACCAGGAACACTCAGACTATGCCTTCTCTCTCACCACTCACACCCCCACCACCACCACCCAACCCTCAGAGCCCTTCTCTCACTATACCTCCCCTGCCAGAGGCTATCTACACTGGTTGCCTGTCCAACCAGGAACACTCAGACTATGCCTTCTCTCTCACCACTCACACCCCCACCACCACCACCCAACCCTCAGAGCCCTTCTCTCACTATACCTCCCCTGCCAGAGCCTATCTACACTGGTCGCCTGTCCAACCAGAAACACTCAGAGTATGCCTTCTCTCTCACCACTCACACCCCCACCCCCACCACCCAACCCTCAGAGCCCTTCTCTCACTATACCTCCCCTGCCAGAGCCTATCTACACTGGTCGCCTGCCCAACCAGGAACACTCAGACTATACCTTCTCTCTCACCACTCACACCCCCACCACCACCACCCAACCCTCAGAGCCCTTCTCTCACTATACCTCCCCTGCCAGAGCCTATCTACACTGGTCGCCTGCCCAACCAGGAACACTCAGACTATGCCTTCTCTCTCACCACTCACACCCCCACCACCACCACCCAACCCTCAGAGCCCTTCTCTCACTATACCTCCCCTGCCAGAGCCTATCTACACTGGTCGCCTGTCCAACCAGGAACACTCAGACTATGCCTTCTCTCTCACCACTCACACCCCCACCACCACCACCCAACCCTCAGAGCCCTTCTCTCACTATACCTCCCCTGCCAGAGCCTATCTACACTGGTTGCCTGTCCAACCAGGAACACTCAGACTATGCCTTCTCTCTCACCACTCACACCCCCACCACCACCACCCAACCCTCAGAGCCCTTCTCTCACTATATCTCCCCTGCCAGAGCCTATCTACACTGGTCGCCTGTCCAACCAGGAACACTCAGACTATGCCTTCTCTCTCACCACTCACACCCCCACCCCCACCACCCAACCCTCAGAGCCCTTCTCTCACTATACCTCCCCTGCCAGAGCCTATCTACACTGGTCGCCTGTCCAACCAGGAACACTCAGACTATGTCTTCTCTCTCACCACTCACACCCCCACCCCCACCACCCAACTCTCAGAGCCCTTCTCTCACTATACCTCCCCTGCCAGAGCCTATCTACACTGGTCACCTGTCCAACCAGGAACACTCAGACTATGCATTCTCTCTCACCACTCACACCCCCACCACCACCACCCAACCCTCAGAGCCCTTCTCTCACCAGGCATGGTCGGAAGAGCCCATTTCCGTTTCCGGGACAATTCCGCATTCCGTCATACTGAAATTCCGCTACCGTTTCATTCCGATGGTATTCCGGAGCTGTTCCGCGGAATTCCGACCTATACGGAATTCCGTCGGAAAAATTTTATAATCTCTCTCTCTCTCTCTTTCTCTCTCTCTCCTCTCTCTCTCTCTCTCTTTCTCTCTCTCTCCTCTCTCTCTCTCTCTCCTCTCTCTCTCTCTCTCTCTCTCTCTCTCTCTCTCTCTCTCTCTCTCTCTCTCTCTCTCTCTCTCTTCTTCCTCCTCCTCCCCATCCATCCATCCATCCATCCATCCATCCATGGATGGATGGATAAACCATACTACCATTATGATCAATTCAATAGAAACATATGATACATGGTAGTAGATATCTGTCTTACCCCCTAGACTATCAACCACACTCAGGGCCGGGCCGAGGCAGAGGCTGGAGAGGCTCCAGCCTCAGGGCGCAGTGTAGGAGGGGGTGCACAATTCATTCAGCTGTCATTCCCAATTGTGTTTGAAGCAGAAAGAAATAAGAAAAGGTGATACATGGCAGCGACTGCAAGCCAGATAAGTAGCGATTAAGGTGTTGGGGGCCCTGGGGCACCTCTTAGTGTAATAGCAATCAGTGGGTGACGGCTGGGGTGGGAGGGATTGGGGGATGCACTTTGCTGTCTCAGCCTTGGGTGCTGAAGGACCTTGTCCCACCTCTACATGCTAAAGCTGGCCTAGCATGTACCATACTACCATTATGATCAAATCAATAGATATGCTATGGTATATAAACATGCTTTTCAAAAAGTACCAATCCTTAATCATGCAACTTTTTCTATTGAATTGATCATATTGGTAGTATGGTTTATGCTAGGCAAGCTTTACCATGTAGTGTGGTTCATGGTCTAGAGGGTAAGACAGATACCTAGTACCTACTACACACTGCATCCTGGATTCAAATCCCAGCTATGGTATATAAGCTGTTTTGAAAATCTGCAATTCCCTACTGGATGATATAAGAGGATGGATGGATGGAGGAGGACTGCAAGCCAGATAAGTAGCGATTAAGGTGTTGGGGGCCCTGGGGCACCTCTTAGTGTAATAGCAATCAGTGTGTGACGGCTGGGGTGGGAGGGATGGGGGGCACACTTTGCTGTCTCAGCCTTGGGTGCTGAAGGACCTTGTCCCACCTCTACATGCTAAAGCTGGCCTAGCATGTACCATACTACCATTATGATCAAATCAATAGGTATATCAATCAGGTATAGGAATTCCGGTTGCACTACCGGAATCGGAATTAAGCTAATTCCGGCCGGAATCACGGAATTCATAATTCCGCGGAATTTTCCGAGCATCCCTATCTCTCACTATACCTCCCCTGCCAGAGCCTATCTACACTGGTCGCCTGCCCAACCAGGAACACTCAGACTATGCCTTCTCTCTCACCACTCACACCCCCACCACCACCACCCAACCCTCAGAGCCCTTCTCTCACTATACCTCCCCTGCCAGAGCCTATCTACACTGGTCGCCTGCCCAACCAGGAACACTCAGACTATGCCTTCTCTCTCACCACTCACACCACCCAACCCTCAGAGCCCTTCTCTCACTATACCTCCCCTGCCAGAGCCTATCTACAGTGGTCGCCTGCCCAACCAGGTACACTCAGACTATACCTTCTCTCTCACCACTCACACCCCCACCACCACCACCCAACCCTCAGAGCCCTTCTCTCACTATACCTCCCCTGCCAGAGCCTATCTACACTGGTCGCCTGCCCAACCAGGAACACTCAGACTATGCCTTCTCTCTCACCACTCACACCCCCACCACCACCACCCAACCCTCAGAGCCCTTCTCTCACTATACCTCCCCTGCCAGAGCCTATCTACACTGGTCGCCTGCCCAACCAGGAACACTCAGACTATGCCTTCTCTCTCACCACTCACACCCCCATCACCACCACCCAACCCTCAGAGCCCTTCTCTCACTATACCTCCCCTGCCAGAGCCTATCTACACTGGTCGCCTGTCCAACCAGGAACACTCAGACTATGCCTTCTCTCTCACCACTCACACCCCCACCACCACCACCCAACCCTCAGAGCCCTTCTCTCACTATACCTCCCCTGCCAGAGCCTATCTACACTGGTTGCCTGTCCAACCAGGAACACTCAGACTATGCCTTCTCTCTCACCACTCACACCCCCACCACCACCACCCAACCCTCAGAGCCCTTCTCTCACTATACCTCCCCTGCCAGAGCCTATCTACACTGGTCGCCTGTCCAACCAGGAACACTCAGACTATGCCTTCTCTCTCACCACTCACACCCCCACCCCCACCACCCAACCCTCAGAGCCCTTCTCTCACTATACCTCCCCTGCCAGAGCCTATCTACACTGGTCGCCTGTCCAACCAGGAACACTCAGACTATGCCTTCTCTCTCACCACTCACACCCCCACCACCACCACCCAACCCTCAGAGCAATTCTCTCACTATACCTCCCCTGCCAGAGCCTATCTACACTGGTCGCCTGCCCAACCAGGAACACTCAGACTATGCATTCTCTCTCACCACTCACACCCCCACCACCACCACCCAACCCTCAGAGCACTTCTCTCACTATACCTCCCCTGCCAGAGCCTATCTACACTGGTCACCTGTCCAACCAGGAACACTCAGACTATGCCTTCTCTCTCACCACTCACACCCCCACCACCACCACCCAACCCTCAGAGCCCTTCTCTCACTATACCTCCCCTGCCAGAGCCTATCTACAGTGGTCGCCTGCCCAACCAGGTACACTCAGACTATGCCTTCTCTCTCACCACTCACACCCCCACCACCACCACCCAACCCTCAGAGCCCTTCTCTCACTATACCTCCCCTGCCAGAGCCTATCTACAGCGGTCGCCTGCCCAACCAGGTACACTCAGACTATACATTCTCCCTCACCACTCAAAATTGTGGGGCAGGGGGGAGGCACATCCTCACAAGCTTGCCTCAGGCAGCTAAAACCGGCCCGTTTGTGAATTTTTTACTAGTATTTTTTTTTTATTACTATTTTACTGCAGTTCAGTAAAGGTTTGCTTTAGATAGGGAAAGATGTGGATGTGAAATTTGGCTGCAGCAATTACTATGATTTTCAACGTAAAGCTATTTAATTTACTACAGCCTCTCTTCTTCCAACACAACTTTTCTGTTAATTAAGAACCTCCCCCCCATATTTTTTATTTACCTAGCTGAACACAAATATATCTTTAATGTAGTACCAAAATATTATAAATACATACACTTGGAGATATACATTCCCTTTAAACTGCTGCATAGGAACATGTAAAGAAATATCTTCCTTTTAACGGTTTCTGAAGCCACATTTCTTACCCGGTTACGATAAATAAAGTTGGCGATGTCAGCCGCGGTTCCAGCTTGTTTTCCTCCGGATCGTATATCGTCAGACACCCGGCCTGGGCTGTGATAAAATGCCGCTATCTGGCCGCATCGTTCGTCAGCCAGGGATATTTTTCAGAGAAATAAGAACCTTAAGAAGAGATGCTGAAGATCACGCCAAATCTTCCTGAAATCTGTTCTGCCATAAAGAATACGCATAAGTGATGCAATATATGAGGAGGTGATATTTCTCAGATGCTTCAACTTAGGCTAAACATGGGAGGAATAAAAAGGGCAAACTTGTCTGGTGAAGAACAACAACAGTGATAATAAAATAGTGATGCAAGAAGGGGAGGAGTAGGTGCCCCAATTGTGATACATGTAGTGAGTGGAGGTAAGTAATAGGAATAGAGGTTAAGATTGTTATTGTTAGACAACGCGTTTCACAGGACCTGCCTGCTTCCTCAGAGCGCCGCTTCATTTGGCGCTCTGAAACAGAGATACATAGTTCAGACACTATCTCGTATTGGTCAGTAATGCGGAGTGTACCACTGTCGCTGCTGCTGGCAGCACGTCTGTGGCTTCCAGGCCGGCGTGCGTGACGTCAGCGGTGCTCCAGCAGTGGAACAGTCGCGTGTTGTGCAGTCTATGAATGAGGGCGGGCGCACGCGCTGTCAGCGTCGCGCTTCTTATGCCCTTATGAAACGTGTCAGCTGACTGATCGTCAGCTGGCACACATTACCCCGCCTCCGAACTCTGATTGGCTGGGCCGGCAGGGGGGTGTGCCTATCTTCCTACCCCGGGCTTCTTAAACACTATGCGCTCATTCCATCATTGTCTGCTCTAGCTAACACATCCGTGAAGGCTTCAGACCTTAGTCAGTTCCGTGTGTGGCTTGAACCGGCAGGACCCCGGGGATTCCATACTAGCTCAGCAATATATATTGATTGTACTTGTGTTTGACTTCTGCCTATTTCACTGACTGCTCTTTGCCTCTCTATTCTGTACCTTTGCCAATCTGATCTGTTGCTGACCTCTGCCTGATTACTCACTTTGATTTTGCCTGCCGATTTTGTACCTTTGCCAATTGATCTGTTGCCGACCTCCGCCTGATTACTCACTTTGATTTTGCCTGCCGATTTTGTACCTTACCAATCTGATCTGTTGCCGACTCGATATTTCTGACTATTCTCTGTATCTGTACTGCAGTGTCAGTTGCAGCCTTACTGTTCACTGTGTATTGCTGTCTGGCGTTTCCCTCCTAGGAACGTCGGATCTCTGTCTGTCTGCTAGTGTGCCCTCTACACTAGCAGATCGTTACAGTATTGACCTGAGGAAGAGGGAAGGTCCCATAAAATGCGTTGTCTTGTTATTGGCTAAAAATCTTATCCTCTTATCACGAGGTTAGACTGTTCCTATTACTTACCTCCACTCACTACACATTGTATCACAATTGGGGTGCCTCTTCCAATCTTGCACTGTCTCCTCCCCATCCCAGGGGTTACCTCTGCGACTACATCAGAATCAGAATACATCCAGTGGTCCTTTGTTTTTTCAGGAGCCCACATTGATCCAACCGAGTCATCATAACCGAGTGGAGATGGTCTTTCTCCAGATGCCCGAAATTGTTGTTGCCCATAGCAACCCACGTTTGTGAGTAGTTTTTTTTTTTTTTCATCTTCCATTTCCCAGAAATACTACACAATTGACTCTCCTGGTGCTCTTTTTGTCTCCTATTCTTACCAGTACCTGGGTTTCCTTCTACCTCGGTTTTTCATCTAACGGGCCTCCCAGAATAAATAGCGATGCTTGAATTTATCTCTGTCTCGTTTAAGTGCTTTTTGGCCAAACTGGATCCGTAATTTGGTATTTGATGAGTCCTGCATCCAAACACCACTTAAATACTTTTTAATGGCTTATCATGAAGCAGCCAAAATGCAACAGAAGGCAAGAGAAATCCTCCACATTGTCTCAGGAATATTATACTATTTTAAAACTGGGGAAAGTCAGTATAGTAGTGGGAAGGTGCCCCCACAACGCAAATTCCCAGGTGTGAAGTCTTCAGTTAACTGTTTTATGGAGATCCTTAATGCTTGATGCCAGGGCAGGATTTGCATCTTGGGAGACTATAGGCACGTAAGTTTGGGCACCCTAAACTCCGCCCTCTGCTGAATCCGCAAATCCCGACATGAATGCAGCTTTACCTGCTGAACCGCACAGCAAGAGTGCTGCCTGCCCCGTACCCATGCTGGCCTGGTCATCACTTCTCTCCCTTTTTTCTTACGGACATGTCGACCCTAACCATCTTGTGACCACCATGACTTCCTCCACCCATACAAATGTGTGGCCACCATGACTCCCCCACCCATAACAATTGTGGCCACCATGACTCCCTCCACCCATAACAAGTGTGGCCACCATGACTTCCTCCACCCATAACAAGTGTGGCCACCAAGACTTCCTCCACCCATAACAAGTGTGGCCACCATGACTTCCTCCACCCATAACAAGTGTGGCTCCCATGACTCCCTCCACCCATAACAAGTGTGGCCACCATGACTTCCTCCACCCATAACAAGTGTGGCTCCCATGACTCCCTCCACCCATAACAAGTGTGGCCACCATGACTTCCTCCACCCATAACAAGTGTGGCTCCCATGACTCCCTCCACCCATAACAAGTGTGGCCACCATGACTTCCTCCACCCATAACAAGTGTGGCCACCATGACGCCTCCCACCCATAACAAGTGTGGCCACCATGACGCCTCCCACCCATAACAAGTGTGACCACTATGACTCCTCCCACCCATAACAAGGGTGGCCACCATCACCCCCCCCATAACAAGTGTGGGGCCACCATGTCTCAGCCATAATACCTGCTCCGGGGGTGACTTCTATGTGAGAGGGATCGCGAATAAGTATTTGCCCCCCATCCCCTGAAGTTACACTACTTTGGTGGTTAAGCGATTTGACCCTTTAAAGAGGAACTGTCGCAAAAATCTTAAAATTTAAAACACATACAAATAAGAAGTACATTTCTCCCAGAGTAAATTAAGCCATAATTACTTCTCTCCTATGTTGCTGTCACTTACAGTAGGTAGTAGAAATCTGACATTACTGACAGGTTTTGGGCTAGTCCATCTCTCCATGGTGGATTCTCAGCATGGCCTTTATTGTTTATAAAGACATTCCCTGTAAAAGATTTATACAAAGATGCTGGCCAGCCTCCGTCCACTATTTTGGCAGTTGGATGGAGCAACTGCCATTCACTAAGTGCTTTTAAAAATAAAGAAAACCCTGAGAATCCCCCTATGAAAAGATGGGCTAGTCCAAAACCTGCCGGTAATTACAAATTTCTACTTCTTATTGTAAGTGACAGGAACATAGGAGGAAAGTAATGTATGGCTCATTTTACTCTGGAAGAAACGTACTTCTTATTTGTATGTGATTTCAATTTTAAGATTTTCGCGACCGTTCCTCTTTAAGGGTAACTGAACTTGCTGAAGGATGCTCTGGCCATGACCTGCCGGTAGCTGAATTTTTTTTCTTCTGTCATTTTGGATGAATCAGCCGGCAATTGCGAAACATTTTCATGCAAACCCGCCAGAGAGTCTTCTCTTTTTTTAATTAAAAAGTAAAAGCTTTGAGCTTTAGGTTGCCCTGGCACCGGGAACTGGCAGAACGCTTTCTAGAGGAAGTAAAAAAAGATACATTATGATCCAGGCTGGTGATTAATAAATTATATTCTGCTGAATTGCTTCTCACCCGTCTCACCCCTCCGCCTTTCTCATGGTAATGGCACGGCGCTCGGCCCCTCGCACATTCAAAATTCTCATCCCCCCCCCTCCCAAACTAAATTAAAAAAAATCCCTCTTGCATTCGGAACACCGCGAATCTCTCCTAGAATAGTTACAAGACATTAGAGTGTAATTATGCATTGCCTGTGTAACCTTTCCTTCACTGGGAATCAGAGGTCTGTGAGCAGGGCCGCATTTACCACTGTAGGCACGTGCCTACAGGCGCCTGATGATGGAAAGGCGGCTCACTCCCAACCACGTCCCCACCATGTGCCTCCCTCTCTCCTTCCCTATGCAGAGTCTTGATGAGAGTGTAAATGAGAAGTTACTCACCCTGCTCACAGCATTCCACTGATAAGATCTCCCTCAATTGAGGGGCACCACTAGCTACTTAATACTGGGGGTACCTCTAGCTACCTAATACTTGGGGGCACCTCTAACTACTTAATTTTGAGGTTCCTCTAATACTGGGGGTGCCTCTAGCTACTTAGTATTAGGTAGCCAGAAGTACCCATAATACTAAGGGACACCTGTAGCTACCAAGGATGGACAAGAGAAGTAAGGGAGAAGTGACAGCTGGGCCAGCCAGGGCCGGCGCTACCATAAAGGCAAAGGGGGCAATTGCCCCAGGGCCCCAGAGCCTGTAGAGGCCCCCCATCCTATACGTGCCTGCAGAGAACGAGGAAAAGAGGGATTGGTTGGGAGAAGTCCAGAACATGGTCCTGCCTGGATTATGTAAGACTCCGCTGTGTGTAAACTCTGAATTTGTAAGCGAAAGAAGGGCAATAATGAGGACCCAACAATGCATTTGGGGACATATCAGGGACATCTAATAATTTTGTGTGGCTGGGAGGGTGGTGGGATGGGTCCTGGGCGTCAGCTTGGGGCTGCCGGGGGTGTTGCTAGGGCCCCCCAAGTTACTTTTGCCCTGGGGCCCCATTGTAGCCAGAACCGGCCCTGGGGCCAGCCATCAGACTTGTAGTACAGTTTGGGGGGGGGGGGGGGGGTTGTAGGTTCATGGAGGTCGAAGTCTAAGGTGCCAGGACATCTTTGCCTTTAGGCTCCTGTGAGGTAAATCCGGGCCTGTCTGTGAGTGTTTTCTGTTACGTTCATCTATTTTTTTTCCCCCCGTAAACCGTTGTGAAACTCATTCCCGTTACATCCCGTCCCGAGAACTTCTCATTCCGAGCCTCATTGGCTGATCTGGTCACGTCCTGATGTTAAAAGACTGAGCAAATGCCAAACTTCAGGAGATTGTCAGAGGTTCCACGCTCCCGAAGTGATTACCCACAAAGCTGCAGCAACAATTTTTATATTGTATTTTATGGACTCTTAAAATGCTGGCCCGACGGAGGTGATTCTGCCCAGAAAATGAATGCGGGTGAGATGATTTCTGTGCGCTGCTGACACTGGTAGTTATCTCATCCAATCTCGCAGGTGGAGGGGACTGTGGTGCCGAAGGCTTTGGACCAGACTGCCGAGGCTGTTTGGAGGTTATGAGATCATATAAATCATCCTGAAAGGCAGGTCTGGGTTTATTAAAAGAATGTTACTATGTGATGAGAGGCACCCGGGTCGTGTCAGAACATAGTGAGTTTGCTGAAAGTTTAAACAACTAGTGATTTCCCGTTTGCAGTTGTGTATAGACATCCGCTCCGTGCTTGGGAGGAAAGCTGTGGGAAATTTGGACAAAATCTCCTCGACAAATCCTGACAAGGGTGCGCCTGCACGGCCAATATTTACCCACCACGTTCCGGCGCAGGCGCAGTAGCGGCTCTTCGTTCAGGCTAAGGCGGAAATAGTCTACCCCATTTGTATCAGCTGTACTGCGGACTTGCGCCTTCACAGTAGTGCGGATACACCTGCGCTGGATTGCGATAGGTAAATATTTACCTCACTGCTGTTCAGGGGTCGCAGCGCTGGATTGCTGGGATGGAGGAGGACGGGGGAAGCATCGTTACGATCCAGAGACTTCCCCTTTCCGAGGTGAGTATCCCCAAGACGGGTTTTTTTTTATTACAGGTTTTCTTTGAAGAGGAACTGTAGTGAAAATAACATAATGAATGCCATTGCTTATTTTTTACAATATTCATTTATAGATTATTTAGTCAGTGTTTGTCCATTGTAAAATCTTTCCTCTTCCCGATTTACATTCTGACATCTATCACTGGTGGTGACATCAACAATAACAGTTGCCTGGCAGCCCTGCTCATCTATTTAACTGCAGTGGTGTCTGAATCACACCAGAAACAAGCATGCAGCTAGTCTTATCAGATCTGATAATAATGTCAGAAACACCTGATCTGCTGCATGCTTGTTCAGGGGCTATGGCTAAATGTATTAGAGGCAGAGGATCAGCAGGACAGCCAGGCAACTGGTATTATTTAAAATGAAATAAATATGGTAGCCTTCATATTTCTCTCGTTACCGTTGTCCTTTAAAGGGGCCCATACACTCAGCCGATTTTTGGCCAATCGATCGAAAACGATCGATCGATCACAAATTGATTGACCAATCGATCGATTTGCGGCCGATTGCAATCGATTTCAATCGATCTGACGTTGGAAAATTTAGGCTTATCTGTTGAGATTGCTTATCATTTTGCATTGGACCAAATGGAAATCTGATGGCAAAAAAAAAGCCATCAGATCGATTTTCAACTGATTTCATACTGAAATCTATTGGAAATCTGTTCCTTGTAAAAAATGTTCCTAAACACATCAGCTAGATCAGAAAATCTATCTGGTGATCTATCTACTGATAATCTAAGGCCCGGTTCACATTAGCGGTCGCCGTCCGGAATCGTCGTGCCGGAGCCGGACCGCATGCGGAACGGACGGAACGGACGCACGGCATAGCAATGAAAGCCTATGCGTCCGTTCACATGCGTCCGTTTCATCCGGACTGGATCCGGACTCCGGCATAAGACCCAACATGCGCTATTTTTTGGTCCGGCTCCTCCGGCAGACGTATCCGGAGCGGTGCCGGACTGCACCATCCGGCCAATACAAACCAATGAGAACCGGAGAGCGCACAACACACTGGCTATAAAATCCGGATGTTCTACCCCACTTCCTATGCGTATTGTAGCGGCGATTTTGGATGGGGACACATGGGCAAGCATTTTGGAGTGGAGCAGCAGTGACTTTAAACGTGCTGGAGATGTTGGCAGTATGTCAGAGGTGGAGGTGAGTGCTAAACAGCGGAGGGCCTGATTCCACAGGTCCCCCTTCTGCTGACCTCCCAGACCCCAACATTTTTATTTTATTTCTACTCTCTTTTGCCAAACGGATCCGGATCGCATCCTGATGTACACCTGATGCAAACTGACCGGATCGGATCCGGATCAGAACCGTACGGTTCCGATACGGATCCGGTCCGGATCCGGTCAGGTCATCCGGTCCGTTTGGCAGAGAACCGCAAGTGTGAACTGGGCCTAACAAGTGTATGGCCACCTTAAGTATGACTTCTATGCAAATTTAATGCAATCAGACTATGACTATGGCAGGGATTAGATTGTGAGCTCCTCTTAGGACAGTGACATGGCTAAGTATTATCTAAAGTGCTGCAGAAGATGTTAGTGCTATACAGTATACTGTAAATACATGATCATATTACGGTAGTATATTACACTATGACTAGGGTAGGATTAGACTGAATTCCTCTGTGCTGCAGAAAGAAGATGAGATATTGAATATATCTATATATATTCAATGATATTGATATGGTGAGACATTATACTATGACTATGGTAGTTAGAGATGAGCGTAATGACTTAATTACGATTTCGCTAAATTTCGCGTAATTAGTGTAATTACGATTATGGCCGTAAGTACATAATCGTAATGAAGAAGGATTTCGCGAAATTCCGCGTAAGCGTAATTTTCGCATTACAGTGGGTATCGCGAAGTTACCTTGCATGCATGCCTTGCATGCAACCGTTTGTAAGCGTAGTTACATAACGTAATTTCGCGATAGTTCATATTACTGTAAGCGTTAATTTTCGCGTCGTTTTCGCGTTACGGTGCGTATCGCGAAATTACGTTTGTAAGCGTAGTTTACACCCTTGAACTGCGCATGCTTAGTTTTTACATTATTTAACGCGAAAAAGCGTTTATATGCGAAAATTTGTTAGCGTTCATCTGACTACCGCTGATTCGCTTCTGATTGGCTAATGCAAACAAGTAATTTTTTTTATAGCTAACAAGTAATTACGAAATTCGCGAAATTACGAAGAAATGCGAAATTACGGGATGGTTTAACGCGAAATTACTTTATGGTATAACGCGAAATTACGTTATGAACGAAATGCGAAATTACGTGTTTGAAATTACGCTTACGGTATTTTCAATTACGATTTTAATGGCAATTACGCTACCATAATTTCGCATCGTAATAGCAAATTTCGCATGCGTAATTATAGTAACGCGAAATTTCGATCTGGTGTATTATCTCACGTGCGCTTCTCACCAATTGTAAGAAAAGATTGCATATACTCACAAAGCCGGGTTGCACATGAGGCAACCACTGTGTATCACATATGGGGAAGTACCGTCCCCACTCGGCCTTGTGGTGTTGTTTCAACGGTCGCTGCTCCTTTGGAAGAACTGACACCTGTCAAGGTGTATCCCCTGATCCCAAGAGGGGGAGGGGGACTGTAGAATGCAGGAGGGTAGGAGGCGCACTGGAGGGTACTTGTATAATGGTTTATGACGTAAAAGATTAGCATCAAAAATATAATTTTATTTTTTTTTTAATTTAGACAATCGGTGTATACACCTAAGGTGAATCTGACAGTCTAGGGCGTAGGGCACCTGTAACGCCGCTGTGACCACGCGAAGGATACAACGCCGCCCTACGCGAAGGATACATTTACTTTAGGCACAATACACGACCTGATGAAGCGGTTCTAACCGCGAAACGTGTTGTCAATTTTTTCTGTGCCCCATTAAAGTTTTTATACCGTACAGTTTGGGATCGACTACTTATTAAAGGTAGGATCTGTCCATATACCTATTAATAGTTGGTCTAGACTGTCAGATTCACCTTGTATAAACCGATTGTCTAATCGCTGGCGTATTGCTTTTATTTATTTTATATTCACCAACAAAATTAACTATATATTTTTGATGCTAATCTTTTACGTCATAAACCATTATACAAGTACCCTCCAGGGCGCCTCCTACCCTCCTGCAGAATTAGATTGTGAGCTCCTCAGAGAATAGAAGTGACATGACTATGTACTCTGTAAAGTGCTGCAGAAGATGGCATTGCTATATAAATACATAATAATAATATGGTAGGACATTAGGCTATGGCTATGGCAAGATTAGATTGTGAGCTCCTGTGAGGACAGTCAGTGGCCTGGTGCACACCAGAGGAGTTTTTCTGAGCGTTTTGAGTTTTTAAATCTGCTGCTAATGTTATCCTATGTGTCTGTGCACACTGGAGCAATGAGGTTTTGTAAAAAAAAAAA
Organism: Hyperolius riggenbachi; assembly: GCF_040937935.1. Taxonomy (NCBI): domain Eukaryota; kingdom Metazoa; phylum Chordata; class Amphibia; order Anura; family Hyperoliidae; genus Hyperolius; species Hyperolius riggenbachi. The sequence continues at coordinate 18,590,951 of NC_090656.1, read as the reverse complement.
CCATAGCATTACATTGGGAAGAGCTTTTAGAGGTTTCAAAAGCTCTTCCCAATGTAATGCTATGGGTTTTTTTTACAAAACCTCATTGCTCCAGTGTGCACAGAGACATAGGATAACATTAGCAGCAGATTTAAAAACTCAAAACGCTCGGAAAAACTCCTCTGGTGTGCACCAGGCCAGTGACATGACTATGTACTCTGTAAAGTGCTGCAGAAGTCAGTGCTATATAAATACATAATAATAATATGGTGGGACATTACACTATGGCTATGGTAAGATTAGATTGCGAGCTCCTACACAGTCAGTGCCGTGGGCGGTAAAAAGCACAAATCCGGCCCTGACTCTGTAAAGTGCTGCAGAAGATGTCACTGCTATATAAATATATAGTAATAATATAGTAGGACATTAGACTATGACTGTGGTATGGATTAGATTGTGAATTCCTCCGTGGACAGTCAGTGACGTGACTATGTACTCTGTAAAGTGCTGCGAAGCTGTCAGCGCTATGTTACTATAAAATAAAAATCAACAAAAAAGACCCAGGCAAGGCAGCGTCGCAGTATTGGGGTGAATTTTTAGACCAATCAGACCCCAAACCGCCCTGGCGATAAATCTAACATGACATCCCGATTTCACGTTGGTGATTGCATGTCAGGCTCTGGGAATTAAACATGACGCTGCGACTGTTTAATAGATGAAGCTGAAGATGGAGTCATCCCAGAGGAGCGGGAATCGGTAGAGCCAGCAATTGTAATCAGAGCTGGTCTGGCCAGGGGAAGGCAAGCAGAGCTGGTTGGAGCCCATCAGACAGAGATGATACGAGGCAGATCCTGACAGGTGAGACTCTCTGGGGCTGAGGCTGGAGCAGAGCTCTGCAGATACCGGCCATGAATCTTTCATCTACAAATGTGCGGTGCACACAGATTGCACCGTCTGGGGAGTCACTCCTGTACTTCAAGATAATGCAGGCTTCTCACAGATCCGCAGCCTTGTCAGCCTAAAGACTCTTCCATTCTGCTCGTTAGAAAACAGCAGGAGGTTTTCTGTTTGTTTGTTTGTTTGCTTTTTTAGAATCCATTTAAAGTGAAACTTCACCGTAGCTAAACATTTGCTTTAAAGAGAAAGTCCAACCAAGAATTGAACTTTATACCCAATCAGTAGCTGATACCCCCTTTTACATGAGAAATCTATCCCTTTTCACAAACAGATCAACAGGGAGCTCTGTATGGCTGATATTGTGTGGTAACCCCTCCCACAAGAAACTCTGAGGACCGTGGTGCTCCTGGCAGTTTCCTGTCTGTGAACCTTGTTGCATTGTGGGAAATAGCTGTTTACAGCTGTTTCCAACTGCCAAAAAAGCATGCAGCAGCTACAACACCTGCCAGCAGTAAAAATGTCACCATGTAATAAATGTCAGAATGTAAATCAGGGATTTAAAAGATTTTACAATGGGCAAACACTGACTAAATCATTTATACATAATTATTGTAAAAATGAAGGACTTTTTTATTACATTATTTTCACTGGAGTTCCTCTTTAAAGAGACACTGAAGTGGGAAAAAAAACTGTGATATAATGAATTGGTTGTGTAGTATGGATAATTTACTAGAACATTAGTAGCAAAGAAAATATTCTCATATTCTTATTTTCAGTTATATAGTGTTTTTTATAACATTGGATAATTCTCTAATATTTACACTTTACAGTTGAGATAGCAAGCTTCAGAAGACAGAGCTCTCTGTGACTTTGAAAGTCGTGGAGCTCAATGGCTCTTTTGCATAGATAACAACTGGTGTTTCTTAACTCTTCCTGTACTGCAAACAATATTAGACTTGTGTCTCTGCTCCAAATGTTTTATTTTTTAGCTGTACTACAAATACAAATCATTATATCATCATATTTTTTTTTTCGCTTCAGTGTCTCTTTAAATGCTTTTTGGTGCTGCAAAAAGGTTTATACCATTTAGTTTTAATAAAAATGACCTCTCTGTTTCGATTTGCAAACAGATGTCAAGTTTCAGGACCAGCTATAAGCACAAACTGTACAGTTTACAGCCCGGAATCTATACTCAAGCAGGACTGGTTTTGGGTATAGGCAAGCCAGGCGAATGCCTAGGGTGATACCCACAGGAGGATGGACCATGTGGGAATATCACCACCTAATTGGGCATTGCCATTTAATCAAGAAGGCCTGCATAGCATAACAATTATTGTGCTGATTAGGCTGTAATTGTTTTAGACTAGAGCTGTATTGATTGCTGCATTGCTTTAATTTCCAGGGCAATATTCTGACCTTTAAAGACCCAGGCTGTACATAAACAGAATAATGTTTTTTATAAAGTGGCTACACTCCCTTCATAACAATTATAGGAGGTGTTGGTTTATGAGGGTTTAGTGGGTTTGGGTAAGTGAGATGAAGCTGGCCAGGTAATAAGCTGTGTATCCTTTATAGATTTAATTTAAGAAACAACATCATTTCTGTGTATAACTTATCAGTTTGTTACTGGTGTGTTGGTGCAATGGCAATTACTGCTGCCCATCAATATGTGCTGCCCTGCATGTGCAGTACAATTTCTAATGATTGTAGTAATGCATGTGCAGTATTGGATTTTTGCAACCTGGAGGAGGACTATTAGGGGAAGAGGACAAAAGTATGCACTGGCAGAAACTGCCCTGTACTCTGCTATTTCCTCTTTCTGCGTGAGTAATCACTTACACATAGCAGGAACTTTTGTTTTTTTTCTTCCCACACTTGCACTAATTGAGTAACTGTTAATAGCATTTACACCCTGGAATTGACAGACTGTATTAGGCCCTGGTGGAGGAGATGGGGTGTTCCTGTGCTGTTTGTTTCTCAAGCACAGAGCAACATACATATTATACTGGGAGTAGCAGGGGTCAGCACACACTGCTGCTAGTTTACAATCAGTATAGGCACACATACTGTATGTGCTGGAGGTAGCAGAGAAGAGAAAAAATCCCATCTAGGTTTTACTATGAGTATAAGAGTAGAGCACAGAGTAACTGCTTATACTGAAATATTGGAAACCAGCACACTCTTCTTCAGCTAGTTTACTATCATTACAGGCACAGAGTAACAGTTTATACTGTAAATACTGGAGGTGGTGGAGATCCAAACACATCACTGCTAGTTTACTATCAATACAAGGACAGAGTAACAGCTTATACTGTACAGTACATGCTGGAGGTAGCAGAGATCAGCACACACTGCAGCTGGTTTACAATCAGTACAGGCACAGAGTAACAGCTTATACTATACACACTGGAGGTAGAAGAGACTGCAGCTAGTTTACAATCAGTAAAAAAATATTGTAGATATATTGCATTATTGATCAGGGGACCATTTCAAGCATATTATTAAGTACACTAATACTTTAAAGTAGTACTCCACCCATCACTGTATGATGGCAAGAGTGAAGGTGAGTGTAAGGGGCTGTCTCCACTCGTCAGTTTTTCTGTACATCAGTTTTTCTGCACGAGTTGTCTGACAGTTTTGCATTGCTGTCAATTGTTTTTCTGCAAGTGAAAAATGCATTATTGTGAGAACTAACCCATTGATTAACATTGGTTGCAGCTTTGCAGTTGCAGAAAATGCACAGACAAACTGATGAGTGGAGACAGGTCCTTAGTTTGTTCCCAGCAGGCCTTGGTTTGTTCTTTTACAAAACATCAGCACATGATGTCACACGTGTGGCATCACTCTGCCCTGTTCCTCCAGCTGCCACACTTCCCTTTCAAAGTGTATCAGTGGGATTTCTGTATAGAACAGTGATCTACTAATATCTTCAGAGGACATCCAGCAGTTTATGGTAGGTTCTCTGGATGTCTATTTTCATCGTCATAAACAGGTACGTGTGGCCTCAAAATGTTGACACCTGTGGATAAACTAACACCACATTAGGGGTGTGGCTAGCCATTGAGCTGTAATCCTTACTTGCTAGCAAGCTGCTCCTGTGTGGACAGATCACAGACAAATCATTCTAGCCCCCAGCATGTGGCTCACTATTTTACAAGCAAGGGGCAGGGGGGAGTGGCAGGAGGGAGAGTAACAGTGTGTGTGTAATTCTTTATCTTGGTAGCTAACTGTGGAAACTAGAGCTTGTATTTTACAGACAGGAAGTTTTTAATCAGGATTATTATTCTGATTCAAAACTTCATGTCTGAAAAATACAAGCTCTATTTTATTGCCTAATTTAAAAGAAAAACCATAAGCTTTCAGCTAGTAAACCTTCTTCAGACTCTCTTCCTGTTGACTGACAAGGCTAGAACATACAAACAGAAGAAGGTAGAGAGATTTTTTTTGCAAATATAAGTGTGATCCAGATACATTAATTACAAGGGATCTTGCAAGGATTGTGAGGTATTTATGGCAAATAGATAAGACCCTCGGTTTACTTAACGCCTACTTACACTAGGGCTGACATGGAGAGTTTTTTTTACAGACCCTATCCTGTTCACTGTATGCCTTGATTCAGTTAATTGTATGTTACTGAGCAGTTGGGGTACACAGGGGGGGCACTGTGGTTCCCTTTTAAAGCTTGATCCTTTACTGGGTTAGCGATGATGCAAAAGGCAAGAACCACGCAGGTTTTTGACAAGACAGACGTGAAGAAGATCCACTAAGTTGCCTGAAGCATCAAGCTGTGCACAGACTAATACCTTGGGTTTATCCAGTTGGGTTTATCCAGTTGATTAATGGAAATGGAGTAAGGAAGATCTAATAAGTTTTCTGAGGCATTGAGTTGCCCATAGATCCTATATTCTGGGTCTATCCAATAAATTGGTGAGATCAGTGCATCAGGCAGCTGTGAGGAAGATCCAGTATGTTGCCTAAAGCATCAAACTGGCCATAGACTTTGTAATTTGAGTCTATCCAGTGGACTGGTGGAGTTAGTGCCACATCCAGCTCTGAGGAAGATCCACTAAGTTGCCTGAAGCATCAAGCTGTGCACAGACTAATACCTTGGGTTTATCCAGTTGACTAATGGAAATGGAGTAAGGAAGATCTAATATGTTTTCTGAGGCATTGAGTTGTCCATAGATCCTATAATCTGGGTCTATCCGGTAAATTGGTGGAATCAGTTCCTCAGGCAGCTGTGAGGAAGATCCAGTAAGTTGCTTGAAGCATCAAGCTGTCCATAGACTTTGTAACTTGAGTCTATCCAGTAGACTGGTGGAGTTAGTGCCACATCCAGCGCTGAGGAAGATCCAGTAAGTTGCCTGAAACATCAAGCTGTCCATAGATAGAGTGACCAGACGTCCCGGATTGCCCGGGACACGTCCCGGATTCGGGGTCCGCTGTCCCAGGCTGCATGAGGTCCCGGGAAACGTCCCGCTTTCAGCAGCGGGACGTCCCGGCCTCGGGACTCTGGCCACTCTCTCCTCAATGAACTGGCAGCGGTGTCTATAGACGCCGTGCCAGTTCATTGCCCGCAGCCCCGCTCCAGCCTCCTCTTCCGGTGTCTGTTTCCGACACCGGCAGGCGAGCAGGGCTACGGCAAGATGGCTGCCGAAGCCCTGTACTGGAGACCTATTTGTGTCACTAGTACAGGGCTTCGGGCGCCATCTTGCCGTAGCCCTGTCAGCGCGGGAGAGAAGAGCAGGAGGAGGAAGACGGTCCCGGGACGGAGCAGCGCGCCAGAGGCCGGACACTTCTGCCAGGTGAGTAAATGCTTTCTTTTCCAGGTGAAATGTTTGCCCGCATTGTTTCTTTTCCAGGTGAAATGTTTGCCCGCATTGTTTCTTTTCCAGGTGAAATGTTTGCCCGCATTGTTTCTTTTCCAGGTGAAATGTTTGCCCGCATTGTTTCTTTTCCAGGTGAAATGTTTGCCCGCATTGTTTCTTTTCCAGGTGAAATGTTTGCCCGCATTGTTTCTTTTCTGGCGAAATGTTTGCCCGCAGTGCGTTTCTTTTCTGGCGAAATGTTTGCCGCATTGCGTTTGTTTTCTGGTGAAATGTTTGGCCGCAGTGCGTTTCTTTTCTGGTGAAATGTTTGCCCGCAGTGCGTTTCTTTTCTGGCGAAATGTTTGCCCGCATTGCGTTTCTTTTCTGGCGAAATGTTTGCCTGCAGTGCGTTTCTTTTCTGGCGAAATGTTTGCCCGCATTGCGTTTCTTTTCTGGTGAAATGTTTGGCCGCAGTGCGTTTCTTTTCTGGTGAAATGTTTGCCCGCAGTGCGTTTCTTTTCTGGTGAAATGTTTGGCCGCAGTGCGTTTCTTTTCTGGTGAAATGTTTGCCCGCAGTGCGTTTATTTTGTACTGACATGTTGCCCGCATTGCGTTTATTTTGTACTGACATGTTTGCCCGCATTGCATTTATTTTATACTGACATGTTGCCTATTGCGTTTATTTTCTGGTGTCCGGGGTAACTGTTACTGCATTTATTATTTAATGGTCATAGATGGCTATGTTTGCTGCTTTGTGGTTACGGTATACTATTAGCATCACACAGTTTCTGCACACCCATGATACAAAGTCTCGTTTGTCCACATCATGGCGTAAACACTGCTTTCTTATGCCTCGCTGTTACATCATTACGTTAGCTCCGCCCATACAATGTCATGGCCACGCCCATTTTTTCGGCGCGGCGCAGCCCCCCTCCCCCAGTCTTCGCCGCTGCGTGCTCCTCACTCCTTCCCACTTTTCGCCGCGGCGCGCTATGCGCGCCGCCCCCCCCCCCCCCCCCCCGTCCCAGGTTGGACCCACAAAAATATGGTCACTCTACCATAGACTTTGTAATTTGACTCTATCCAGTAGACTGGTGGAGTTAGTGCCATATCCAACTGTGAAGAAGAGCTCGTAAGTTGCCTGAAGCATCAAGCTGTCCATAGACTTTGTAATTTGAGTCTTTCCAGTAGACTGGTGGAGTGACTGGAGTCACAGCCAGCTGAGAGGAATATCAGACGCCCTCTTGTCATTTCAGCTCTATACAGACTGTATATTGTTATTTGAATATATGTACAGTATTCAGCAGCAGCAGAGTGGGACTAGGTGCGATACCCCCAGTTTTATGGTCCACTAAAGCACTATAGACCTGGCAGCGGCATTTATGAAGCTACCACGAGGGTGGGAGGAAAGCAGAAAGCTATGAAATAGACTGCGCTGGCGCCTTTCTGTCCATCATTCTGCTGCCAGCCACCATGTAATGCTATCTGATTTTATCTCCGCCACCAAAGGCCTCGTTATTCTCACTTATGTTCTTGTGGATCCTGGCAGAAGAGTTTATGGGGGAAGCAGGTCAGACACAGGCCATCAACGCTAACTGCAGCATTACAGAGAGCAAACTGGGACAGTACATACACCTGAAATGCTTGTGTGTGTGTATCTGATGCGTATATGTGTCTTTGTGTACTGTACAGTATGTGCATTTAAAAAGAAACCATGACCAAGGATTTAACTTAATCCCAATCAGTAGCTGATACCCCCTTTCCCATGAGAAATCTTCTCCTTTTCTCAAACGGATCATCAGGGCGCTCTGTATGGTTGATATTGTGGTGAAACCACTCCCACAGTATGATGTAAGGATCATGGTGCTGACATCACACTGTGGGAGCCTTGTTGCATTGTGGGAAATAACAGCTGTCTCCAGCTGCCAAAAAAGCAAGCAGCAGCTACTTCCACTGACATCTACTTGCCAGCAGTAAAAATGTCACCTTGTGATAAATGTCAGAATGTAAATAAGGGAGAGGAAAGATTTTACAATGGGCAAACACTGACTAAATCAGTTATACATAATTATTGTAAAAAATAAGCACTTTTGTTCATTACATTATTTTTGTGTGTGTGTGTTCAGTGTGAGTGTGTTCAGTGTGAGTGTGTGAGTGTGAGTGTGTTCAGTGTGAGTGTGTGTGTGTGTGTGTGGTGTGTACAGTTTTTGTGTGTGGTGTGTACAGTGTGTGTGTACAGTGTGTGTGTGTGTGTGTGTGTGTGTGTACACAGTGTGTGTGTGTGTGTGTGTGTGTGTGTACACAGTGTGTGTGTGTGTGTGTGTGTGTGTGTGTGTGTGTACACAGTGTGTGTGTGTGTGTGTGTACACAGTGTGTGTACAGTGTGTGTGTACAGTGTGCGTGTGTGTGTGTACAGTGTGTGTGTGTGTGTGTACAGTGTGTGTGTGTGTGTGTAGAGTGTGTGTGTAGAGTGTGTGTGAACAGTGTGTGGTGTGTACAGTGTGTGTGTACAGTGTGTGTGTACAGTGTGTGTACAGTGTTTGTGTACAGTGTGTGTACAGTGTGTGTGTGTGTGTGTGTGTGTGTGTGTGTGTGTGTGTGTGTGTACGTGTGCACGTGCACATATCCATATGTGTGTGTGCATGTGTGATGTTACAGTCTGTTGATGTGGTTGGTGGGTGTACAGTATGTGTGTGTGTGTGTGCACATATCCATGTGTGTGTGGTGTAAAGTCTGTCTGTGTGGTTGGTGTGTGTTAGTCCTTGTGGTTGATGGATGTTTATGCAGCAGTGTGATATGCGGGTGATGTACAGTCTGTTTTTGTGCGTTTGTGTTTGTGAATGTACAGTTTTTGTGTGTGGTGTGTACAGTGTGTGTGTACAGTGTGTGTGTGTGTGTGTGTGTGTGTGTACACAGTGTGTGTACAGTGTGTGTACAGTGTGCGTGTGTACAGTGTGTGTGTGTGTGTACAGGGTGTGTGTGTGTGTAGAGTGTGTGTGTAGAGTGTGTGTGTACAGTGTGTGGTGTGTACAGTGTGTGTGTACAGTGTGTGGTGTGTACAGTGTGTGTGTACAGTGTGTGGTGTGTACAGTGTGTGTGTGCAGTGTGTGGTGTGTACAGTGTGTGTGTACAGTGTGTGTGTACAGTGTGTGTGTGTACAGTGTGTGTGTGTACAGTGTGTGTGTGTACAGTGTGTGTGTGTGTGTGTGTGTGTGTGTGTGTGTGTGTGTGTGTGTGTGTGTGTACAGTGCGTGTGTGTGTGTGTGTGTGTACGTGTGCACGTGCACATATCCATGTGTGTGTGTGCATGTGTGATGTTACAGTCTGTTGATGTGGTTGGTGGGTGTACAGTATGTGTGTGTGTGTGCACATATCCATGTGTGTGTGGTGTAAAGTCTGTCTGTGTGGTTGGTGTGTGTTAGTCCTTGTGGTTGATGGATGTTTATGCAGCAGTGTGATATGCGGGTGATGTACAGTCTGTTTTTGTGTGGTTGTGTTTGTGAATGGACAGTTTGTGCTTGTTTACAGAAAACTTTTTGTGATTTAAATTATCAGCGCTCATTTAACATACAAGAATCCTTTGAGTATGTTTCCAGGATCATATAGAGCACATTATTGCTTTCCATGTGGCCAGCCCAAAATCTAATAGCTTGTTATTATTAAAAATGTTCTTCATGTTATACGTTTTGATATACAAATTATTGAATGAGTTTCCTCTCTCCCCTTACCCGACACTGTTTCTTCTTTCTGCAGCTCCTAAACGCATCCAATTTTGATTGACCAATGACAGGCCAAGTTTCCCATCTCTATAGCCTAGTACACACCTTCAATTATAATTGGCCAATCAATGACCAATTGTACCACCTCCATGTAGTATGAGAGCTTACTTGCACAATCTACTTATAGTATTCAATATCTGTTAACCTCATACTATATGGAGGTGGTTAAATTGGTCAGTGATTGGCCAATTATAATTGATGGTGTGTAACAGGCTTTTGTAGTATGAGCAAAGTAAATGGTGGGGAGAGGCACACCTTTCCGTAGTATTCGGGTGCATAACCACGGATGTCCAGCAATATCCAAAGAGCAATCAATGGTAGAAAGGATTGGTTAGCACTCCAGCTTCTCAGTGAGCAAATGTTTTATTCTCCAGTCATATATCAACACTTAAGTTAACAATTGTTTCGGGGCCATCAGGGGTCCCCTTCTTCAGAACAGTGCAGACAAATGAGTATTATGAGTGCTGGTGTTGTGTATGAGTGCTGGTGTTGTGTATGAGTGCTGGCGTTGTGTATGAGTGCTGTTGTGTGTATGAGTGCTGGTGCTGTGTGTAGGAGTGCTGGTGTTGTGTGTAGGAGTGCTGGTGTTGTGTAAGAGTGCTGGTGTTGTGTAAGAGTGCTGGTGTTGTGTAAGAGTGCTGGTGTTGTGTAAGAGTGCTGGTGTTGTGTAAGAGTGCTGGTGTTGTGTAAGAGTGCTGGTGTTGTGTGTAGGAGTGCTGGTGTTGTGTAAGAGTGCTGGTGTTGTGTAAGAGTGCTGGTGTTGTGTAAGAGTGCTGGTGTTGTGTAAGAGTGCTGGTGTTGTGTGTAGGAGTGCTGGTGTTGTGTGTAGGAGTGCTGGTGTTGTGTGTAGGAGCGCTGGTGGTGTGTGTAGGAGCGCTGGTGGTGTGTGTAGGAGCGCTGGTGGTGTGTGTAGGAGCGCTGGTGTTGTGTGTGTAGGAGCGCTGGCGTTGTGTGTGTAGGAGCGCTGGCGTTGTGTGTGTAGGAGCGCTGGCGTTGTGAAGAAAAGGATATGCCCATTCTCAGTTTATTTAGGTTTTGCTGAAATCAAGAAATTATTATTTAGAGCAGTTAAAAAAAAAAAAAAAAGTCTCATGTGGACTCTATTTACCTTATGATACAGAATAAATGGGAATCTGCCCATACACCTTGAAGGATGCATCCAAGCAAAAAAACAACAACAAGATCTACTTACCTGGGGCTTCCTCCAGCCCCCCCCCCCCCCCGGCAGCCAATCTGTCCCTTGCCACAGCTCCAGATCCCCTTTGTTGCAGATGCCGTCATGCCGACATACGACTGTACCTGCACAAAAAAAATAAAAACATACTTTAAAAAAGCATAATAAAAAACGTTTAAAAAAAAAATGAAAGTGGACCTGAATTCTTGCACAGGACAGAATTAAAACAGAAATGCACCCCGTATGTATTAAGAGTTTAACCTGTGTAATTCCCCCTCATTTGTGTCTAATCACTAGTTGTAATTTGATCTCTCCCCTGTGTCACATGACTACCTATGGCAGACAAGCAGATACGCCCAAGGCTGTTACCAATATGTCTGCTACCATGAAAGCAGGAAGTAGAAACTGCGCAGATTTATTTTAGAATTTGTATCAGCCGTAACCAAGAAATGCTTTTCTTTAAAGGTTGTTATGCTTTTGTGTATCTTTTAGGGTAGAGAGGAGGTCTGAGTTCAGGTGTACTAAAAAAAACAAAAAAATGAAATAAAATAAGCTAGGCCATACATCAGGCGACTTAGCGGCCGATCGACCATTCGATTTGATTATTGTAATCGAATCGGATGAAAGCCGGTGCCGCCAAGTGCATGCCCAATCGATTAACATTAGAATTAAGCCCTATTCGTCTTTAAAAAAAACCAAAAACCCAAGATTGTCTATTCCGGAAAAAGTACAGAAGAATTATAAGCTGGGGAAATGTAACCAAAGGCAAAAAAATGCTTCAATACTGAGAGCTGCTTTCACTGAAGGTAGTGAAGAGGTTAAAAAGGCCCTGTAGTGGCATACGTATAGTAGAATGCAGTCAATTGCTCAGGATACCCACTATTATGGTTTCGGCAACAGCAACACTGCCCTCCCAGTGAAGCTTAGCCAAGGCTGATTAGATATGCAGGAATGTCCCCCACAGAGCATTCTGGGAGACCAGGTATGTTTTCTACTGGCCTAAGAACTCTCAGTAACAAACATTCCGCAGAGCTGCTCCTGACAGCAGTAAAGATGTTGCCATCTGTGAAAAATTTCAGAATGTAAATCGGAGTGGGGAAAGATTTTACACTGGGAAAGCACTGGCTAAATAATTTATAAATGACTATTGTAAAAAAAAAAAGTACGGTAATTTTATTAATTCCCATATTTTCACTACAGTTCCTTTTTTTAAGATCACTGTTATTGAAGGGATCCTGATCACTTAAAGCAAACCCGAGGTGAGAGTTATATGGAGGCTGCCATTATTATTTCCATTTAAGCAATACCAGCTGCCTGGCTATCCTGCTGATCCTCTGCCTCTAATACTTTTAGTCATAGCCCCTGAACAAGCATGCAGCAGATCAGGTGTTTCTGACATTATTGTCAGAACTGACAAGATTAGCTGCATGCTTGTTTCTGGTGTGATTCAGACACTGCTGCAGCCAAATAGATCAGCAGGGCTGCCAGGCAACTTGTATTCATTAAAAGGAAACCAATATGGCAGCCTTCATATCACTCTCACCTCGGGTTCACTTTAAATGAAGTTGCTGATACCATGTGGCAAGAGTTCTGTTCACATCACAATTCCAGCCAATCGCTCTTAGGCTCCCTGCACACTGCAAATCTGTTTTCTGATTCCGATTCCGATTTTCGATTCTGATTTTCCATGAATACGTTCAACAGAAAAAAGGATTTAAAAAAAAGGCAGCATGCAGTAAAGATTAAAAATCGGAATCGGAGGTAAAAACCGATTAAAAAGCGGAATCGGAAATGCATGCAGTGTACAAGAGGCTTTATAACCGCTGCTGCAAATCAGAAACATCTGGCGTTTATGAAACAAACAATTCTCCTTGGAAGCAGGGCCGGGCCAAGGCATAGGCTGCAGAGGCTCCAGCCTCAGGGCGCAGTGTAGGAGGGGGCGCAGAATTCATTCAGCTGTCAATCCTAATTGTGTTTGAAGCAGAAAGAAATAATAAAAGGAGATACATGGAAGTGACTGTAAGCCAGATAACTAGAGATTAATTAACCACTTAAGGACCGCCTAACGCCGATAGGCGGCGGCGGGTTTAAGTGGTTATTACATGGAAATGGCCGCTCGTTCGAGCGGCCTTTCCATGTAAGTTCATGGAGGGTGTCTCCGTGAACAGTGTGCGAGCCGCCGATCGCGGCTCGCATTCCTAATGTAAACACGCGGGGAAGAAATCCCCGCTGTTTACATCATACGGCGCTGCTGCGCAGCAGCGCCGTAAGGCAGATCGGCGATCCCCGGCCTCTGATTGGCCGGGGATTGCCGGCATATGATAGGCTGAAGCCTATCCTTCAATGCGCAGGACGGATATCCGTCCTGCGCAGCTTTGATCACGGAGGGGAGGGAGGTAAGAGGAGGAAGCGCCGAGAACGCTGCGGAGGGGGGCTTTGAGAAGCCCCCCCCCGCTAATCCCAACTGGCCGGCGGCGATCAGACCCCCCCGGCAGGACATCCCCCTAGTGGGGAAAAAAGGGGGGAAGTCTGGTCGCCCCAGCTGCCACACGATCTGTGCTGTGGGCTGAATAGCCCACGCAGCACAGATCTTCCCAAACACCCCTGGTCCTTAAGTGGTGTTGTGGACCCTGTGGCCCTCTTAGTCTAATAACAATCAGTGTGTGACGGCTGGGGTGGAGGGATGGAGAGGCGCACTTTGGTGTCTCAGCCTTGGGTGCTGGAGGACCTCGTCCCGGCTCTGCTTGGAAGCCTATGGTGTTCTACCTTGAACACCATTTAGTGGTCTATTATATGGCGATCATCGCTGTATTGTTGATAATTCATGCCAATTGTTGAAACTGATGGCTGCTTTTATAAATACGATGATCTGCAGACGTCCATAAAAGCGCCATTATTGCTGCAGAAATAATCTATAGATTGCCACCTGTAGGAAAAGGCCATGAAATATGCTAATGTGTCTTGTGTCACATGACCAAGTGAAACCGCTAACACCCCAGAGGAAGTGGAATCAGATCTGTTTCCACTCCAGCGCTGCCCCGATCCCGCCGGCTTCTCCCTGCGGTGTGGAAGGAGTTAACACGAAGGCTTGGCGAACCATTTGTGCGAGGAAGTGTGTGAACAAATCATTCTGCAATCAGCACAAGCACTCACTGGAGAATTGTGTTAATTATAATTATGCCACATTAAGAGCATCTTGTATTATTTATCAAATCAGTAACAAATGGCACAGACTTGGAGAGGAATGTAAACTGGGCTAAGAAGATGATAGCATAGCTGGAAGTGTAACATTGCCGATGCACTACAAATACCAGCGTGCACTATGAACAAAGGCATTTAGTATAGCTATGTAAAATTACCTGCCCTGTTACCTGTATTATCTGATCTCTGCTAGTCCTGACTTATCCTGTTATTAGTTACCAGAACTCCGCCACTCCCAACATCACCCTGTTGCAGGTGTTACCTGATCCTTGCCAGCCCTGACCATAGCCTGTAACCTGATCCTTGCCAGCCCTGACCATAGCCTGTAACCTGATCCCTGCCAGCCCTGACCATAGCCTGTAACCTGATCCTTGCCAGCCCTGACCATAGCCTGTAACCTGATCCCTGCCAGCCCTGACCATAGCCTGTAACCTGAACTCTGCCAGCCCTGACCATAGCCTGTTACCTGAACTCTGCCAGCCCTGGCCATAGCCTGTTACCTGATCTCTGCCAGCCCTGACCATAGCCTGTTATCTGATCTCTGAAAACCCTGACCATAGCCTGTTACCTGCAGCCCTGACCATAGCCTGTTACCTGATCTCTGCCAGTGCTGACCATAGCCTGTCACCTGATCTCTGCCAGCCCTGACCATAGCCTGTTATGTGATCTCTTCCAGCCCTGACCATAGCCTGTTACCTGATCCCTGCCAGCTCTGACCATAGCCTGTTACCTGATCTCTGCCAGCCCTGACCATAGCCTGTTATGTGATCTCTTCCAGCCCTGACCATAGCCTTTTACCTGATCTCTGCCAGCCCTGACCATAGCCTGTTATCTGATCTCTGAAAACCCTGACCATAGCCTGTTACCTGAACTCTGCCAGCCCTGACCATAGCCTGTTATCTGATCTGTGCCAGCCCTGACCATAGCCTGTTACCTGATCTCTGCCAGCCCTGACCATAGCCTGTTACCTGATCTCTGCCAGCCCTGACCATAGCCTGTTATGTGATCTCTTCCAGCCCTGACCATAGCCTGTTACCTGATCTCTGCCAGCCCTGACCATAGCCTGTTATCTGATCTCTGAAAACCCTGACCATAGCCTGTTACCTGAACTCTGCCAGCCCTGACCATAGCCTGTTATCTGATCTCTGCCAGCCCTGACCATAGCCTGTTACCTGATCTCTGCCAGCCCTGACCATAGCCTGGTATCTGATCTCTGCCAGCCCTGACCATAGCCTGTTACCTGATCTCTGCCAGCCCTGACCATAGCCTGTTACCTGATCTCTGCCAGCCCTGACCATAGCCTGTTACCTGATCTCTGCCAGCCCTGACCATAGCCTGTTACCTGATCTCTGCCAGCCCTGACCATAGCCTGTTACCTGATCTCTGCCAGCCCTGACCATAGCCTGTTATGTGATCTCTGCCAGCCCTGACCATAGCCTGTTACCTGATCTCTGCCAGCCCTGACCATAGCCTGTTACCTGATCTCTGCCAGCCCTGACCATAGCCTGTTATCTGATCTCTGAAAACCCTGACCATAGCCTGTTACCTGAACTCTGCCAGCCCTGACCATAGCCTGTTACCTGATCTCTGCCAGTGCTGACCATAGCCTGTCACCTGATCTCTGCCAGCCCTGACCATAGCCTGTTATGTGATCTCTTCCAGCCCTGACCATAGCCTGTTACCTGATCCCTGCCAGCTCTGACCATAGCCTGTTATCTGATCTCTGCCAGCCCTGACCATAGCCTGTTATCTGATCTCTGAAAACCCTGACCATAGCCTGTTACCTGAACTCTGCCAGCCCTGACCATAGCCTGTTACCTGATCTCTGCCAGTGCTGACCATAGCCTGTCACCTGATCTCTGCCAGCCCTGACCATAGCCTGTTACCTGATCTCTGCCAGCCCTGACCATAGCCTGTTACCTGATCTCTGAAGGCCCTGACCATAGTCTATTACCTGAACACTGCCAGCCCTGACCAGTCCTTAGTGACAAGACAATATACTCTGTACAGCGCTGCGCTGCGTCGGTGCTATATAAATACTAAAATAAATAAATAAAAATGGGTGGCAAAGAGTTAATCTACCTCAGATCTTGATACACCTAGACTCCTCCTCATCAGGTAATATAAATATAAATTGTCATCAGAGCCTGAGGTTCGGTATATACAGGAAGACAGGCGCCTGGTTCAGCTGCATACATCTCCCTTGTGTGGCGTCTATATATAGTAACGCCATTACCTGACTCTGCCAAGGGATATAGTGGTGGGGAGATCGTCCCCCCAGCTATCTGTGAAGGCGGCAATTTTGCCTGTCAGATTAACTCACAATAGGCAGGCATTACCCCGGCTCATCTAATCCCGGGAAAGGAGTCAGTCCATTGCGTTCAATCGATCCCACATCAGCCCCTCATCCTGGCTTCCAGGAACCATTAGGCCGGAGCCATTGTCGCTGCTCCTCAGCCGAGGGAGGCGGGAGACTGATGGTGACAAGGCTGGAATTACTGACAAGTAGCGGTATTGGCGGAGTGACATTTAGACATGATTACCCTTTGTAGCTCCATCACAAGCAGTTACAATAAACGTGCCTAAGTCTGGTGTCGCCGTGACTGATCTGCAATGTCAGTTCAGTCCCGTTGTCTCAGTTTAATTCGTCATTCCTTCGCATGAGCCAAACGTCGTCCATCAGTCATAGTAATAAAGTTTTACAGGCTGACGAACAATCAGAGGCTCGGTTTCTAAACCGTTTACATGACCCACCTATACAATCTACAGGGAGTGTCAGTTTATTCCAGGGTCGTGTTCCTGTGTAATTGGCCTTAAAGGGAATGTCCAGGCAGACAAAAAAAGGACATTTACTTACCCGGGGCTTCCTCCAGCCTGCGCAGTACATTCCACACCACTCCACTACTTGCACAGGCGCAGAAAAGGACGACCTGGCGAGGTCGTCTTCTGCACTGGCAGGGGCCCCTGGCTGGTGGGGCCCCTGGCTGGAGGCTGGGAGCAGAGCTGCTGCAAGGAACATATCAGCTGCCAGGGGCTGGAGGAAACCCCGGGGTAGGTAAACGTCATTTTTTTTTTTTTGCCTGCCTGGATATTTCCTTTAAAGGATACCCGAGGTGACATATGACATGATAAGATAGACATGGTTATGTACAGTGCCTAGCACACAAATCACTATGCTGTGTTCCTTTTTTTTCTTTCTCTGCCTGAAAGAGTTAAACATCAGGTATGTAAGTGGCAGTTCCTGTCAGGACTGAGTCAGACTACAGTGTGGCCCTCATTGATAAGAAATTACAACTATAAAACACTTTCCTAGCAGAAAATGGCTTCTGAGAGCAGGAAAGAGATAAAAAAAAGTTCAATAGTTCATAGATTTTAGCTCTGGCAATGAATGTGCCATTGAGCAAAACGATAAAATAGAAAAACTTAAAAAAGCAGGTTTAAATATTAAATAAAACTGTGGAATATCTTAAAAAGTCATTTTTAGGAGAAGGAGGATAGATACAATTGTTTATTTCATTAGTTTATTTTCACCTCGAGTGTCCCTTTAACCACTTAAATCTATCTAGACGACATATATGTCCAGATAGCCTGCCCTGCTGCCGCTGAGCCGAGTGCACGATCGCACGCGCTCCCGCACATGCTCCCGCCGCCTTCCGTTACCTCAGAGATCAATGAATGGGAAAATGAAAAAATGCACCTTTATTTCCAAATTAAATATTGGCGCCATACATTGTGATAGGGACATAATTTAAATGGTGTAATAACTGGGAGAAATGGGCAAATAAAATACATGTGTTTTAATTACGATAGCATGTATTAATTTGAAACTATAATGGCCAAAAACTGAGAAATAATCATTTTTTCCCATTTCTTTCTTAATCTTTCTGTTAAAATGGATTTAGAATAAAATAATTCTTAGGAACATGTACCACCCAGAGAAAGCCTAAATGGTGGCAAAAAAACCAACAACCCAGGGATACCCCCTGATGACGGCGGAAGGCCGAAACTAGTTGGGACGAGCGCAGGCAATGCCACACATCTGATCGCTATAACTGTACTTAGTACCATACGGAGTGGGAAGCGATTATTGCCAAGAAGGTTCCTACTGGAGTAGGACCCTCTGAATGTGAGTTTTTATTTGCTATTTTATCTGGAAGACTATGTACTCAAATAAATTTGCCTTTTAATAATTCCACTGAACGAATCCCCTATCTCCTTTTTTATGGTGCACTGAGTGGCACTTTTTAGGGGTGAAAGAACAGAGGTGGAACAAGGATATTCTGATGTTGATCACACAGCGCTGCTGCTTTTTGTTTGACATATACTGCATTTGGGGAAAAGGATTTATCTCTACAGTTGCTGCAGTGTGAGATTCTGATGATCAGAGAAGAGCATATATCTTGAGGCACCTCTGTTATACTACTGACAGTTAAAGCTACCTGTCTGGACGGCTGTATCGGCTTCTTCTTCCTCCACATTGGTGGGGTGGAGGTTTAATCCCGGGATGTCTTCTCGGTTCTGATCACATGATATGACATGTGATCAGGATCCTGGAGACCGTGTCAGCATTACAGCACCACCCGGTGCTGGAAGAGGGGTGATGGAAGAGTCTCTTCCATCACTGGGTGACGCTATAGCGCTGACACTATCTCCTGGATCCCGGTCACATATCATGTGATCAGATGTGATCGGGACCCAGAAGACTTGTGGGAAGTTCAGAGCCGGTGGTGGAGGAAGAGAAGAAGCCATCCAGAGCAGGTAACTATAACTGCTTCCTGCCGCCCACCAGGCAGCCGAACAAGATTTGCCGGCAGACGTTTAGAGTGCACAGCAGTCTTTAAATGAAAACATTTTGTTGGAAGCTGCTAATGGGTTAAAACAGCCTTTGTCACCCTGGAGGAACCTTGAAAATATTTTTTGGATCTCAAGGAACCCCTGTAATAGTCTTTAAAAGCTGATGTGGCTGTTTATGCCCCTACCCCCAATTACAGTGCCCTTTATTACAAATTATAATGCTTTTTATTAATGTGATCATTATTATTCTGACCCCCAATTTAGTACTTCTTTTTACAGTACCCCCTATTATAGGCTGCTCTCTATCATACTTCCCCCACGATGGGGAAAAATGCCAGGGAACCTCTGCAGAGTCCTCAAGGAACCCTGGTTGAGAAAGCCTGGGTTAAAAGATACACTTTTGAATGGAACTGAGAGTAGAAGGTGTCATTTAGTGGGAAGGAATGAGGGGATTCTGGAGCAGCAGAGAGGACTGTGGACCATCTCAGAGAGAAAATGTGCCAGTCACTAATTCTAACCGCACAGGCCAGCACAAATACATGATATTCATCCTTTTGTTAATTGTGGCCCTGACATCTGTGTGCCTCAGCAGAAATCCAGATTATTCACTGGATGTTTTCCACATCTTTCTGAGCAAACTCTGGTGGCTGTTGTGCAGGAGAATTCCAAGAGATCAGCAGTCACAGAAATTATTTTCCTAACTAAATGTTCAGTGAATGTGTCAGCCCCTCCTTGCCCCATCAATATGGATTATTGTTTTATAAAGCTTTTCTTTGGCTATCGTTTTTAACTGGTTTGAGAGCTTTCTGTCCCAGAAACATTGCCAATCTTGGGCAGGAATTCAGCTTGATAAACTTTGCTGTGAATCAGAGGAATACTTTAGTCTGTAACTCTTAACGTCGACACCACAATTCAATCCCAGTGACGTGCTGAAATATTTATGAGCATTAGATAGCGCTTCTGGCAAAAAAAACTACGGGAGAGAGACGTATTGGTGTCAGATTGGAGGAAATGTCTCCATCGGGTGGGGGGATGGGAGGAAGTGACCCGCCGCTTGTCAGAAGCGGTATCCGTCTCGTCGCGGCAAGGCGAGGGACCAGCTCATTATGATTTATTTATAAAGATTTGGCCTGCTTATCAGGTGATTACATAAAGCCTTGGAAAAGGCTCTTAGGAGGAAATATTTCCAGCAGAGTAAAACTGGCCAATTGCATCAATCACAAAGTTGTTCCAAAATGCATTTCCCAACTACGCTAAGCCTGTTTAAAGTGGACCTAAACTCAGAACTTCCTCTCTGCTTTAAAAGAAAAACATTTCTTTGTTACAGCTGATACAAATCCTGCAATAAATGTGCAGTGTGTCTAATTCCTGCTTTCATGGGTAGCAGACATAGAGTTAACATTCCACTGATCATCAGCAGGCTCTGTATGGATAATAAACCCCTCCCACAGTGTGATGTCAGGACCATGGTTCTGACATCACACTGTGGGAGCCTTGTTGCATTGTGGGAAATCACAGCTGTTTACAGCCGTTTCCAACTGCCAAAAAAGCAAGCATCATCTCCTTCCACTGACATCACCTGCCAGCAGTAAAAATGTCACCATGTGGTAAATGCCAGAATGTAAATCAGGACAAAAACAAAAATAGTTCCTGGAACTCACTGGCCTTAATACATAGGTGATACCTCACACAGTGAGGGAGGGAGGATCTGACAAATATGCAGGTCAATACAAAAAAGAGGGATCACAGTGTGAGGTCGTTTTCTATACATTTTGAATAAAGCTTGTGGTGTTTTGAAGCAAGTTCTGATTCCTCTTTTTTTTTTCTTTTTTTTTTTTTTAGAATGTAAAACAGGGAGAGGAAAGATTTTACAATGGGCAAACACTGGCTAAATCATTTATACATAATTATTGTAAAAATGAAGTACTTTTTTATTATATTATTTTCACTAGAGTTCTTTAAGGTTAGGCATAAGGGGTGGTTGGTTAAGTTCAGGGGTGGTTAAGATCAGGCATGGCATGGGGGGTGGTTAAGGGGTGGTTAAGGTCAGGCATGGGGGGTGGTTAAGGTCAGGCATGGGGGGTGCATAAGCTCAGGTGTTGGGGGGGTTAAGGTCAGGCTTGGAGGTTGGTTAAGGTCAGGTGTGGGGGTGGGAGCCTTAAAGAAAACCTGAGCTGAATATTAAAAGTCAAAATAAACATACACAAGTCATACTTCCCTCCTGTGTAGTCTACTCCTCAATCTATTTTTCCTCTCCTGCATCCTGTTTGTCCACTGTGATCAATGGATTTCTCCGTCCTCCATTTTGAAAATGGCTATTACCCCATAACAGCTTCCTGGTCAGCACACTGTTAAACTGTAACATCGCCCACTTGAGCCATAGGGAAACATGGACACATCAGTTCTCCTCTCAGCTGTAACTGACAGCAACTGATATATAACTGGCAGCAACTGATATATTTCAGTTGTGACAAAATGTTGTCAGAACTGGAAGGGATCACTGTAGGAAGAAAATGGTGAGCTTCTGAGAGGAAATGATGGCAAGGTAACTATGTAATGTTCATTTGAAGTTACCTCATGTGTTTATTTTAAATAATTTTACTCAGTATAGGTTCTCTTTAAGGATAGCCATCGGTAGTGGGAGGGTTCAGTGTGAGAACAGGGTTATTTTAGCTATAGTAACATTTCGGTACGTATTACCGATATTTTACTATCGGGTTTTCTGGGCGCCCAAGTTCCTTGGTGCCCTTTTTGCATATACGCCTGTGTTTGTTGGGGGTGATTTCTGAGACGCAGTGAGAGTGACTACTACTGTATTTTAGGAAGTGAGAGCACAGCTGAGGTTTGGCGAACAAGAACTTTCAGCATTACGCTACATTGCGGTGCTCCGCTGGCAGATCTGGAGCCGAAGCTTACAGTGCCGAGAGGCAAGAGTAATCCATAGCCCGCGATCTCTCCTCGGCCCTGGCAAACCTTTTTTACATTATCCACGGGAAAAAAAAAAAAAAAGACTAAAAGCCGTGCAGGAATGTGAGCGGAATGACTCAGAGGATCCAATAACGCTTCATTTCCAATTATTGCAGCAGCCAGGCCGCAAACACGTCCAATGAAAAGCGCGGCGATACCAGAGCTTTGGAACGCGTAGCCCGCAGGTCACGCCAACACATGTCAGCGCGGTCTTTAATGATATAGCGAAGCGGGAGCCTACTGGGCGAGGCTAAATGGAAGCGCTGATTAAAAGCAGCGTGATTTCACAATCAGCCCCGAGGAACGACTCGCTGATCACCTGCACAATCCCTTTCAAGGTCAAAGCCCTCGCCGTACACACAAGTGAGGAACCGCAGCACATAGGTCGCCCGTCGTGGCTGAGAGACCCTTTACCCTCATTGAATAGTGTGTGCAGGCGACTCGTGCTGGATTCCTATTATTGGTATTGGGGACACGTAGGCAGGTGGCTGCTATAACAGTCTGCAAACTTTGAATTCTACCCAGAAATGACACAATAGCCGATCCAAGTCCTCTATATCAGGGCTAGCTGAGGCTGCACATTGCTGAAGACAGCCGTCAGTGCTGTCCCCGAGCCAGTAATTACATTACAGCAATGTGCTGATTGCTTTTTAACACAGGGCTAGTTCAGGGGCAGATAGGGAATGACGTCCTTTAGGTTATATATGGCAGGTATAAAGTTTGCATCATAAGCAGGGCCGGATTTGTACTCCTAACTGCCCAAGGCCGCTGTCAACAGCTGCCCGCCTTCAGTATAGATAGCAAGATGACCCCTCCCCCCTTCCCTCCAGTATAGGAAGCCAGATGATTCTTCCTTTCCATCTCCAATGCTGCCCAAATCCATAGCCGCCGGCCACAATGCAAACGTGCACAAAGAGCAAGATGGCTGCTGCACAGGTGGCTGGCAGCAGAGTACCATGGTCAGGTGCTTGCCTGATCTCCCTGCATTGCAGCATTTGCAAACTTACAAATGCTGCACCAGTTTTCAGCCTGCTGCTTTTGCGCCCTTGCTCCTGTGGTGCCCTAGGCCATGGCCTTGGTGGCCTTGGCCTAAATCCGGCCCTGATCACAAGCCGCCTGTAGTGCACACTAAGGGCCTGTACACAATGAAAATCTCAAGCGCAATCGCAAATGCAGGGCGTTTGGGATTTTTGTGTGCTTGCAATGCACTTGCGATTTTGCTGAGGCTATATTTTCCTTGTTTCCTGATTGCTTCCCTAAAAAACACAATGAAAATTATTATGTTTTTCGTGCGTTTTTTTCAAACGCATCGCACCAGTGTGTACAGGTCATCACAATTTTCATGATTTTTTAAAAACCTTGCAATTTAAAAAAAACGCATGCGATTTTAAAAACGCAACACAAACGCAGCAGTGTTTACAGGCCCTCAAGGCTCGTTTCTATGCAGCGAAGAGCCCCACATCACTCCCTGCGGGGGCGGGGTTTGCGATCCCCTTCATTATACTGAAGCGCCCCAGAATGCAGGCAACCATGCGCTGCGATTCAAAAGTGAATCGCAGCACATGAATGGAAACAGCAGACAGTGCAGTTTATGCACTCTCTGTCCCTGCGATCGCATTTCCATAAGCGCGCCTGAAAGCGTACTATATTGAAATGAGCCCTTATGCTAGTGTAATTATATGAAAGCTCCCTTTTAAAATACTGGCATGTGACTCACCGATAGGATTAAAAAATGTCTCCTTAAAGCGGAATGAAATCCAGGATTTCTTTTTTGCTCTAAAACGATTATTTACAGCATATGATATACTACCAGCATTTTTTTTTTTTACTAGAACAGTATTCAATTAGTTAAACACAGGACTTAAAAAGTTCCCTGCAGAGAAAGCTGGACACATCCGAATTGGAGATAATGTTATCTTGTGTTTACATTCCTCACTCGATACAATTAAGTAAATACTTCTCTGAAAGTGCAGATACTCCTGAGCACAGTCAGACACTCAGAAAGCATTTCTGCTCCAAAATTCAAGATGGATAAACCAGTTATGAATAAAATGCAATGTCAGTTCTCAGAGCAAAAAACTGTACTTTGGGAACTTGTCATTTCTAAATGAATAATAATGCTTATGCAGAAAAGCAAATATGATAACTGTATGGGATATAAAAAGTAGGAAAACATGTATTTATTGAATATTATGTCAGGTTTTTATACTTCTTTAACACAAACCTGTGTAGTGTGCAATTCCTCAGTTTAGTTACTTACCTTGGGAAGGGAAAGCCTTTGGGTCCTCCAGAGCCTTTCCCTGTCCTCCTCCGCCTCTAGCGCTGAGAACACCGAAGATTACCTACCTAACACTGGGGAAACATCTGGCTATCTATTCTGGGGAGGGGCTACGTAATACTGGGGAACATCTAGCTATCTATACTGGGGAGGGGGGGACAGAGGCGTATCTAGAGGGGTGCAGGCATGGCTCCTGCCATGGGCGCCCCACCATCCATGGGCACCATGCCTTCTCCTGCACTGCACCACCATGCCTGCCCTAGTGCTGCACCCTATGACTGCCCATCACTTAGACCTTGGTTCAGATTAATTCTGTCATCTGAGGAACATGGCTACTTAGCTTATGTACGGCGCACTTGGCTTAGTGTTAGCAAAGAGGACAGAGAGGGAATAAGATGACATTTTTCCAGAAAAGTACCATCAGCAACATTCCAAGCCCAAAAAACACAGGCAACCATTACACATGTACGCGAGAAAGGATGCTGTTTTTAGAGGGGAAGAGGGCTCCGACCAGAGGGGGCGCAATTTCAGTGTTTGCCATAGGCTCTACATTACCAAGATTCGCCCCTGGGGGGGGATACCTAATACTGGAGGAACATCTCTCTATACTAGGCAAGGGGTCTTTTTAAAGGTAACCTTAGAAGAGGGGGGTGAAATAATTGATATGTACCTGGAGCTTCCTCCAGCCCCAAGGCCACGTGAATGCGATGGGCGCGGCCAGACCAAGCATGCGCAGAAAAGCCAGACTGACCTGATTAAACAAGGATTACCATGGCCAAAAGCAGGAAAACAAAGCGTAGCATTAGGGGGTGTAGAGGTAGCGACCGCATCGGGGCCCCAAGGGGCCCTCCCTCAAGCACAATATTAGCTCTCTATTGATCCTGTGCTGGTAATAATCACTTCTTTAATTAGTAGTAGTCATTAACAAACTGTCCTCATCCCCTTCTTGCACCTCTGACACTGTGTTGACCTTGTTAGGTTTTGTTGCGCCGCATCAGTTGTTATGTATAGCGTGCTTTGGGGGCCCCATGTAAAACTTGCACCGGGGCCAATAGCTCTTTAGCTACGCCACTGGGCAACAGTGGTCATGGGGTTGGAGAAAACCCCAGGTAAGTATCAAATTCTTCCCCTCGTCTCAAGTTCCCTTTAATAATGATTGAGGGCACATTTGTTACCTATACTGGGGCGGGCAAAATGTTTTCAATCTCTGCCTGTGCAGGAGAACAGAATTGTAATTGTGAAAATTTCATAAAAATTCAGGAAAGCAAAATTTCCCATTTTGATCAACGCTATTTGCAAGGCTAGCAAGTCCTCCCCACAAACACGTCACTGAACAGTTTAGGGACAATACTTGGTCTACATATAGTGCCTGCTGCAGCCAGAGCCGGGATAAGGTCCTCCAGCACCCAAGGCTGAGACACTAAAGTGTGCCCCTCCATCCCTGCCACCCCAGCCGTCACACACTGATTGCTATTAGACTAAGAGGCGCCACAGGGCCCACAACCTCCCCAACACCTTAATATCTAGTTATATGGCTTGCAGTCACTGCCATGTATCCCCTTTTCTTATTTCTTTCTGCTTCAAACACAATTAGGAATGACAGCTGAATGAATTCTGCGCCCCCTCCTACACTGCCCCCTGAGGCTGGAGCCTCTCCAGCCTATGCCTCGGCCCGGCCCTGGCTGCAGCTATTGCCACCTCCTTGTGTTATATGTGCAAGCACCTCTGCTGGTGGAGCAGCCAGCGGGTGCAGAGATCACATCTGTACATCTGACCGCACTCCCACACGCAGGTGCAGCCGTCAATGTAAACACCAATTTCTGCATCTGACTTATTTACCATTCTATGCGAGGCCCAGGCCTACAATGGCATTTGGTAAACACAGCCCTGGTCCCAGCCTGCCCCTGCCTGTACCAGGATTTCGGCCTGCGCATCCTTTGACAACACTGTTATCCTCCAGTTTGTAAAGCCTTGTTTCCAGCAAATATTTGTGGTAAATATTGACAGTCAACAAGCAATCTGATTCTTTGCCACCGACATCTCCATGAAACGGCAGGATCTCTGCTCTCTCGCATCATATCTGACAGATACACACGATGAGGATGAAGCCTGCGCTAACAGATGGGTTCAGCGATGGAATATTTTAACACCCGCTGTTCTTGCAGGGCCTGTCGGAGAGGGGGTAAGGGGGCAATATCTGAAGAGCGCCACAGGGGGCGACTCTGCCTCTAGAATCTCTCTCCCTGCAGGCTGTTTTTGAAGGCACTTCTGTCGATTTGCAGGAAAGTAGAGAATATACAAGCGCTTCTCCGGCTGTACACTGTTTTTATAGTCTATTAGTTGTGATAAAGCTGCCAGCGTTTAAGGACCTGTAGGTTTTGGATGAGAGTCAGCGATGGAAGAAGTAATACTGTCTTGAAGGACTTTTCAGAAAATCTATCAGTAGTTGGCAAGCGTGAAGGGAACTATTCATCATTAAATACCATATATATAAAGCTCCAGCATATTGCGCAGCCCTTTATCAAGTGGCGGGGTGGCTGTAACTCTCATCTCGCAGCCCAAGAGCTCCAGATTCAATTATCTTTCTCCTGATTTTACTCACAGGGGATGGTTTCACCCCTTGGCCTTAAAGGATACCCGAAGTGACATGTGACATGATGAGATAGACATGTGTATGTACAGTGCATAGCACACAAATAACTATGCTGTGTTCCTTTTTTTCTTTTTCTGTCTGAAAGAGTTAAATATCAGGTATGTAAGTGGCTGACTCAGTCCTGACTCAGACAGGAAGTGACTACAGTGTGACCCTTACTGATAAGAAATTCCAACTATAAAAAACTTTCCTAGCAAAAAATGGCTTCTGAGAACAAGAAAGAGATAAAAAGGGGATTTTCTTACCAGTGAGGGTCACACTGTAGTCACTTCCTGTCTCAGTCAGGACTGAGTCAGCCACTTACATAACTGATATTTAACTCTTTCAGGCAGAGAAAGAAAAAAAAGGAATACAGCATAGTTATTTGTGTGCTAGGCACTGTACATACCCATGTCTATCTCATCATGTCACATGTCACCTCGGGTATCCTTTAAGCCCCTAGCAAGCAAGGGAATCTCACTAATATTATAAATGCGAAAGTTTCGATGTTTGAATGTTTGTTACTCAATCATGTAACAATGGCTGAACGGATTTGAATGAAATTTGGCACACACATAGTACATTACCTGGATTAACATATAGAATACTTTTCATCCCCATAACCAAAAAGTGGGCAGAGACAAATACATTTCACTGGGAAATTGTAAACTGCAGCTCTTCTTCACTGTTAATGGCAGGGTTCTCAAACTTTGCACAGTTGGCCACTGGGTGATTGGGATTAATATTCAGAAAAGTGGGTGTAGCCTACAAAAGCCAATCAAAATTCACCTATTGATTTTCAAGGGGAATATTTAATTGCTGCCATCCTTGCACTGTTAATGGCACAAGCCTCAAACCTGGTACAGTTGGTCATTGGGTGACTGGGGTTCAAATTCAGAAAAGGGGATGAAGCCACAAACAGCCAATCAGATTTGTTTCAGTTCAATGCAAATTATTGATGCCAAAGACTGCAAAGCTCACAAACTAGGTCATTGAGTAATTGTGTGCTAGGGTTAGAAAAAAATAGGTGGAGCCAACACCAGCCAAATACATACCCGCACAATGCCAGGTCATCAGCTAGTACTTAAAGCGGTTCCGAGATGAAAAACTAACTATAACAAGTAACTTGTCTATATATCTTATCTAAAGTTTAGATAGTTTACACAGAAAATCTAGCTGCAAACAGCTTTAATAGAATATGATTATTCCTTCCTGTGATACAATGACAGCAGCCATGTTGTTTGTAAACATTGAACAGAGGCAAGCTTATCTGCATCTTGATCAAAAAAACCTAACCCCCCCCCCCCCTCCTCCTCTGGAATCTCTGGCTAGTAATACCTCCCCCTCCTCCTGCCCAGACTGAGCTCCCATGAGCCCTTGCTACTGTCTGAAAGTGCCTTGGCTCTCTGAAAACCTGTGGGCGTGGCTTGTTTAGTTTATAGGAAATTAGAGTATTAAAACAAAAACAAAAAAGTATTTGGCTTGAGGAATGCCCTACAAACAATAGGAAAGGAACCCAATTAGGCAATGTGTAAAAGTTCATCTCGGATCCACTTTAAAATAAGAGTGCTAATACTTTTTTTTTTAACCTATTTTGAGTATTTTTGTTTTATGGTTTTTTTTTAGTTTTTAGGTGCTGAAATTTAATTTTGTAGGTAAAATGAGAAATTATCTCCTGGGAGTAGATTCAGGAGAAAAAAAATAAAATAAGATGGGTGAGCTGATTGTCATTCCTCACATTTCCTGAAGAGGGACTTTTACATTGTGGGAAATTAGGCCTTTTTCCAACTGCCAAGCAAGCAGTAACTCTCTCTGTGTATAGAACTCTCAGTAACGAACATTCCGTACAGATCACCTGGCAGAACTAAAGATGGCACCACCAGTGATACATTTCACAATGTAAATCAGGGAGAGGAAAGATTTTACAATGGGCAAACACTGACTAAATAATCTATAAATGAATGTTGTAAACAATAAGCAATGGTATTCATTATGTTATTTTCACTACAAATCATCTTTAAAGGGAACCTGAACTGAAAATTAAAAGTGAAAATAAACATACACAGGTCATACTTGCCTCCCGTGTAGTCTACTCAACAATCTCTTTCTCCTCTCCTGTTTGTCTACTGTGATCATCCTGACCATCCTAATCCTGTTGGATCTCTCAGCTGCTTTTGATACAGTTGACCATGAAATCCTGCTTAACAGACTGCAGGAGTACTGTGGCATCAGTGGATCAGTCCTCCAGTGGTTCAGATCATTCCTGACTGACAGAACACAGAGAGTATCCCTAGGACCTATAATGTCCAAACCTGCACCTCTACAATTCGGAGTGCCACAAGGATCAATCCTATCCCCTCTGCTGTTTGCAATCTACATG
This sequence comes from Hyperolius riggenbachi, assembly GCF_040937935.1. Lineage (NCBI taxonomy): Eukaryota > Metazoa > Chordata > Amphibia > Anura > Hyperoliidae > Hyperolius > Hyperolius riggenbachi. The sequence continues at coordinate 18,562,062 of NC_090656.1, read as the reverse complement.
TTGCCACTCGGTACACTTATCCAACGACATGGCCTGACGTACCACTGCTACGCCGATGACACACAGCTATACCTGTCCTTCAAACCTGGTGGAACAGACCCTACCCCAAAAATAAACTCTTGCTTAGCTGAGCTTCAGGCATGGATGAATGATAACTGGTTGAAACTGAATGCTGACAAAACTGAGGTCCTGTTTGTCCAAAGCCAGCACTCGCCATCAAAACAGCTCTATCCTAAAGCAACACCAATCAGGATTGGGAATTCAGACATAAACAGCTCCAACCTTGTGCGCAGCCTTGGCGTACTAATCAATGGGGAATTGAGTTTCAGAAACCAAATTTCATCTGTAGTTAAATCTTCCTTCTTTCATCTGAAGAACATTGCAAAGATTAAACATCTGATTCCCCCAGAGGATCTTCAAACCCTAGTCCACGCCTTCATCACATCACGGCTGGACTACTGCAATGCCCTTTATGCTGGCCTCCCCAAAAAGGACCTGCGTCGCCTGCAATTAGTGCAGAATGCTGCTGCCAGATTGCTAACAAACCAGCCTCGCCACTGTCACATTACACCGATCCTTCGCTCACTGCACTGGCTACCAGTAGAATGGAGAATACTCTTCAAGATTGGACTGCTGACATTCAAATCCCTGCACAATCTGGGCCCTGGATACATGAAGGACTTGCTGAAGCTGCACCACACCTCTCACAACCTCAGATCAGCAAGTTCTATAAACTTGGTCACTCCCAGAGTGCACCTCAAAAAATCTGGAGACAGAGCCTTCTGTCATGCTGCCCCTACTCTTTGGAACTCCCTACCACACCCAGTAAAGATAGCACCATCCCTGGAGCTATTTAAATCCAGACTGAAAAGCCACCTGTTTAGCCTGGCATTTCCAGATTTATAAAATTCTTCCCCTGTACCACGATGGTCGGAGCCATGCTTATGCGCTTTGAGTCCCACGGGAGAAAAGCGCTTTACAAATGTTATTTGTTGTTGTTGTTGTTGATCAATGGAGTTCTCCGTCCACCATTTTAAAAATGGCCATTACCCCATAACAGCTTCCTGGTCAGCACACTGTTGAACTGTAACACTGACCACTTGAACCATAGGGAAAAATGAACATTACCTGGCATATCAGTTGTCCTCTCAGCTATAACTGAGAGCAACTGATATATTTCAGTTCTGATAAAATGTTGTCAGAACTTAATGGGATCTTTGTCAGAAGAAAATGGTGAGCTTCTGAGAGGAACTGATGGCAAGGTAACTATGTAATGTTCATTTGAAGTTACCTCATGTGTTTATTTTAAATATTTTTACTCAGTTCAGGTTGCCCTTAAAGAGAAACTCCGACCAAGAATTTAACTTTATCCCAATCAGTAGCTGATACCCCCTTTTACATGAGAAATATAATGATTTTCACAAACAGACCATCAGGGGGCGTTGTATGACTGGTTTTGTGCTGAAACCCCTCCCACAAGAGGCTCTGGTACCGTACGGTACTCTGGGCAAACTGCCACAATGTAACAATGTTCACAGACAGGAAATGGCTGTTTAAACCTGTCTGCAAGGCCAGAACAGCTAGAAACAGCTACATCACCTGCCCTGCCCGCAGTAAAAATGTCACCATGTAATACATGTCAGAATGTGAATCAGGGATTTAAAAGATTTAACAATGGGCAAACACTGACTAAATCATGTATACATAATTATTGTAAAAATGAAGCACTTTTTTTATTACATTATTTTCACTGGAGTTCCTCTTTAAGTTTGAAATATCCCAAATACTGGTTTTCCCCACTAATAAAACAAACAAGTCTATACAGAGCAGGTGTTGGCGCTCATTACAGTACACCGTGTTCCAAATTATTATGCAAATTGTATTTTTCTCTGATTTTCCTGGATAGTGGATCCAAGTGGCAGTCAGCATAATGTCTGAGTCATCAACCATTGTATAATTCAATTTTTACTGAACAACCCTCCTAATGATAACCGATATTTTTCTAGGATAAAAAACTTAAAATGCACTGTTACAAATGATTATGCACAACAGAGTTTCAAAACATTTTATAGGTTATGAAAAACTGAAAGTGGTCATTTGTTGAATTTGCAGCATTAGGAGGTCATATTTACTGAAATCAAAATCTATTTCAATCAAAAACATCTAAACAGGTCAAGTTACATATTAACATTGGACCCCTTATTTGATAGCAGCTTCATAATTCTTGCATCCATTGAACTTGTGAGATTTTTGGATCGTTTCTGCTTGAATTTCTTTGAAAGATGTCAGAATATCCTCCCAGGGCTGCTGTTTGGATGTAAACTGCCTCCCACACTCATAGGTATTTTGCTAGAGGATGCTCCAAAGGTTTTCAGTAGGACTGAGGTCAGGGGAGGATGGGGGCCACACCATGAGTTTCTCTTCTTTTGTGCCAAAAGCAGCCAATGATGTAGAGGCATTCCTTGCAGAATGAGATGCTACATTATCATGCATGAAGGTGATGTTATCACATAAAATACAGTCCTTCATTTTATACCATGGAAAAAATGGTCAGTTAGAAACTCCACCTACTTTCCGAAGTCCCTTTCACACCTTCAGGGACCCTAAAGCAGTGGCTAGATAGTGCCTATAGAGCACGTCCTAGTGGCTGCCTCTCTACAGCTTAGAGCCAGCTAGGAGAAAAGCGCAATATAAATGTTCTGTGTCCATCTGTGTCTGAAGGAGCCAAACGGCTCTCTTCCCATGATTCCAGCCCAAAACCTCCTTGCTGACATTGCAGCCTTGTTGGGATGTAGTGGCTGTTAACCAACGATCCACCACTCCATCCATCTGGACCATGAAGAGTTACACAGATGGCACTTATCAGTAAACAAGACTGAAAATGAGTCTTTTTGTAGTTCTGGGCCCACTGCAGCTGTTTTTGCTTATGAGCTTAAGTTAGGGGTGGTTGAATAGTAGAGGTGCTCAAATCCGATCCGGATAAAATCCAGATAGTAGCTATTCGGATTTCATCCGGTTAAACTCAAGTCACCTGTGCGGGCTGGGCAGGGGGTTTAATCTTACCTATCATGACATCTTCTTCGTCCGTCCCTCTGCGCCTCCCACGATGCGCTCCAATCTGGCATCACTTGACTAAAAACACTTCCTCCTTCCGGGTTGAAGGAGGAAGTGTATAGTCATGTGATGCCGGAATGGAGTGCATCGTGGGAGGCGCAGAGGGACGGACGAAGAAGATGTCATGATAGATAAGATTAAACCCCCCGCCCAGCCCGCACAGGTGATATTGAGTTTAACTGGATGAAATCCAAATAGCTACTATCCAGATTTCATCCGGATCGAATTTGAGCAGCTCTATTGAATAGAAGGTTTATGCACTAAATTCCTCTGATTTTGGGGAATCTAGTCCCAAACCACACGCGTGCTAGATGGCATGCCAGGAAGTGCAGAACCCAAAGGTTTATGGGTAATGTAGCTTGAGAACACGGAATGTCCTGATTAGATGTTTAGGTATAGGAAGGGGCGGGGCTAGATGTATTTAGCCTCTGGTGTGTCGACCAATCAACAGCCCCTGATGAGTCCCAGAGACGAAACGTGTTGGACAGAGCTGCACACGGAGGGAGCATGCTGTGAGTGAGGTCCTTGAACGCTGTTTTATGATTCTGATATGCACAGTGTGTCAGTGGGATACGTTTGTTCTAACCATCTTAATAAAACTTTATTACGCTATGGTAACGTTTGTTTCCATTTAAACGTGATATATCTGTGAAGCATCAGAGATTGTGCTGAAGTCTAGCAGTGCTGGCAGCTTTACCAGGAGAAATAGTGATTCCAATATGCGATTTATGCTGTTTGTAATGGAGCAGCATTAAGATCTGGTGAGCATGTAAGAAATCCGATAATGCTGAAAATATTGTATCAACAATGGGATATTAATAAATACAAAAATATATCTTTCTCATACAATACAATAACATTTCTATAGCGCTTTTCTCCCATAGGACTCAAAGCGCTTAGGCTCTCTCAGATTCAGTAATTGTTAGTAGGATGAAGTATTCACACAACAAAAGTTATAATTCTGCAAATGCCAAACTGAACAGGTGGGTTTTCAGTCTAGATTTAAACACGGCCAGGGATGGAGCTGTCCTGATCTGTTAAAGTAGGGAGTTCCAAAACGTAGGGGCAGCATGACAGAAGGCTCTGGGACCAAAAGTTTCCAAGTGGACTCTGGGTATGACTAGTGTAACGATTGTGGAATTCTTTCCGTGATCAGCGCACAAGACGTGCGCTGACACTGCAGAAATCCTCCACAAGCGTATAATTTGAGGGAACCCAGCAAAAGGTTCAATGCACCTGTAGAGGGAAATTCCTGTCGACAGGTGGAGCTGTGGAGTGCAGAGAACAGCTCCTCTGCCCTGCCACAGACACACGACAGGAATTGTACGAAGGGAAGAAACACTGAGCAAGATAGCCCTGAAAGAGAGAGATCAAAGCGACAGAGGGTATGTGTGTCCACCAAACTAGTCGCCACCCTGCGACGATGAACACACAACCACGAAGATAAAGTGAAAAGGCAATCGCCAGAGATGGCGATTGCTAACAGCGACACAAGACCGAATAAGCACAGATGAGGAATGTATGTATGTGCACCAATCTAGCCGCCACCTGCGACGGTGGACATACTACAAAGGAAACCAAGTGAGAACGCAATCGCCGTGGAAGCGATTGCGAATGAGATTGAGCAAAGGGACAGATTGTATGTGTGTGCACCAAACTAGTCGCCAACCCGCGACGGTGCATACACAACAGCAGATATGAAGCAGGAACGCAATCGCGAGAGAGGCAATTGCCAGAGGTGACACAAGGCTACAGCAAGGCAGAGCACGAGAGTAGCAAAGGCACAGCAAATCATACAATGAGAAAATAAGGAAAATAACAAACGCTAACTAAACGCGAACACCGCACTCAGTGCACGTGTTTATGCGCGGTCTCCGCGTGTTAAGCACAACAGAGACAAGCACGCCTAACTAACCACCGACAGACAAACATGAAACAGAGGACGCGAGCGCTTGCTTAACGGTTACCTCACCGAGCCTCCAGCAAGCGTTCGTAGCAAACAAGACAGATACACGAAAACAGGAATAAGCGAGAGATAGGATCCACAGCACTAGCGCAAGAGGCTAGTGCGATCCAGGAAGACAGAACAGAAGGATCCACAGCACTAGCGCAAGGCGAGTGCGATCCAAGTACAGAAAGAGAGATGGAGATCAGACGGATCCACAGCACTAGCGCAAGGCGAGTGCGATCCTAGAAAGACAGATCAGATGAGATAGCTGGTAGCAACCGCTGCTCCAGCTATACTCCAAGAACAACAGATCAGAACGACTTCCTGTCGACCACCGCTGGGACAGGACATTCGCAACAGACGAACAAAACAGATATGCAATCCTAACTGCACTAGGGAATCTGCCTAGTGCAGCCCCAGGAATTACTCTAAGCTAATCTTCAAACAATGAGTAAGGCTGATACTCCAGGAGTGTACACAGGACTAACCCTTATGACCAGCCCAGGTCTGTGATATCACATGGTATTTATAGTACAAGCCTACAAAGCATGTGGCTAGGCAATCTGCATGACAAACGTATGCAAATTCCTCAGCAGCAAGCTGCAAAACTGACAGAAGGTCTCTCTTCCAGAGACCTGCAGAATACAGACCTGAACAGTGGTCAAAAGGCTGCCTGCCTGCGCAGGCAGCCGCGTGGATCCTCACAACTAGATTATTAGAACCCGTGGATCTGAGAATGCGGGGATTGCTACGCAGCTGCAACATATCTTTCATGTATCCAGGGCCCAGATTATTCAGGGATTTAAATGTCAGTAGGCCGATCTTGAATAGGACCCTCCATTCTATAGGTAGCCAGTGAAGGGAGTGCAGGACTGGCGTTATGTGGCAGTGACGGGGTTGGTTGGTTAGCAGTCTGGCAGCAGTATTCTGTATCAGCTGTAGGCGGTACAAGACCTTTTTTGGAAGGCCAGTGTAGAGAGCATTACAGTAGTCCAGTCGGGATGTGATGAAGGCATGGACTAAGGTTGGCAGATCTTCTGGGGGGATGAGGTGCTTGATTTTTGCAATGTTCTTCAGGTGAAAATAGGATGATTTCACCACAGCAGAGATTTGAGTTCTGAAGTTTAAATTCCCATCAATTAGAACTCCCAGGCTACGCACATGATCAGAGCTGCGTAGATCCGTGCCTCCTATTCCCAGTGATGAAGATTGCAAGTTAAGTTGTTTTGTTATCATGCTCTGCCCTCCAATCAGAAGGACTTCAGTTTTGTCTGCATTTAGTTTCAGCCAGTTGTCATTCATCCATTGCTGTAGTTCACGTAAGCAGGCGTTTATAGTTAGAGTTGGGTCTGTCACATCAGGCTTGAAGGAAATATATAGTTGGGTGTCATCTGCATAGCAGTGGTATGTCAGGCCATGTTTTTGGATTCGTTTTCCAAGCGGTAACATGTAAATTGTGAAAAGCAGGGAAGAGAGGATTGAGCCCTGGGGCACCCCATACTTAAGTGATACAGTGATTAAGTGATGCCAGACTGGAATGGGTCATAACTGTTGTTTTGTAGGATTTTGGCTTCTAGCTGGAAGTAAACAGCTTTTTCAATTAGCTTGCCCAGAAAGGGGAGGTTAGAGACAGGTCTGTAGCTGGTCATTGCATCTGGGTTCAGGGTGGGTTTTTTGAGGAGAGGCCTGATGATTGCTTCCTTCAGTAAAGCAGGAAATATCCTCATATTCTCATAAGTTCTAGTTGGTCGTTTGGCAAAGGAATACACACCAACAACAGTATAAATATAGTTTATATTGCATGTGATATTTGCAATGCAGGTACAGATATTGATGAATTACAGAAAGCAACAAGTACAGAGCAACTCAACAGTATAAAGCATAAACCACAAAACACAATGCCCACAATGTATACATTAATATCTAATCTGAATGCAGCTTTCCGACCCACAGACCCATACCATCTTCCCCGGCCAGGAGGACAGCCACAACCCCAGCAGCAGACCAAGGAAGCCTCCAAAAGCCACATGGTCAAAGCCTATATCCCCCTTGACTCCACCCCCTCACCACACATCACTTCTCTTTTAGGAGCCATAGTGTCATTGGCTGAAAGAATGCTTTTCAGCAGATTTAAACTTTATCTCTGCCTTAAAGAGAAACTCCGACCAAGAACTGAACTTTATCCCAACCAGTAGCTGATACCCCCTTTTACATGAGAAATCTATTCCTTTTCACAAACAGATCATCAGGGGGCGCTGTATGGCTGATATTGTGGTGAAACCCCTCCCACAAGAAACTCTTGAGTACGTACTCCTGGAAGTTTCCTGTCTGGGAACCTTGCTGCATTGTGGGAAATGGCTGTTTACAGCTGTTTCCAACTGCCAAAAAACCATGCAGCAGCTACATCACCTGCCAACAGTAAAAATGTCACCATGTAATAAATGTCAGAATGTAAATCAGGGATTTAAAAGATTTTACAATGGGCAAACACTGACTAAATCATTTATACATAATTATTGTAAAAATGAAGCTCTTTTTTTATTACATTATTTTCACTGGAGTTCCTCTTTAAGTTCATTTAGCAGGAAGTGAAGGCTTTTGTTTCAGAAACAAGCTCTAGGAATTGTACCATGGCTGTGCAACAAAAGCATGCTGTGAATTTCAAACAGACCATTTCTTACAAGCGAACTGCATGCATTGATGGTGTTGGGCAATGGGGGATTAAAATGAATTGGGACCCTAAGCAAGGCAGTAGCTTTGGCTGATCCTTTACGTTGTAATAAAAATAATAATAATCTATCACCTGACCAAACTGATCACATGCTTCTCCAGGAGTTCTCCTAGACTTGAAGATCACTGCTGTGGAGAAGGGATGACATGCAGCACTTGATGGAGTGCCTTCTGGTGGGCAGGGGAGGGGAGAACAATGCATTTGGGGTCGCTTGGTCATCAGACTTCACAAGATCTAGCTTGCCAGATTTTCAGACAATGTTGGGGGGTTCCTGTACACACGCTGCATTCTCATTCTGAGGTCATCTCTGCCTAGTTTTATCCATTGTTGCTTTAAAGAAGGTTGGATTATCTGTTCCCTGTCCAAACCAGATGCCCTCCCCATCTTTCCAAGATCTCCTTGTAAACTGCTCACTAAATACGCCTAACAGGAAAGTGAAGTATTAACGTTTCACTTGGTCCCAGCTTGGAGGAAAATGACATGTTTTATGCCTGGCCAAACACAGCGGACTTTCATTCTGACGCTTTTTTGGTGGTGTTTCTAAAGTTCTATAGTTGTGTTTACAGACATGGAGAGTGAGAAGAAGAAGAGTCAGAAGGTGTCAAAAATCGATAGAAATCATAGGCAAGAATTACAGGGTCCGTTCAGAAGTAGTGATAGAGTCTCAAGAGATGCTACTTTTCACTGTTTACTGTTGTCATTCATTTTCTGTCCCCTCTTTCTTATTATTATTATTATTATATAGTACTTATATAGCGCAAACCTCTTATGCTGCACTGTACAGAGTATACATAGGGCCTGATTCACAAAACCGTGCTAACTGTTTAGCACGGGAGTGCTAAACAGTTAGCACGCGAAGTGCCGCGCGCGGACTTGTGCGCGCGCAAAGTGCCGCGAATCGCGCGATCGCGGACTTTTGCTCGTGCAATTTGCCGCGATTCACGCAAAAGTCCACAATTGCGCGATCCGCGGCACTTTGCGCGTGCTAACTGTTTAGCACTCCCGTGCTAAGCAGTTAGCACGGTTTTGTGAATCAAGCCCATACTCTTGTCACTTAACTGTCCCTCAGAGGGGCTCACAATCTAGTCCTTACCATATTCATAAGTCTGTGTATGTGTCGTGTAGTGTATGTATCATAATCTAGAGCCATTTTTTTAGGGGGAAGCCAATTAACATATCCGTATGTTTTTGGGATGTGGGAGGAAACTGGAGTGTCCGGAGGAAACCCACACAGACACGGGGAGAACATACTGAACAAACTTCATGCAGATGTTGACCTGGCTGGGATGTGAACCGGGGACCAAGCATTGCAAGGTGAGAGCACTAACCACTATGCCACCGTGCTGCCCACTTACAGATATGTTGCCACTCAAACATACATACACACAATATATATATATATATATATATATATATATATATATATATATATATATATATTATATGGTTTTTGACCCACTTTCGCCTTCAGAACTGCCTTAATTCTATGTGGCATTGCTACAACAAGGTGCTGAAAGAATTCTTTAGAAATGTTGGCCCGTATTGATAGGATAGCATCTTGCAGTTGATGGAGATTTGTGGGATGCACATCCAGGGCCCAAAGCTCCCGGTTCCATCACATCCCAAAGATGCTCTATTGGGTTGCGATCTGGTGACTGTGGGTGCCATTTTAGTACAGTGAACTCATTGTCATGTTCAAGAAACCAATTTGAAATGATTCGAGCTTTGTAACATGGTGCATTATCCTGCTGGAAGTAGCCATCAGAGGATGGGTACATGGTGGTCATGACGGGGTGGACATGGTCAGAAACAATGCTCAGGTAGTCCGTGGCATTTAAACAATGCCCATTTGGCACTAAGGGGCCTAAAGTGTGCCAAGAAAACATCCCCCACACCATTACACCACCACCACCAGCCTGCACAGTGGTAACAAGGCATGATGGATCCATGTCATTCTGTTTATGCCAAATTCTGACTCTATCGAGACTCATCAGACCAGGTAACATATTTCCAGTCTTCAACTGTCCAATTTTGGTGAGCTTGTGCAAATTGTAGTCCATTTTTACTATTTGTAGTAGAGATGAGTGGTACCCGGTGGGGTCTTCTGCTGTTGTAGCCCATCCGCCTCAAGGTTGTGCATGTTGTGGCTTCACAAATGCTTTGCTACATACCTCGGTTGTAACGAGTGGTTATTTCAGTCAACGTTGCTCTTCTATCAGCTCGAATCAGGCGGTCGATTCTCCTTTGACCTCTAGTAGCATCAACAAGGCATTTTCGCCCACAGGACTGCCACATACTGGATGTTTTTCCCTTTTCAAACCATTCTTTGTAAACCCTAGAAATGCTTGTGCTTGAAAATCCCAGTAACTGAGCAGATTGTGAAATACTCAGACCGGCCCATCTAGCACCAACAACCATGTCACACTCAATTGCACTGTAGAGCATATCTATGTCAAATAATGTTAATTTTGTTTTGGAGAGCGTGAAAAGGGGTTACGTTTAAAGCTGATATAAAGCCTAAATTTAAAGTGGACCTGAACTCTTGCATAGGACAAAGGGAAAACATAGATAAATAGACCCTGTATATATTTAGAGAGATTAGCTGTAGCAAATAAATGTTTTTTTTAAAATGGTATTGGTCATGGACAGTGCATAATAACACAGGATCAGCACTGTAGTACATGATAATACAGGATCAGCACCATAGACAGTGCATAATAACACAGGATCAACACCATGGACAGTGCATAATAACACAGAATCAGCACCAAGGACAGTGCATAATAACACAGGATCAGCACCACAGACAGTGCATAGTAACACAGGATCAGCACTATGGACAGTGCATAATAACACAGGATCAGCACCACAGACAGTGCATAATAACACAGGATCAGCACTACAGACAGTGCATAATAACACAGGATCAGCACTATGGACAGTGCATAATAACACAGGATCAGCACCACACACAGTGCATAATAACACAGGATCAGCACTACAGACAGTGCATAATAACACAGGATCAGCACCACACACAGTGCATAATAACACAGGATCAGCACTACAGACAGTGCATAATAACACAGGATCAGCACTACAGACAGTGCATAATAACACAGGATCAGCACTACAGACAGTGCATAATAACACAGGATCAGCACTACAGACAGTGCATAATAACACAGGATCAGCACTACAGACAGTGCATGATAACACAGGATCAGCACTACAGACAGTGCATAATAACACAGGATCAGCACTACAGACAGTGCATAATAACACAGGATCAGCACTACAGACAGTGCATAATAACACAGGATCAGCACTACAGATAGTGCATTATAACACAGGATCAGCACTACGGACAGTGCATAATAACACAGGATCAGTACCACAGACAGTGCATAATAACACAGGATCAGCACCATGGACAGTGCTTAATAACACAGGATCAGCACTACAGACAGTGCATAATAACACAGGATCAGCACTACAGACAGTGCATTATAACACAGGATCAGCACTACAGACAGTGCATAATAACACAGGATCAGCACTACAGACAGTGCATAATAACACAGGATCAGCACTACAGACAGTGCATAATAACACAGGATCATCACTACGGACAGTGCATAATAACACAGGATCAGTACCATGGACAGTGCATAATAACACAGGATCAGCACTACAGACAGTGCATAATAACACAGGATTAGCACTACAGACAGTGCATGATAACACAGGATCAGCACCACAGACAGTGCATAATAACACAGGATCAGCACTACAGACAGTGCATAATAACACTGGATCAGCACCACAGACAGTGCATAATAACACAGGATCAGCACTACAGACAGTGCATAATAACGCAGGATCAGCACTACAGACAGTGCATAATAACACAGGATCAGCACTACAGACAGTGCATAATAACACAGGATCAGCACTACAGACAGTGCATAATAACACAGGATCAGCACTACAGACAGTGCATAATAACACAGGATCAGCACTACAGACAGTGCATAATAACACAGGATCAGCACTACAGACAGTGCATTATAACACAGGATCAGCACTACGGACAGTGCATAATAACACAGGATCAGCACCACAGACAGTGCATAATAACACTGGATCAGCACCACAGACAGTGCATAATAACACAGGATCAGCACTACAGACAGTGCATAATAACGCAGGATCAGCACTACAGACAGTGCATAATAACACAGGATCAGCACTACAGACAGTGCATAATAACACAGGATCAGCACTACAGACAGTGCATAATAACACAGGATCAGCACTACAGACAGTGCATTATAACACAGGATCAGCACTACGGACAGTGCATAATAACACAGGATCAGCACCACAGACAGTGCATAATAACACAGGATCAGCACCACAGACAGTGCATAATAACACAGGATCAGCACCATGGACAGTACATAATAACACAGGATCAGCAATACAGACAGTGCATAATAACACAGGATCAGCACTACAGACAGTGCATAATAACACAGGATCAGCACCACAGACAGTGCATAATAACACAGGATCAGCACTATGGACAGTGCATAATAACACAGGATCAGCACTACAGACAGTGCATAATAACACAGGATCAGCACCACAGACAGTGTATAATAACACAGGATCAGCACTATGGACAGTGCATAATAACACAGGATCAGCACCACAGACAGTACATAATAACACAGGATCAGCAATACAGACAGTGCATAATAACACAGGATCACAGGATCAGCACTACAGACAGTGCATAATAACACAGGATCAGCACCACAGACAGTGCATAATAACACAGGATCAGCACTATGGACAGTGCATAATAACACAGGATCAGCAATACAGACAGTGCATAGTAACACAGGATCAGCACTATAGTTGCCCCAGTATACAGGGAGTGCAGAATTATTAGGCAAATGAGTATTTTGACCCCATCATCCTCTTTATGCATGTTGTCTTACTCCAAGCTGTATAGGCTCGAAAGGCTACTACCAATTAAGCATATTAGGTGATGTGCATCTCTGTAATGAGAAGAGGTGTGGTCTAATGACATCAACACCCTATATCAGGTGTGCATAATTATTAGGCAACTTCCTTTCCTTTGGCAAAATGGGTCAAAAGAAGGACTTGACAGGCTCAGAAAAGTCAAAAATAGTGAGATATCTTGCAGAGGGATGCAGCACTCTTAAAATTGCAAAGCCTCTGAAGCGTGATCATCGAACAATCAAGCGTTTTATTCAAAATAGTCAACAGGGTCGCAAGAAGCGTGTGGAAAAACCAAGGCGCAAAATAACTGCCCATGAACTGAGAAAAGTCAAGCGTGCAGCTGCCAAGATGCCACTTGCCACCAGTTTGGCCATATTTTAGAGTTGCAACATCACTGGAGTGCCCAAAAGCACAAGGTGTGCAATACTCAGAGACATGACCAAGGTAAGAAAGGCTGAAAGACAACCACCACTGAACAAGACACACAAACTGAAACGTCAAGACTGGGCCAAGAAATATCTCAAGACTGATTTTTCTAAGGTTTTATGGACTGATGAAATGAGAGTGAGTCTTGATGTGCCAGATGGATGGGCCCGTGACTAGATTGGTAAAGGGCAGAGAGCTCCAGTCCGACTCAGACGCCAGCAAGGTGGAGGTGGAGTACTGGTTTGGGCTGGTATAATCAAAGATGAGCTTATGGGGCCTTTTCGGGTTGAGGATGGAGTCAAGCTCAACTCCCAGTCCTACTGCCAGTTTCTGGAAGACACCTTCTTCAAGCAGTGGTACAGGAAGAAGTCTGCATCCTTCAAGACAAACATGATTTTCATGCAGGACAATGCTCCATCACACGCGTCCAAGTACTCCACAGCGTGGCTGGCAAGAAAGGGTATAAAAGAAGAAAAACTAATGACATGGCCTCCTTGTTCACCAGATCTGAACCCCATTGAGAACCTGTGGTCCATCATAAAATGTGAGATTTACAAGGAGGGAAAACAGTACACCTCTCTGAACAGTGTCTGGGAGGCTGTGGTTGCTGCTGCACGCAATGTTGATGGTGAACAGATCAAAACACTGACAGAATCCATGGATGGCAGGCTTTTGAGTGTCCTTGCAAAGAAAGGTGGCTATATTGGTCACTGCTTTGTTTTTTGTTTTTGAATGTCAGAAATTTGTGAATGTTGAGATGTTATATTGGTTTCACTGGTAAAAATAAATAATTGAAATGGGTATATATTTGTTTTTTGTTAAGTTGCCTAATAATTATGCACAGTAATAGTCACCTGCACACACAGATTTCCCCCATGTAGTATAGTTGCCCCAGTATAGTTAGAATAGTTTCCGCAGTATAGGTAGTATAGTTGCTGCAATATAGTTAGTATAGTTGCCGCAGTATAGGTAGTATAGTTGCCCCAGTATATTTAGGATAGTTGCTGCAGTATTGGTTGTATATTTGCCCCCAGTATAGGTAGAATAGTTTAAGCAGTATAGGTAGTATAGTTGCCCCAGTATAGTTAGTATAGTTGCTGCAGTATAGGTTGTATAGTTGCTGCCGTATAGGTAGTATAGTTGCCCCAGTACATGTAGTATAGTTGCCCCAGTATAGTTAGAATAGTTTCCGCTGTATAGGTAGTATAGTTGCTGCAGTATAGTTAGTAGAGTTGCCGCATTATAGGTAGTATAGTTGCCCCAGTATATTTTGCATAGTTGCCGCAGTATAGGTTGTATATTTGCCCCCAGTATAGGTAGAATAGTTTAAGCAGTATAGGTAGTATAGTTGCCCCAGTATAGTTAGTATAGTTGCAGCAGTATAGGTTGTATAGTTGCTGCCGTATAGGTAGTATAGTTGCCCCAGTACATGTAGTATAGTGGCCCCAGTATAGTTAGTATAGTTGCCGCAGTATAGGTTGTATAGTTGCTGCCGTATAGGTAGTATAGTTGCCCCAGTACATGTAGTATAGTTGCCCCAGTATAGTTAGAATAGTTTCCGCAGTATAGGTAGTATAGTTGCTGCAGTATAGTTAGTATAGTTGCTGCAGTATAGGTAGTATAGTTGCCCCAGTATATGTAGTATAGTTGCCCCAGTATAGTTAGAATATTTTCCACAGTATAGGTAGTATAGTTGCCGCAGTATAGGTAGTATAGTTGCCCCAGTATATTTAGTATAGTTGACGCAGTATAGATTGTATAATTGCTGCAGTATAGGTAGTATAGCTGCCCCTGTATATGTAGTATAGTTGCCCCAGTATAGTTAGAATAGTTTTCACAGTATAGGTAGTATAGTTGCCCCTGTATAGTTAGTATAGTTGCCGCAGTATAGGTAGTATAGTTGCCCCAGTATAGTTAGTATAGTTGCCGCAGTATAGATTGTACAGTTGCCCCCAGAATAGGTAGAATAGTTGCCCCAGTATAGTTAGTATAGTTGCTGCAGTATAGGTTGTATAGTTGCTGCCGTATAGGTAGTATAGTTGCCCCAGTATATGTAGTATAGTTGCCCCAGTACAGTTAGAATAGTTTCCACAGTATAGGTAGTATAGTTGCCGCAGTATAGGTAGTATAGTTGCCCCAGTATAGGTAGTATAGTTGACGCAGTATAGGTTGTATATTTGCCCCCAGTATAGGTAGAATAGTTGCAGAATGCCACCCCTGAGGCACCTGCATCACCTGGTGTCATGGGCCACCCGGTCTTGACTGGCATGCTCAGTCAGCCAGTATTCAGAATAGCACTGCTGCTGAACAGAGCACAGCAGAACAAGTGCAAAGGACTTGAAGGACCACAGGAGGGATGGAAGAAGCCCCAGGTTAGTTAAACTGGCCACCTTTTTTTCACTTTAGGTATACTTAGCCTACTCAGGAAGTGGGTGGAAGGGGGGTGGCCTGCTGAGGGGCATGGCCTATTTAAGTTATGCCCATGCACCTCTCCCTGGGGCAGCGCACAGAAGAAAAGCATACAACATAAATCAAAATGACACTGAAAGCAGACAAGCAACAATTACGGAAAGATGTGAAATATTTTTACAGGAATTCTTTACTTTGCAGGTTCGCTGTAAGTTAAATTGTGCTGTATGGCAGGGCAGTAGAGATGGTTCGAACAGTTCGC
The DNA here is from genome assembly GCF_040937935.1 of Hyperolius riggenbachi. Lineage (NCBI taxonomy): Eukaryota > Metazoa > Chordata > Amphibia > Anura > Hyperoliidae > Hyperolius > Hyperolius riggenbachi. The sequence continues at coordinate 18,546,138 of NC_090656.1, read as the reverse complement.
TGGCAAGCAGTAATCTGTGAACAATGCCTGTTCGCATTCGCGTTGAACAGCAAACATTTGGCGTGTTCGATTCGCCCCCTATACATCATCATTGAGCTAAACTTTGACCCCTTTCCTCACAGTCAGCAGACACATGGCAGCCAATCAGCTAGCACCCCTTCTTGGACCCCCCACCTCCCTATCAAAAAGCAGTTGCGATGGCCATATTGGATCAATTCTCTGCTGGCTGCTGGCTGCTGACTGTTAGTGAGAGCAGGGTCAGACTTGCTGCAGATAGGTAGGGAAAGCATTAGCTAGGCCTGTGTTCTTGTTCCTCACTTGCTGTGAAAGTAAACAGCCCTTTTGAGGGCTAGCACATCGGTCTCCTGTGTTTTATTTGTGTGTGACACTCCACAGCCCACTGACACTCAGAGCTGTGTGCACACTACTGCTGTTGCCTCATTAAGTTGCAGCCACAGAACCACTCCAATGCATTATTATTTCCCTGTATTCTGATAGTACTATTGCATTTCTCTGTGTGTGACAGTCCACAGCCCCCTGACACCCAGAGCTGTGCATAATGTGATTTCTGCCCTTTAGGGTTTAAAACCCGACTTTACGTGAACTCCGTAATTTTTGGTGGGACTTTTGGCATGGATCCCCCTCCGGCATGCCACAGTCCAGGTGTTAGACCCCTTGAATCACCTTTTTCATCACTTTTGTGGCCAGAAAAAGGTTTTAAAATTTGCCTGCCCATTGAAGTCTATGGTGGTTGGCCAGATTCGACTGTTCGCGAAAATTTTCGGAAGTTCGCATTTGCTGTTTGCAAACGGAAAATTTGATGTACGCGACATCACTACTGGGCAGTGCGAACCCCAACATGGACCGAACAGATTCACAAATTATTCTGCTAGATGAAACGCTGTACCACATAACTGCCGTCCTGCATTCCGCCGCCTGGAAAGAGTTCATTTGTAAGCGAGCGATGTTTATGGAATAATAGAATTGCTCCGCACGGATTTTGTCTCTCCATCCATTAATTAGCAGGTGGAGTCGGGATTCACTGTCCTCTTAAATCACCATTTTACAATGTAGCCACTGTGGTGTGAAACCCCTTTTATGGGCGTAGTAGTAAAATATTAATGGACTGTACATGGCAGGGATGTTACCTTCCTGTCTTTTTACTGTACGCGGCATAAATGTGCACTCCGGCTTGTCTAACCATTGCAAAGCTGTATTTTAAATATCTAATTAGGTAGTTAAACAAATGAGCCTGAAAGCGATGGCGCGAGAGGCCCAGAGAATCTTTCTGTTTGTGTGTTAGTGGGTATAATGTGCATAATATCAATATTTTTCTTTTATTCCGTTTATATTTGTGGTGGATATGAGGCCTTTACTTTTCAGACCTGACTAGAATTTTAGTGTGCTGAGACTGCCATCTAGTGGCGAGATACGATCGCTTCTCAGCTTGTGGTTTATAAGCCCGGGTTCAGGCCTCATTCACACCTAAAAACGCAAACGCAAGCAATTTGCGTTTTTGAGTGCTGTTTTTTTTCCTCCTCCCAGCGCTCCACTGCGAGCTGTGTTTTTTTGAAAAAGCGCTTTTCTAAGTGCTTTGCCAGAGCGGTTTTGAGATTCACTCCTTGCCGCAAGTCAGGAAGTGAACTCTTCGACCCGGAGAATAATAAATACAATGTATTTATTCTTAAAATCGTGAATGCAATGGCCGCACAAAGCGATTTTTTGAGCGTTTCTCGCTTTTCCTGTACCTTCCATTATAGCAAAAACGCCCTAAAAATGGTACAGGCACCGCTTTGCTGAATGCACAACGCGCTGATAGGAACCTTCTCATAGAGATTCATTGCACAAGCATTTTGTGGGTGATTTAAAAAATCGCCTGCGCTTTAAAAAAGGTCAAAAATGCCCCTAGTGTGAATGAGCCCTCAAAGTCATGTTTTCCCCAGCGTTTTGTGAGGGATTTATCGTAATTTTTATATATAAAATATATGGTAGGACTACGGTAGCGATTAGATTGTGAGCTCTTCTGAGGATAGTCAGTGACATGGCTATGTACCCCCTAAAGTGCTGCAGAATAGACCCAGTGCTTTAGAAATAAAAAATAATAATATGATAGGACATTTGATTGACTATGGTACAATTAGCTTGAGAGCTCCTCTGAGGATAGCCAGTGACATGACTATGAACTCTGTAAAGTGCTGCAGAAGATGTCAGTGCTGTATACATACATAATAATAATAATACTGTATGTTCCCAAAAAATGTGTAAACCATTTTATGGCCAGTTGCCCCCAGGTTCATACTATGTTTTTGTTCATTAGTGGTTAGGGTCTCTTCCATGAGGATACGTCACTGTGGTGGAAGAGTCTAGCGCGGCGTCCTGCTCTCCCTCTGCAGCCACCACTCATTTACCTTCTGAGCAGCAGCAGCTGCCTCCTCCAGAGAAGCAGGTCCCCCTCTTTGCTGCTACTACTACAATAGACCTAATAGACTGGGGGCAACTGTACTGGCTACCTATACTGGGGGCAACTAAGTATACCAGGTTTCCTATACAGGGGGCAACTATATCTAGCTACCTATACCTATACTGGGGGCAACTATATCTAGCTATTTATACTGGGGGCAACTTTAACAGGTTACCTAGACTGGACGCATCTATACTGGCTACCTATACTGGAGGCAACTATACTGGCTACCTATACTGGGGGTAACTGTGCTGGCTAGCTACACTGTGGGCAACTATACCTTGCTATCTATACTGAAGGCACCTATAACTGGCTTCCTATACATGGGGCACCTATACCCAGGGCCGGGCCGAGGCATAGGCTGGAGAGGCTCCAGCCTCAGGGCGCAGTGTAGGAGGGGGCACAGAATTCATTCAGCTGTCATTCCTAATTGTGTTTGAAGCAGAAATAAATAAGAAAGGGGGATATATGGCAGTGACTGCAAGCCAGATAACTAGATATTAAGGTGTTGGGGAGGTTGTGGGCCCTGTGGCGCCTCTTAGTCTAATAGCAATCAGTGTGTGATGGCTGGGATGGGAGGGATGGAGGGGCGCACTTTGGTGTCTCAGCCTTGGGTGCTGGAGGACCTTGTCCTGGCTCTGCCTATACCTGGCCACCTACCTACCTATACTGTGGGGGGGGTTATCACTTTATAACGAGCGGTGCAAATTGTCGGGTGCCGTGCGATCATGGGGTTGTACCCTCACAGGTTTGCCTTGGGCAGCAAAAAGTCCACAAACGTTCTCCATTTCTAGACAATTAGTCCTACTGTGGACTGATGAACTGCAAGGCTTTTGGAAATACTTTATAACCCTTTCCAGCTTTATGCAGGTCAACACTTCTTAATTGTAGGTCTTCTGAGAGCTCTTTCATGCGAGGCATCATTCACATCAGGCAATGCTTCTTGGGAAAAGCAAACCCAAAACTGGTGTGTGTTTTGTATAGGGCAGGGCAACTGTAACCACACCTCCAATCTCATCTGAATGATTTGGCACCAGCTGGCACCTCACTCCAATTAGCTCTTAGAGATGTCATTAGTGTAGGGTTTTCCACCTGCACTGTGAATGTTTACATGGTGTGTTCAATAAAAACATGGAAACGTTTCATTATGTGTGGTATTAGTTCAAGCAGACTGTGATTATCTATTGTTGTGACTTAGATGAAGATCAGATCACATTTTATGACCAATTTGTGCAGAAATCCATATAATTACAAAGGGTTCACATACTTTTTATTGCTACTGTATCAAAAGTTAAATACAATTCTAAATGTCACATATATTTCCAGTAATTACTAGCAAATAGCGATACAAAGGATTTTTTTAATCTTTTCATTGTTATGTGAAGAAAATATGACATTTACAGAGACCAATTTTCACTGTGGGCATTACTATGGATGTCCACCACATCCAGCATACAGAGACAGTCCTCATTGGCAGTAAAACTGTGACTGGAATCTCTTCAGAATGATATAAAGCAAGAATATAGCTTCAAATAATGTGTACATAACTCATCAGCTGCAGCTCTGTGTGTTCCTGTGTGTCTCTCTCTGCCTGGCAGTGTAAAGTAAACAGAGCTAGGAAGAGCTCATTTTGAATGGGGGGGGGGGGGAAGCATCCAAGACCAAGAACAGGAATAAAGTAAGCCTCCTTCTCTTTAGATCCTTCTCTGTATCTACAAAACATCCCTCAGCTGTTCTCATATGATCTGTGAGAAAGAGGTGTGTGTGTGTGGGCAGGGCAGGGCAGGGCAGTAGTTCTTTAACCATTTCAGCCCGCTGGGATTTTTCCCCTTATGCAACAGAGCAATGTTCACCTCCCATTCATTCGCCAATAACTTTATCACTAATAATCACAATTAATTGATCTATATCATGTTTTTTCCGCCACCAATTAGGATTTCTTTGGGTGGTACATTTTGCTAAGAATTATTTTTTTCTAAATGCATTTTCACAGGAATATTAAGAAAAATATGTAAAAAATTTATTATTTCTCAGTTTTCGGCCATTATAGCTTAAAATAATGCAACCTACCATGATTAAAACCTATGTATTTTATTTGCCCATTTGTCCCAGTTATTACACCATTGAAATTTTGTCCCTATCACGATGTATGGTGCCAATATTTTATTTGGAAATAAAGGTGCATTTTTTCAGTTTTGCTTCCATCACTATCTACAAGCTTATAATTAAAAAAAAATGTTCGTAATATACCCTCTTCACATGCATATTTAAAAAGTTCAGACCTTTAGGTAACTATTTGCTTTTTTTTTGTTTTGTTTTTTTGTTTTTTATTGTATTTTTTTCCATTAAAAATGTTATTTGGGTAATTTTGGGTGTGGGAGTTAAAACAGTTAATTTTATATGTAATAATGTAAGTTTATTTTCTTAAAAAATGTAAGTAGATGTAGTTTTACTATTTGGCCACAAGATGGCCACAGTGAGATTTGGTTTTTTTTTTCGTCCTGGAAGCGAGAACTTGCTTCCAGGAAGCACTAAGAAAACGGGAAACTTTTTTCAGAAAGACCGCGGCCTCTGATGAGAAGCCATCGGCTTTTCTGCTGGGGACTTAGATCAATCAACGGGAACCATGTTCTCATTAATTGATCTCTGGGCTACCAGGGGTAGTGCACTCCGAAGCGTGCAGCAGCATTGCAGCAGCCGCCTGGACGTGAAGTCTTCAAGATCACGTCCAGGCGGCATAAATGGTTAAGGAAACGAAAGGGAAGCAGACTGTAACGATGGGTGTCAACACGCAGAGAGAATCTGATTATTGGTGATCTGCAGAATCACCAGTAATGCAGATATACACCAGATCATGGATGATCTGCAGAATCACCAATAATCCAGGAATGTCTAACCTCTGGACACCTGAGATATGAGTGTTTGGTGTAACAGTAGCACTTTGAGTGAGAACCACCAGAGGAGCTGGAGGTAAGAAGAAGAAGGGAATTCACCCCAGACTGTGGGTGAATCCCTATAGGCTAAAGGCTCCCTAGGAGAGGGGCCTAAGCTTGGTTGCAGGATGCCCTGCTGCTAAGATGAACAGACTTGCCCTAACTGGATGTGAGATCCTAGCTCTCTACACCCTAGTGGCGGGCTAAGGAAATACAAGTGCACAGTGCTAGTCTTGGGTGTGAGATCCGTAGTCACAACACCCTGGAACTAGTCTATCTCATAACATAGAAATGGTACAGTATCCTAGACTTGGGTGTGAGGTCCGTAGTCACAACACCCTGGAACTAGTCAAAAGCATAACATAGCATTGACACAGTATCCTAGGCTTGGGTGTGAGGTCCGTAGTCACAACACCCTGGAACTAGTCTATAGCATAACATAGCATTGACACAGTATCCTAGGCTTGGGTGTGAGGTCCGTAGTCACAACACCCTGGAACTAGTCTATAGCATAACATAGCATTGACACAGTATCCTAGGCTTGGGTGTGAGGTCTGTAGTCACAACACCCTGGAACTAGTCTATAGCATAACATAGCATTGACACAGTATCCTAGGCTTGGGTGTGAGGTCCGTAGTCACAACACCCGGGAACTAGTCTAAAGCATAACATACGAGAGTAATCTAGCTCAGTGTGAATTCCCAGGTCCGTCCTGGTTCCAACACACTGTAGGATCTGACTGAGGTCTGTGTGCTAACACATAAAGCATTCAACGGCAGACAACGTGAGACTGAGGGACGAGTGGTTATATAGTGCAGCGCTGATTAGCGCTGCCCAGTCCCTTCCAGCCAATCCGCATACATCCTGGGATCAGCTGACCCCTCTCTGCTTCCCATAAAGCTTCTGTCTCTCCGCACGCGCGTATTCCTCAGCCTATGTGCACAGGAAGGCTGTATCACATCAGACACATGTTGCCGCGCGTAGACCGCCGGGCTGGACGCGGAAATAGCCGCAACGCGGTCAGAGCACGCAACGGCTATTCCGCAATCCTTCACAGCCCCCCCCCCCCCCCCGAGGAGTGGACTCTGGACACTTCCCACCAGGCTTCCCAGGATGTAAGTCATGAAACTCTTTCCTCAATTCCTCTGCATGCATGCGGCATTCTGGTACCCAAGTTCTATCCTCCACACCATAACCTTTCCAGTGTACCAAATATTGCACAGAATTTTGCACCAGCCAGGAGTCCAGAATCTTCTCAACCTCATACTCAAGTTGATCATCAATCAATACAGGGGGGGGGGGGGGGAAGGGGAGTGGAATCCACCTGTACTGCCGGCTTGAGCAATGACACGTGGAATGATCTTACACCTCGCATACTGGTAGGAAGATCAACGGCTTAAGTGACAGCATTAATTCTTTTGGTGACTGGAAACGGCCCAACAAACCTAGGCCCTAATTTGGTTGACAGTTGTTTCAATGCCAGATGTCGCGTAGACACCCAGACCAAATCTCCTGGTAAAAAGTCCCATTCAGCAGAGCGTCTCTTGTCTGCCTGCTTTTTCTGAGACTTGAAAGCCTTCCCCAAATTTGTTTTCACCAGAGCCCAAATTTGTTTTAACGCCACCTGCCAATCCTCTAATGCTGGGAAAGGAGTAGATGCCACTGGCAAAGGAGCAAACTTAGGGGACCTTCCCAACACTACCTGAAAAGGGGAAAACCCGGAGGAAGAACTTTTCAGGTTGTTGTGCGCAAACTCCGCGAAAGGTAAAATTTTACCCAGTCGGTTTGCGCATCAGCCACATAGCATCTGAGAAACTGTTCCATGGATTGGTTGACCCTCTCGGTCTGGCCATTTGTCTGCGGGTGGTAGCCTGATGAAAACGAAAGATCCATGCCCATAAGATGACAAAATGCCCTCCAGAACTTGGAAACGAATTGGACTCCCCTATCTGACACAACATTCTCCGGAATGCCATGCAGCGGGAAAATGTGCTGGATGAAGAGGTTAGCCAGCTCTTTGGCGGAGGGGAGTCCTTTCAGAGGAATAAAATGGGCCATCTTGCTGAATCTGACTACTACCACCCAGATGACCAGTCATACCTTCAGACCTGGGGAGTTCACCCACAAAATCCATGGACAGATGGGTCCACGGTTCACTTGGAACCGGCAAAGGCTGTAAAGTTCCCACCGGAGCCTGTCGGGAAGGTATGCTCCTAGCACACACAGCACACTCCTTACAATCTGTAGCCAACGATAGCCACCATGCACACCTGGCAAGGAGATCCTGTGTCCTGGTGGCCCCTGGATGACCAGCATTCTTATGGGAGTGGAACAGCTGTAAGAGCTGTAGGCGAAAGGGCAGGGGCACAAACAACACTCCCTCGGGCTTTCCTTCTGGGACATCCTGCTGATATGGGGCCAGGGTTCCAGGTTTCTGTGGCTGCCAAAACCACCCTCCGAGGCAGAATAGTCATGGGTGCCGAGGGCTGTGCCGTCTCGGGCTCGAAACACCTGGACAAGGCATCAGCCTTAATGTTTTTACTACCAGGAGTATACGTAATTATGAAACTGAATCTGGAAAAGAACAGTAGATGTACAGAGGCGCCAAAAGGATAAAATATGCTAAAATGTTTAAAATATTCGGGTGGCGGCGGTGGACCGGCCACTCAGAAACAGACTCGATGCTGTCGCTTAAGATAAAGACAATTTATTCACAAACTCCATGAACAGAACCGCAACGCGTTTCACGGGTATATTCCCGCTTCTTCAGGCAATAAACAGACAGGAGTACACTGTAAAGACAGAGACAGATAGCGTGTCCTTAGACCAATGTATATGTGTGCAGATGATTTTTGGTGCTTAGTTATGTTAACGTGAATAATGGGTAAACAATGCTGTGGTTAAAGGTATATTGGGAGAGGGGGTGAGGGGCTGTGCGGAGATTGTTATAAGAGTTAAAAATCGTAGTGAAAAAAAAAAAAGGGGGGGGGGGGGGCTGGGGCGAAACTATGAAACTATTAGGGGAGGGGGGGGGGGGGTTAGGGAAAAATTAAGGGTGGCAAAGCACAATGCAATCAGATGTAGTAAAATGCAGAAAAACAGACTCACCAGTACAGTCTCAAGGTCACGAATAGCGCCTCTGTACCAGTGAGTCTGGAGATCAAGGTTTATATACATAAGAGTATATGGGTGGACCAATTGCATGGTTAGTAAGGGGTGGGGGCTGTGTGATAGGCAGGTAATGTGTTTCTATGGGTGGGGAGGAGACAAGCTTGGGGGCGTGTTTGTGGGCCAATAGGAGCAGGGGACAGGTTATGTAACCTATGTTGGGCCAATAGGAGCAGGGGACAGGTTATGTAACCTAAGTTGGGCCAATAGCAAGAGGGGATGTGGTTGTGTAACTTCGGGGAACATAAAATAAACAAATGTGTACAAAGTGTATCCATTCAGAGGCTGAATAGAGTACTGGTCAAGGGCACAGCCTCTGGCACAGGAGACCAGGGTCCGAATCCTGGCCAGGGCCAGCCCCTATTTTGTAAGGAGTTTGAGGCAAGACTGCCTAACAAATGTGTACAAAGTGTATCTATTCAGAGGCTGAATAGAGTACCGGTCAAGGGCACAGCCTCTGGCACAGGAGACCAGGGTTCGAATCCCGGCCAGGGCCAGCCCCTATTTTGTAAGGAGTTTAAGGCAAGACTGCCTAACAAATGTGTACAAAGTGTATCTATTCAGAAGCTGAATAGAGTACTGGTTAAGGGCACAGCCTCTGGCACAGGAGACCAGGGTTCGAATCCTGGCCAGGGTCAGCACCTATTTTGTAAGGAGTTTAAGGCAAGACTGCCTAATATTGCTGGGTGACCTCCTGAGCACGTCCCAGTGGCTGCAGCTCCTGGGGCGTCTTAAATCCAACAGGAGAAAAGCGCTGCACAAATGTTTGGATTATTAGAAGTACAAGATGCATGTTGCTGCCCCCAAGTGGTTATTTTTTAGACTGTTTGGGGAAAGAAGTATCGATAACAAATAACATTCATTCTAACAGACATTAAGTGCATATTGGTGCATCTTTGCGCCCTAAAAGACTGTAGACATAAAGGACATAATTAATCATTGACATACAAAGATATAATAAAAGTCTACATATAAAAAAATAAATAAATAAATATAAATAAATAAATACATCCATCAGAACAAGGCATAAAGGAAATTAAAATTCAACCGGTTCCTGATTAACTGCATAGAATAATAAAAATAATGATGATAATAACAACAATAATAATAACAGTAATAATAACAATAATAATAATAATAATAGTAATAACAACAAGAATAAGTAACAGATAAAAAGAGAGGACGGGATTAAAAAGAGAAAATGATCGCTGATAATGGGATGAACTAGTAAATTTTCTCCAGTACTTCATTGAGTACTTCATTGGAAAAGAACAGTGACCACCGGGCCTGTCGGGGACTGAGTCTCTTAGCATTCTCTATTAGAGATGTCGTGAACCCCCGATTTTCCGTTCGCGAACCCCGTTCGTGAACCTTCGTGGAAGGTTCGGTTCGCGAAAAAGTTCGCGAACCGCAATAGACTTCAATGGGGAGGCGAACTTTGAAAAATAGAGAAAATTATGCTGGCCAGAAAAGTGATGGAAAAGATGTTTCAAGGGGTCTAACACCTGGAGGGGGGCATGGCGGAGTGGGATACATGCCCAAAGTCCCGGGGAAAAATCTGGATTTGACGCAAAGCAGCGTTTTAAGGGCAGAAATCACATTGCATGCTAAATTGCAGGCCTAACGTGCTTTCAAACATCTTGCATGTGGATACATCAATCAGGTAGTGTAATTAGAGTACTGCTTCACACTGACGCACCAAACTCACTGTGTAACGCACCGCAAACAGCTGTTTGCGTAGTGACGGCCGTGCTGGACTGGTGCGTACCGTGACCAGAGTGTAGGCCGTGGCGTTTTTCAAGCCCATATGGTCGCCGGGCTGTGGTAGCTCAATGATAGAACAACAGTGACTGTCCAGCTGATCAAATTTGGTCTGACCACAATGAAGCAACGACCTTATTATCTTTTGTGTGCCACCCCCACCCGAGACACTCAAATAGCCGGCGGTCATTGCTTCATTGTGATACGCAAGCCCCTTCACCGCGGCAAGGTAATGATCACGAAGGGGGATGGGTACATGTACATGCCTTTTGTTTTTTTGTTGCAGCCGCCTGCAGTGCAGCCAGAAAAATTAGGCAGGCATGTACACGCACCAGAAAAATTAGGGTAGCGGCCGCTGCTAGCAGCGGCCTTAAAAATTCAGGAATCCGCCTAGAGTCCAGGAACCTGTTGGTGGTGGCGGAGAAGGCAAGTGGCCTGCAGGCAGAGATGCTGTGTGTGGGGACTGACTTAGTCTTTGGTCATGCAGTAGCCCTCCGGGATCCATTCCTCATTCATTTTGATAAAGGTCAGGTACTGAACACTGTCGTGACTTAGGCGACTTCTCTTCTCAGTAACTATGCCTCCAGCTGCACTGAAGGTCCTTTCTGACAGGATGCTTGCGGCAGGGCAAGAGAGAAGTTGTATGGCAAATTGGGACAGCTCTGGCCACAGGTCAAGCCTGCGCAACCAGTAGTCCAAGGGTTCATCGTCGCTTTTCGCAGTGTCTACATCCACACTCAAGGCCAGGTAGTCGGCTACCTGCCGGTCCAGGCGTTGGTGGAGGGTGGATCCGGAAGGACTATGGCGAGGAGTTGGATTAAAGAACGTCCGCATGTCCGACATCACCCTGAGATCGCTGGAGCGTCCTGTTCTTGCCTGCGTGGACTTGGGAGGAGGAGGGTTACTGCCAGTGGTACCTTGATTGCGTTGTGCAGCCACATCACCCTTAAACGCATTGTAAAGCATCATCGACAGCTTGTTCTGCAAGTGCTGCATCCTTTCGGCCTTCTGTTGAGTTGCTAACAGGTCCGCCACTTTGTGCCTGTACCGAGGGTCTAGTAGCGTGGCCACCCAGTACAGGTCATTCGTCTTGAGTTTTTTGATACGGGGGTCCCTCAACAGGCTGGACAACATAAAAGAGGACATCTGCACAAAGCTGGATGCAGACGTACTCTCCATCTCCTCTTGCTCTTCCTCAGTCACGGGACACAACTCCTCTTCCTCCCCCCAGCCACGAACAATACCACGGGAACGTGGAGCAGCAGAAGCCCCCTGTGACGGCTGCCGCGGTTGTTCTCCTTCCGCCGCCTCTTCCTCCTCCACAGAAACACCTTCCTCATCATCACCATCATCAGAGTCTGACTCCTCTCCTTCCCCACACGACTCCTCTTCTTCCTCCTCCTCCTCCTCCCCCCTCTGTGCTGCCGCAGGTGTTGTGGGAACATCGGGTTCGTGTGTAAATGGCTCCCACAAATCCTGCTGCCGTAACTCTTCTTGTTCACGCTCCTCCACAGCTGTATCCACCACTCTACGCACGGCACGCTCCAGGAAGTAGGCGTAGGGGATCAAGTCGCTGATGGTGCCCTCATCGCGACTCACCAGTTTGGTCACCTCCTCAAAGGGCTCCATGACCCTGCATGCATTTCGCATCAGTGTCCAGTTGTTGGGCCACAACATCCCCATCCTCCCAGATTGTGTCCTTGTACTGTAATGATACAGGTACTGGGTGACAGCTTTCTCCTGGTCTAGCAGGCGAGAGAACATCAGCAGGGTGGAATTCCAGCGAGTCGGGCTATCGCAAATCAGGCGTCTCACCGGCAAGTTGTTTCTACGCTGAATGTCCGCAAAGCGTGCCATGGCCTTGTAAGAGCGCCTGAAATGCCCACACAACTTCCTGGCCTGCTTTAGGACGTCCTCTAAGCCTGGGTACTTGGACACAAATCTTTGCACGACCAGATTCAGCACATGTGCCATACAGGGTATGTGTGTCAGCTTTCCCAAATTCAACGCAGCAATGAGATTGCTGCCGTTGTCACACACCACGTTGCTGATCTCAAGCTTGTGCGGGGTCAGCCATTGCTCCACCTGTTTGTTAAGAGCAGCCAGGAGAGCTGCTTCAGTGTGACTCTCCGCTTTCAGGCAAGACATGTCTAACACTACGTGACACCGTCGTACCTGGCATGCAGCATAGGCCCTGGGGTGCTGGGGCTGTGTAGCTGGAGAGGAGATCGCGGCACCAGCCAAGGAGGAGGAGGAGGAGGATGACGACAGCGAAGCGGTGATAGCAGGTGGAGAGGAGGTGGCTGGAGGCCTGCCTGCAAGCCGTGGAGGTGTGACAAGTCGGTCCGCTGCGCAGCCACGTACTCCCTGCTTGCTGCCATCGGTCACCAGGTTGACCCAATGGGCTGTGTATGTAATGTAGTGGCCCTGCCCGTGTTTGGCAGACCAGGCATCCGTGGTCAGGTGGACCCTTGACCCAACGCTGTGTGCCAGAGATGACACCACTTGCCTCTCAACTGCACGGTACAGTTTGGGTATGGCCTTTTGTGAAAAATAATTGCGGCCTGGTATCTTCCACTGCGGTGTACCAATGGCCACAAACTTACGGAAAGCCTCCGACTCCACCAGCTTGTATGGTAATAGCTGGCGAGCTAATAGTTCCGCCACGCCAGCTGTCAGACGCCGGGCAAGAGGGTGACTGGCAGACATTTGCTTCTTACGCTCAAATACTTCCTTCACGGACAGCTGGGTACTGCTGTGGGCAGAGGAGAAGGAACCGCTGAAGGGAAGAGGCGGTGTGGGGGAGGGTGGCTGTGAAGGTGCAAGGGAGAAAGTGGATGAAGACGATGCACCTGAAGGAGGAAGAGGAGAAGGAGGGTGGCTTGTCTTTTGAGGGGTGCTGCTTTTCCTCAGGTGTTCTTGCCATAGCTGTTTGTGCCTTCTCTCCAGGTGCCTTCGTAAGGCACTTGTCCCTACGTGAGAGTTGGCCTTTCCACGGCTCAATTTTTGCTGGCAGAGACAACAGATGGCTTTGCTCTGATCTGAGACACACACGTGAAAAAATTTCCAAACCGCTGAGCCCCCCTGGGGTGATGGCGCTACGGTGGCATCAGCAGCTGACGTTGAAGGGCATGTTGGCTGTCTGGCCATAGCTGGCGATACATGGCGCCGGACACTGCCCCCAGCTGTTTCTGAGGACGAGCTCCCTCTGCTTCTATCATGGAGTCGTCTCCTCCTACTCCTCTCTGACTCCTCCTCTGAACTGTCCCCCTGGTCATCTCCTCTACCGGGAACATATGTGGTATCCGTATAATCGTCATCATAATCCTCCTGGCCAGCTGCGCTTTCCTCAGTCAGACACCTCCTCAATTGCACCAACTTCAGTTTGTCCATCATCCCCATCCACACACGTTACGTCCATACTATCGCCACCTAACTCAGACGTATGAGGTGGTGTACCTGCGCCTTCTTCTTGTTGTTGCAGTAGTGGCTGGGAATCAGTGATTTCACCACCACCAAATAACTCCTGCGAAGTGTCAAATGCAGCGGATGTGGTGCTTGTTGTAGCGCTGGTGGCTGCGGGAGATGAGGTGTTCTGTGTTAAATACTCAAGCACCTCCTCACGATTTTGGGAAGTGATGGCACGTGCCTTCTTCTGAGCACTGTATTTTGGGCCAGGTCCGCACGAAATCACAGCAACACCACCTCGCACCGCCACGGACCTGCCGGTGCCTGGTGGCCTTCCTCTGGGTCTGCCTCTACCTCTTCCTCTACCTGGTTTGTCCATTTTGTCCATCTCGGGGGGATGCTAGGTATATGCAGTGAGGTGGGTTCACTCAACACAACAGGTAGTTAGATGCAGTAAGCTGGGTTCACTCAACACAAAGCTAGGTATATGCAGTGATGAGGTGGGTTAAGTAAACACAACAGGTACTGGGTAGTTAGATGCAGTGAGCTGGGTTCACTGAACAGTAAAGGTACTTAAGAACGCAGTGAGGTGGGTTCTCACTCAACACAACAGGTAGTAAGATGCAGTGAGCTGGGTTCACTGAACAGTAAAGGTACTTAAGATGCAGTGAGGTGGGTTCTCACTCAACACAACAGGTAGTAAGATGCAGTGAGCTGGGTTCACTGAACAGTAAAGGTACTTAAGATGCAGTGAGGTGGGTTCTCACTCAACACAACAGGTAGTAAGATGCAGTGAGGTGGCCAGGTGGGTTCACTCAACACAACAGGCAGTTAGATGCAGTGAGCTGGGTTCACTCAACACAAAGCTAGGTATATGCAGTGATGAGGTGGGTTAAGTAAACACAACAAGTACTGGGGTATATGCAGTACTGGGTAGTACAATGTGCAGCTCCCTGTCACACACACAGGTAGTCACTGAATGTGCTGGGCTGCTGGCAGTGGCACACACACTATCAATTAGCAAGGCTGTGCATGCAACAAAAGTATATAACAATAGTTCCCTCACAAAAGGATAAAACTTAACATTTATTATTACATTAAAAAACTAGGATTACTGTCATATTAGTATCTACATAGAAGGTTGACACAGTAGGTAATAATATATAGAGTCAAATACTCCTCCCACTGTCAACCAGATAATAACTGTTTACAAAAGACCCCCCACCATACATGAAAAACCTAACATGTTTCACTTCCTAATTGGAAGCTTTCTCAAGGGAAAAGTGCAGTGCATTAAGTGCATATAGTGTTAGGATGCATTACAAAGTTATTAAAAGCATTATCAATAGTAGCATAGCGTATAGGCTTATGACAGCATGTATGGTGGGGGGTCTTTTGTAAACAGTTATTATCTGGTTGACAGTGGGAGGAGTATTTGACTCTATATATTATTACCTACTGTGTCAACCTTCTATGTAGATACTAATATGACAGTAATCCTAGTTTTTTAATGTAATAATAAATGTTAAGTTTTATCCTTTTGTGAGGGAACTATTGTTATATGCTGATTAATTCAGGTTCTGTGTTGTTTACATGCAACAAAAGTGTCAGTTTGACACACAGAAAAAAAAATATGTACAGGATGAGCTCTGAAAAGAGCTGTTGCTGTTGATGGGTGCTTTAAAAGAAATAATAATCAGTGTGGAGCAAGCAAAGCAGCCTAGAACCTAACTAATCTGTCCCTAGGAGAAAAAGTCTGCAGCAGCTGTCCCTTTCCTCTCTCTAGCAGGCACACGAGTGAGTTTAAAAGCCGCCGGACCCTGCCTTATATAAGGGGGGGTGGGGCTCCAGGGCTTAGTGTAGTCTGAATGGCTACAATGTGCCTGCTGACTGTGATGCAGTGGGTCAAAGTTGACCCTCATAGTGCATTATGGGGCGAATCGAACTTCCGCAAAAGTTCGCCTGGTGCAGGTGAACGCGTACCCCCTAAGTTCGCCTTGAACCGTTCGCCGGCGAACCGTTCGCTACATCTCTATTCTCTATGTACTCCAAGTTTTTATGATCTGTGTAAACTGTGATAACATGTTCTGCTCCCTCTAACCAATGTCGCCATTCCTCAAAGGCTAACTTGATGGCCAGGAGTTCTCGGTTGCCTATATCGTAGTTTCTCTCCGCTGGGGAAAACCTACAGGAGAAGTAGGCGCATGGATGAAGCTTACCCTGCAAACCGGAACGCTGAGACAGCACAGCCCCCACCCCCACCTCAGAGGCATCAACCTCTACTATGAACGGGAAGGTGACATCGACGTGTCTCAGAATAGGAGCAGAACAGAACAGTTTATTTAGGGTCTCAAAAGCTGTAAGAGCTTCCTCGGACCAGTGGTTAGGATCAGCCCCTTTCCTGGTAAGACTGGTGAGGGGCGCAACCACTGTAGAGTACCCCTTAATAAATCTCCTGTAGTAATTCGCAAAACCCAGGAATCTCTGGAGGGCCTTCAGACCTACAGGCTGTGGCCAATCCAGTACAGCAGAGACTTTCCCAGGGTCCATAGAGAGGCCCGAGGTAGATATTACATACCCCAAAAACGCAACAGAGGTCACCTCAAAAATGCACTTTTCCAGTTTGGCATACAATTGATTCTGTCTTAGTCTTTCCAACACATACTTGACATGTCTCCGATGTTCGGCAAGAGTGGCTGAAAAGACTAGTATATCATCAAGATATACTAATGCAAATGTACCCAAAATTGGTCTGAAAACCTCGTTAATCAGCTCCTGGAAGACGGCCGGGGCGTTGCACAACCCGAAGGGCATCACTAAATACTCGTAATGCCCATCGGGTGTATTAAAGGCCATCTTCCACTCGTCATCGTCCCTGATGTGCACCAGGTTGTATGTAGTGTTGGGCGAACATCTAGATGTTCGGGTTCGGGCCGAACAGGCCGAACATGGCCGCGATGTTCCGGTGTTCGACCCGAACTCCGAACATAATGAAAGTCAATGGGGACCCGAACTTTTGTGCTTTGTAAAGCCTCCTTACATGCTACATACCCCAAATTTACAGGGTATGTGCACCTTGGGAGTGGGTACAAGAGGAAAAAAAATTTAGCAAAAAGAGCTTATAGTTTTTGAGAAAATCGATTTTAAAGTTTCAAAGGGAAAACTGTCTTTTAAATGCGGGAAATGTCTGTTTTCTTTGCACAGGTAACATGCTTTTTGTCGGCATGCAGTCATAAATGTAATACATATAAGAGGTTCCAGGAAAAGGGACCGGTAACGCTAACCCAGCAGCAGCACACGTGATGGAACAGGAGGAGGGTGGCGCAGGAGGAGAAGGCCACGCTTTGAGACACAACAACCCAGGCCTTGCATGAGGACAAGAAGCGTGCGGATAGCATGCTTTGTACCGCCATGCAGTCATAAATGTAATAAAGATAAGAGGTTCCATAAACAGGGACCGGCAACGCTAACCCAGCAGCAGCAGCACACGTGATGGAACAGGAGGAGGCGCAGGAGGAGAAGGCCACTCTTTGTGAGACACAACAACCCAGGCCTTGCATGAGGACAAAAAGCGTGCGGATAGCATGCTTTTTACCGCCATGCATGCAGTCATAAATGTAATAAAGATAAGAGGTTCAATAAACAGGGACCGGGCGGCAACGCTAACCCAGCAGCAGCAGCACACGTGATGGAACAGGAGCAGGCGCAGGAGGAGAAGAAGGCCATGCTTTTTGAGACACAACAACCCAGGCCTTGCATGAGGACAAAAAGCGTGCGGATATAGCAGCAATGCTTTTTGCCGCCATGCAGTCATAAATGTAATACAGATTAGAGGTTCAATAAACAGGGACCGGAAACGCTAAACCATCCCAGATGTTCATTGGTCATGTTACTTGGTTGGGGTCCTGGAGTGTTGCGTAGTCGTTTCCAATCCAGGATTGATTCATTTTAATTTGAGTCAGACGGTCTGCATTTTCTGTGGAGAGGCGGATACGCCGATCTGTGACGATGCCTCCGGCAGCACTGAAACAGTGTTCCGACATAACGCTGGCTGCCGGGCAAGCCAGCACCTCTATTGCGTACATTGCCAGTTCGTGCCAGGTGTCTAGCTTCATGCCCGGTTTCAGGTCCAGCGGTGCCAGCCACAAATCCGTCTGTTCCTTTATTCCCCTCCAAATTTCCTCCCCTGTGTGCTGCCTATCCCCAAGGCAGATCAGCTTCAGCAACGCTTGCTGACGCATGCCAACAGCTGTGCTGCACTGCTTCCACGATCCTACTGCTGCTGGTGCTGGGTTAGCGTTTCCGGATGAGGTACAGCTTTGAGATGCGTTGGAGGAGAAGGAGTCAGAGAGGTAGGTGCTGCTGTTGTTATCCAGTGGGAGGGACGGCGGTGCAGCTGTTTGCGGCGTGGGCAACACCCGCGCCGTAGCAGGTGAGGAATCGCTGCCAGGCTCCACAAGGTTCACCCAGTGCGCGGTAAGGGAGATGTATCGACCCTGGCCGAACGCACTCGTCCAGGGGTCAGTGGTGAGGTGAACCTTGCAGGCAACGGCATTCTTCAAGCTTCGGGTTATTTAGCTGACCACGTGCTCATGCAACTCAGGCACTGCAGAGCGCGCAAAGTGGTAGCGGCTGGGAACCACGTAACGTGGGATGGCCACTGACATCATGCCCTTGAAGCTGTTTGTCTCCACCACTCGATATGGCAGCATTTCGCAGGCCAGAACCTTGGCTATGCTGGCTGGCTGTTACTGCCACGGCCCGGGGGTCATTTGCTGGCAATTTCCTCTTGCGCTCAAACATCTCAGAGACAGACAACTCAACCGTAGGGCTGCACACCGAAGGGCTGTTGGTTGTTGTGTTTGATGAACACTGGGAGACCTCAAGAGCACTAGTCCGGAAAGTGACAGTGTCAGCATCGTCTGATGTTTGTGAATGTTGTGAACCACGCAATGGCTGGGCTACTGCTGCTGCTGAGGCGGTTCTGGTGGTGAGTCTGGTGAACCCAAGGGAGGCAGTGTTGCTGGTGGTACCCTGTCCTGCCGCGTTTGCCCACAGAGTGGGATGTTTGGATAGAATGTGGCGGCTCATGCTGGTGGTGGAGAGGTTGTTAATACTTTTCCCCCTGCTCAGGCGGGTCTTGCACACCTTGCAAATCGCCATGGTAACATCCTCAGTGCAGTCTTGAAAGAAAGCCCAGACTTTGGAGCACCTGCCTTGCTGGCGATTTCTGTTTGCGCCTCTTTTGCCCCTCACTTGAACTTCCATGCTTGCGGTGCCTGAAATTGCGCGCCGCCTACCTTGTGGCACAAGGCGAACTCGTGCAGCAGTGGGTTCCTCAACAGACTCATCTGTGCTGCTGCTACGACGGCGATGTTCTCGTTCACAAACAAAATCTGGGTCTATGTCCACATTGTCCATACCCTCCTCTTCCATCTCCTCAAACTCGTCATATGTCATTGTGGGGGGCCGCCGCCGTGGAGTAGAGCTCCCCAGAACAACCTCTGCGCAGCTCACTCCAACGTCGTCTGGTTATCTGGCAGTTGTGTGCGTGGTGTCGCTGCCGGTTGTGTCAGCTTTGTGCCCACTGGCTCCTTGTAACTGGCTGAGGACTCGGACCTCGTGCGTGATGTGCTGGTGCTGCTTAACCCACTGCTGGACGCTTGAGAGGTCATCCAAGTAATTATCTGGTCCTGTTCTTTTGGATCTGTGAGGGTTGTTGTCCTGGACAACATGGGCGGTATTGAGTGGGTTTTCTTGGGTGCTCCCCTGTGGCCTGTACGTGAACCGTCAGGGGAAACACCTCTTCCCTTGCCCCTCCCTCTTTCACCGGATTTCTTCCTCATTTCACTTATCCTTAAAGTACACGCTGACTGGCAGCAGTACAGTGGCAGTACAGAAATGCTATACAGTGGTGGGTGAGCGGTGTACCACTATTGTCAGCAGCGACACAGAGCACAATGCTATACAGTGGCAGGTGAGCGGTGTACTACTGTTCCCAGGCCCAGCAGACACAGAGTGGAAGTAAACACAATGCTATATAGTCTGGCTGAGCGTTGTACACAGAGTGGCAGTACACACAATGCTATATAGTCTGGCTGAGCGGTGTACACAGAGTGGCAGTACACACAATGCTATATAGTCTGGCTGAGCCATGTACACACAGTGTCAGTAAACAATGGTATATAGTCTGGCTGAGCGGTGTACACAGAGTGTCAGTAAACAATGGTATATAGTCTGGCTGAGCGGTGTACACAGAGTGGCAGTAAACAATGGTATATAGTCTGGCTGAGCGGTGTACACAGAGTGGCAGTACACACAATGCTATATAGTCTGGCTGAGCGGTGTACACAGAGTGGCAGTACACACAATGCTATATAGTCTGGCTGAGCGGTGTACACAGAGTGGCAGTACACACAATGCTATATAGTCTGGCTGAGCGGTGTACACAGAGTGGCAGTACACATAATGATATATAGTCTGGCTGAGCCGTGTACACAGAGTGGCAGTACACACAATGCTATATAGTCTGGCTGACCCGTGTACACAGAGTGTCAGTAAACAATGGTATATAGTCTGGCTGAGCGGTGTACACAGAGTGTCAGTAAACAATGGTATATAGTCTGGCTGAGCGGTGTACACAGAGTGGCAGTAAACACAATGCTATATATAGCGTGGCTGAGCGAGGTGCACAGTGGCAGTACACACAATGCTATATAGTCAGGCTAAGCCGTGTACACAGAGTGTCAGAAAACACAATGCTATATATAGCGTGGCTGAGCGAGGTGCACAGTGGCAGTACACACAATGCTATATAGTCAGGCTGAGCCGTGTACACAGAGTGTCAGTAAACAATGGTATATAGTCTGGCTGAGCGGTGTACACAGAGTGTCAGTAAACAATGGTATATAGTCTGGCTGAGCGGTGTACACAGAGTGGCAGTAAACACAATGCTATATATAGCGTGGCTGAGCGAGGTGCACAGTGGCAGTACACACAATGCTATATAGTCAGGCTAAGCCGTGTACACAGAGTGTCAGAAAACACAATGCTATATATAGCGTGGCTGAGCGAGGTGCACAGTGGCAGTACACACAATGCTATATAGCCAGGCTAAGCCGTGTACACAGAGTGTCAGAAAACACAATGCTATATATAGCGTGGCTGAGCGAGGTACACAGTGGCAGTAAACAATGCTATATATATAGTGTGGTTGAGCGAGCGGTGTACTACTGTTCCCAGCAGCGACACACAATAACTGGGGGGGACCCTGGCTAGCGTGGCTGGAGAGCGAACTACCCTGCCTGCCTACCCAAAGCTAAACCCACAGAGAAATGGCGGAGATATGACGTGGTTCGGGTATTTATTTACCCGAACCACGTGACCGTTCGGCCAATCAGAGCGCGTTCGGGCCCGAACCACGTGACCCGTTCGGCCAATCACAGCGTTCGGGGAACGTTCGGCCATGCGCTCTTAGTTCGGCCATGTGGCCGAACGGTTTGGCCGAGCACCGTCAGGTGTTCGGCCGAACTCGAACATCACCCGAACGGGGTGATGTTCTGCAGAACCCGAACAGTGGCGAACACTGTTCGCCCAACACTAGTTGTTTGCACCCCTTAAGTCCAATTTCGAGAACATTTTAGCATTGGTGATCTGGGAGAATAAATCGTCAATCAGAGGTAGTGGGTAACGATTTTTCACAGTGATCTTATTTAGACCCCGATAGTCAATGCAGGGACGGAGGCCTCAATCTTTTTTTTTAACAAAAAAGAACCCAGCGCCCGCAGGTGACCGGCAGGGGCGAATAAATCCTTTAGCTAAATTTTCTTTGATGTACTTCTGCATTGCCAACTTCTCTGGCCCGGACAAGTTATAAAGGTGACCCCTAGGAGGCATACAACCAGATTTTAATTCAATCGGACAATCAAAGGGATGGTGAGGGGGTAGTCTGTCTGCTGATTTAGGACAAAAGACATCAGCAAAATCTTTATACTGCTCTGGCAATCCTTCCACCTGAATTCTGGTGTTAGCCATGGTTACCTTCGCCAAACAATGATGATAGCAGCGGGTAGACCAGCTCGTTAGCTGACCAGAGGCCCAATCAATCTGAGGGGCGTGGAGTCGCAACCATGGCAGACCAAGGATAATGGTGGAAGTTGCCATTCGTAACACAAAAAACTGCAGACTCTCTCTATGTAAAACCCCTATAGTGACCCCCAACTCCAGGGTCTGAGACAGAGGGTATTTACTCTGCAGAGGAGAGTCATCCACCGCAGTAACTAACACCTTATGACTTAATGGGACAATAGGAATTCCCAATTTTCTAGCAAAATCATAGTCAATAAAATTGGCGGCCGAGCCAGAGTCGAGAAAGGCCTCAGTAGAAACTGTCTGATCCTCCCATGAAATGGCGCATGGGAGGAGCAAGCGATCGTCTTTGAGAGGTAAATTCTGCGCGCCTAGGGTGTTACCTCTGACCACTCCTAGGCGACAACGTTTCCCGACTTTTTGGGACAGTTCTGCGCTTTATGACCCTCCTCTGCACAGTACAAGCAGAGCTGTTCAGCTTTTCTACGACTCTGCTCGACCCGGGACAATTTTGACCGTCCAATCTGCATGGGTTCAGGGGGAGGTGACGTAGGTGGAGAGGAAGCATAGGAAACGTATCTCACACTACTCCTGCCCCTACTTTGTCTCTGGTACCGTAGGCGACGGCCCACTCTGATCGCTAGAGAAATGGCTTCATCAATAGTTTTTGCCTCAGGATATCCCAACATCAGATTAGACGCTGCATCTGATAATCCTGACAAGAAACAATCCAATAACGCAAATGAGCCCCATCTAGCTGACACCGCCCACTTCCTGAACTCAGCTGCATAAGTCTCTACCGAATCTTTGCCTTGCCGCAACATCTTGAGCTTCCGCTCAGCGGTCGAAGCAAATTCCGGATCATAAATAATAGCCATAGCTTTGAAAAATTCCTCCACAGAGGTCAGAGCCCCATCCCCTGGTTGAAGGCCATATGCCCAGGTCTGGGAATCCCCAGTCAATAGTGTCTTAATAAAGATAATTCTCTGTGCGACAGTACCTGAAGCATTAGGTCTCAACTCAAAGTAAGATAACACTCGATTTTTAAAGTTTCGAAAGTCAGATCTATGACCAGAAAACTTCTCGGGCACAGGCATACGTAAGTCTGTAACAAGAGGGGATCGCACTGCGTTAACAGTCGTCTGAAGGGCTTGTATAGACCCAGACAAGGCATTGATCTGGGTCTGATGACTATCCAGCACGCTGATGCAATTCTCCACCGAGGTGGTAAGTGCAAGCAGACGACTGTCAAGTGTGTCCATATTGTTTTGGTCTGCCGTTCTGTAACGATGGGTGTCAACACGCAGAGAGAATCTGATTATTGGTGATCTGCAGAATCACCAGTAATGCAGATATACACCAGATCATGGATGATCTGCAGAATCACCAATAATCCAGGTATGTCTAACCTCTGGACACCTGAGATATGAGTGTTTGGTGTAACAGTAGCACTTTGAGCGAGAACCACCAGAGGAGCTGGAGGTAAAAAAGAAGAAGAAGGGAATTCACCCCAGACTGTGGGTGAATCCTTATAGGCTGTTTAGTGTCTGAAGCAAGTGTCAGATGTCACTCGAGCTCAGTAGGGAAGGTCAGTTCAAAACCTTTTTTTTTTACGTTTCCACCGGTGACCATGAACAGTGGCGACCTAAGCGTAATGTGGCACCATGGCGAGGATGAAACCTGGGCGGACGCAAAAAACGATCCAGCTGGGGGGGCCAATTAGCACTGGGAAGTCTGGAGAGTGGGGAGGGGGCCGACATCATTCCTCCCTCCCTCCCTCTCATGAGCCCCCCTGTCTCCTGTTTCCCCCTGCAGAGTAAGGTGCAGTGGCGCAGCTTGTGGTGCAGCTTGTGCAATAAGCCGCGGACTGCGTGGACTTGATTGACAGCGGTGCTCTCACAGGCGTAGTAGAGGATGCCTGGAAAGACACCGTGCAGGGACCCAGGACCGCGGTGGAGAGCGGTGCTGTCAGCGTGGAACAGTCGGCTGCAAGGGGCTGGAGAAAGCCACAGCTAGGTAAATCAGCTTTCATACCAATTGCCTGATGATTCCTTTACAGTGACCCAGAAACGAAGCACCCTCATGTATTTTACCATATATATCAGTGGGAAAATTAGAGAAAATCCCTACCCTGCTCTCTGTTTTATCCTTCACTGCTCAGTCTGCTTGTTATCAGCCCTGATAAAATCCCCCACTGAGCATTCAGTCTGGCTTTGCTCAGGATTCATTATAGCTGAGTCATTATAGCAGAGCCAGAAGGGGGCAGGCTTGGGCTTGAAAAGACATCAGAGAAGACAGACTCAGCTATAGTGATTCCTGAGCAAAGCCAGACTGAATGCTCAGTCAGGGATTTTATCAGGGCTGGTAACAAGCAGGCTGAGCAGTGAAGGATGAAACAGAGAGCAGGGTAGGTGTTTTCTCTAATGTTCCCATTGATATATATGGTAAAATACATGAGGGTGCTTCGTCTCTGATTCACTTTAAGAAGAAAATTAAAGTTATGCAAAACAAAAGTTTGCCTTGTTAAAACGGTATTTGCGATAATTCAGGTTGAAGTAAATTCTGAGGTGTCCCACAATGCATCACTGCTGAATATGCAAATCTGCTAAGCTAACCACACCTCCAGAACCGCTGTAATGCAGGCCTCAATATGAACCTCAGGTTCATGAGCATGAAATGATTGATTGCTTGCTGAATGGTATAGGTAGAGTAGGGACCTTTTCTATGGAGGGAACCTCAATGCTGGTGAAAGGGTCTAGTACAGAATGTTGTTGCATGCAATCCATTTTGGAAGCTAACATCCTCTATTTCTGCTACTGAATACAATTTGCAATCTAGTTGTTTGTTTGTTTTTTACTGCTACTAGCGTTCCAGCTTGCTGTGAGTTTTAAAAGTGCAGAAGGTTAATGATTGTTTGAGTGTATACTGACTAATCCTCTCAGCAACTGCTTTCCCATTTAAAGTGGACCTGAACTCTTAAAGAGAACCTGTACTGAGTAAAAATATTTAAAATAAACACATGAGGTAACTTCAAATGAACATTACAGAGTTACCTTGCCATCAGTTCCTCTCAGAAGCTCACCATTTTCTTCTGACAATAATCCCATCCAGTTCTGACAATATTTTGTCAGATCTGAAATATAGCAGTTGCTGTCAGTAAAATATCAGTTGCTGTCAGTTAAAGCTGAGAGGAAAACGGATGTACCAGGTAATGTTCATGTTTCCCTATGGCTCAAGTGGGCGATGTTACAGTTTAACTGTGTGCTGACCAGAAAGCTGTTATGGGGTAATGGCTATTTTCAAAATGGAGGACGGAAAATTCCCTTGATCACAGTGAACAAACAGGACGCAGGACAGGAGAAAGACACTGAGGAGTAGACTACATGGAAGGTAAGTATGACTTGTGTATGCTTATTTTGACTTTTATTTTCAGTACAGGTTTTCTTTAAGTAAAACATAGAGAGATGCAGCCTGTATCTATTTAGAGAGTTTAGCCTGTCTAATTTCCCCTCATCTCTAACTAATCACAACTGTAATTTGATCTCTCAGCTGCGTCAGCTGGATGCCTTGGCAGAGAAGCTGATTTGTAAACACAGGATGTTAACCCTACTGTATGTCTGCTTCCATGAAAGCAGGATGTAGACACACTGCGGATTAATTTCAGGATTTGTATCAGCTGTGACAAAGAAATGGTTTTTCTTAAAGCTTATTATGCTCCTGCTTATCTTATGGAGCAGAGAGGAAGTTCTGAGTTCAGGTCCACTTCTACATCTTGGTCCGCTTTTAAACATACACACACCGTTGGGTGTGTGTATGTTTGCACATTTGGCTGCCATGTAGAATCTGCAGGTAGCGTCTATACGCCTTGTGATGATTTCTTCTTCCTCACAGTGGGAGCGATCCAGCCGCACTGCTTAATCAAACTAATGAGCCGGTGTTTGGTGGCTCCTCGCGGATCAGCGACAGACGCGGCGAAGTGGCTCCCTGCCGTCACAGCGCTGTACAGGCGAACTTAAAAGCACTTCAAACCCAGCCTATTGTCATCATTTGCATATGCAAGGTTTCTCAGGAGCGAGGTGAGTGCGTTCAGACACGAAGATGTGACCGGACGCTCTGATTTGAGGCTGCGCTGCGTGGGTGGCGGCAATGACGGTCGCCTTGTAATGTAACTGGGACGTGTAACCCGACACCGCGACCTCTGCAATATTTTATGATTTAAAAAAGAAAATGACCCTTCCCTTGTCACTGACAACATTAATAAATTACTTTCCCAACGCAGGCATTTTAATCAAGTTCATGCAGATCTCTCTCTGCGGCCAGTTAGCTACACCGTTTGGACAGCAGAGCGCGGCACGTTGGAATCTGTGGACCCCTGATAGCGGACTCAATTATGGCGAGAGAGGATGGGCCGTGTTATCGGGGAGAGTATAGCCGTTTGTGAAGATGATGAATGCACTTGGGCGATAACATACGGAAGGGACTCGAAAATTATAAATTGAATTTCACGGCCTTGGAACAAAAGTTATTATACCTCGTGTGGCATCATAACCCAGCCAAGACAGTCTTTACTGTTCACATTAGGGAGAAATGGCAGCGCACCCAAAATCGGGCTGCATCTGAATGACTTAACAACAATTACAACTGGTGCTACAATTAAACTAATGGAGGATGTTAGCTTCCAAAACAATTTGCATGCAAAGAAATTCATACTAGACCCTTAAAGCAGATCCAAGATAAAAAAACTAACTATAACAAGTAACTTGTCTATATATCTTATCTAAAGTTTAGATCGTTTACACAACAAACCTAGCTGCACACAGCTTCAACAAAATATGATTATTTCTTCCTGTCAGGGCCGGCGCTACCATTAAGGCAAAGGAGGCAGCTGCCCCAGGGCCCCAGAGCTTGTAGGGGCCCCCAGTGGCTACAAGAGGAAAAAAAAAATTCAAATCGACCTTATAGTTCCTGAGAAAATCGATTTTAAAGTTTCAAAGGAAAATAATACACATTTAAAAACCAGCCGACTTTAATGGTTAATAGCAAATCCACCTTAAATTCTAGAAACCCTAAATTTGCAGGATATATTAAGGAGAGCATTGGGAATAAGAGGAAAAAACAATTTTTCAAAAAGACCTTATAGTTTTTAAGAAAATCGATTTTAAAGTTTCGAAGGAAAAAAGTATACTTTTAAATGTGGTAAATGTCACTTTTAGTACCTAACGGTAGTGTAATTTTACATGTATCAAAAGAAAGAGCAATAAATTTCCTGACGGGGTTTCCAGGGGGTCTATACGCAGCCACAGCGTTTTGGCCAGGGATCGCTATACAGCCGCAATATGGCTGTATGAAGATCCCTGGCATTTTTTTCCTATTTTCCCCCCAAAAAAATTTTATGCTTAGAGTGTGGGAATTAGTTTTTTTTTTAATTATGTGGGATCCCCCCTCCTGAAACTTTTTATTCCCTTGTCCCCATGCAGGCTGGGGTAGCCAGAATGTGGAGCTCCGACCGATTGGGGCTTCAAACCCTGACTATACCAGCTGCAAAAAAGGTCCCTTAATACCAATTTTTGCTCCGGGGTATCAGTTGGGGGGGCCCCCCAGGTTTATTTTGCCCTGGGGCCCCATTAATGCTTAAACCGGCCCTGCTTCCTGTGATACAATGACAGCAGCCATGTTGTGATCATTACACATAGGCAAGCTGCTCTGCTTCTCCAGCCCTCAGCCTATGAAAATTTTACTCCCCTCTCCCTCTGAAATCTCTGGCTAGTAACACCTCCTCTTTCTACTGCCCAGACTGAGCTCCCATAAGCCCTTGTTACTAAGGCTGAGAGTGCCAAGGCAATGGAGAAGCTGTGGGCGAGGCTTGTTTAGTTTATAGGGAATTGGGGTATTAAAACAAGCAAAAAAGTATTTGGCTTGAGGAATGCCCTATAAACTACAGTGGGATGCGAAAGTTTGGGCAACCTTGTTAATCGTTGTGGTTTTCCTGTATAAATCGTTGTTACGATAAAAAATGTCAGTTACATGTATTATATAGGTGACACACACAGTGATATTTGAGAAGTGAAATGAAGTTTATTAGATGTACAGAAAGTGTGCAATAATTGTTTCAACAAAATTAGGCAGGTGCATAAATTTGGGCATCACAATAAAGAAATGAAATCAATATTTAGTAGATCCTCCTTTTGCAGCAATTACAGCCTCTAAAAGCTTCCTGTAGATTCCAATGAGATTCTGGATTGTGCTTGAAGGCATTTTGGACCATTCCTCTTTACAAAACATCTGTAGTTCATTCAGGTTTGATGGCTTCCGAGCATGGACAGGTTTCTTTAACTCACACCACAGATTTTCAATTATATTCAGATCTGGGGACTGAGATGGCCATTCCAGAACGTTGTACTTGTTCCTCTGCATGAATGCCTTAGTGGATTTTGAGCAGTGTTTAGGTTCGTAGTCTTGTTGAAAGATCCATCCCCGGCACAGCTTCAGCTTTGTCACCGATTCCTGGACATTGGTCTCCAGAATCTGCAGATACGGAGTGGAATCTATGTGTCCCTCAACTTTGACAAGATTCCCCGTCCCTGCACTGGCCACACAGCCCCACAGCATGATGGAACCACCACCATATTTTACTGTAGTTAGCAGATGTTTTTCTTGGAATGCTGTGTTCTTTTTCCTCCATGCATAACGTCCCTTGTTATGCCCAAATAACTCATCAGTCCACACCACCTTATCCCAAAATGAAGCTGGCTTGTCCAAATGTGCTTTAGCATACCTCAGGCGGCTCTGTTTGTGCTGTGGGCTTCCTCTGCAGTCTGCATCACTCTTGCATACAGCATCTCCTTGTGTAAAGTGCGCCTAATGGTTGAACAATGCACAGTGACTCCATCTGCAGCAAGAGGATGTTGTAGGTCTTTGGTGCTGGTCTGTTGGTTGACTATGACTGTTCTCACTATTTGTCGCTTCTGTCTATCCGAGATTGTTCTCGGTGTGCCACTTCGACCATTAACTTGAACTAAGCGTGTGGTCTTCCATTTCCTCAATATGTTCCTAACTGTGGAAACAGACAGCTGAAATATCTGATACAGCTTTCTATATCCTTTCTCTAAACCCTGATGGTGAACAATCTTTGTCTTAAAGTCATTTGAGAGTTGTTTTGAAACCCCCATGTTGCTACTCTTCAGAGAAAATGAAAAGAGGAGGGGAACTTACAATTGACCCCCTTAAATACTCTTTCTCATAATTGGATTCACCTGTGTATGTAGGTCAGGGGTCACTGAGCTAACCAAGCCAATTTGAGTTCCAATAATGAATTCTAAAGGTTTTGGAATCAATAAAATGACAACAGTGCCCACATTTATGCACCTGCCTAATTTTATTTATGTTGGGGGCATATTATCTGCACATGCTGTGTTGGGGTCATTATATCTGTTATGGATAAATGGGAGACAAAAGGGCTGCACATGTAAACAGGTAATAATTTACACTACCTAGGTTCAATGTAATGTTTTCTACATCATATTATGTATACTCCGGCCCCCCATTAGATTGAAGTATGTTGACCCGGCCCTTAACCGAAAACGTTTGAAGACCCCTGCTCTAGTCTTTACTGGTCCTCATCTCGAAGTCAGGAAGACATACATTAATCTTGAAAATGTAATGCAGTAGTTCTTTTATGGTTTCCAATGATGCACATTTGAAGCTCTTGAGGGCCACATAAAATGGAAAGGAGGGCCGCATTTGGCCATCGGGTCTTGAGTTTAACACCTGTGCCCCAGTGGGTGAACGGAGTGCACCTGGCTACATCTCGCACCTGGTAACATCCAGCTCCAGAGGGGACATCGTATTTGAATATATACAGTGGGTTGCAAAAGTATTCGGCCCCTTTGAAGTTTTCCACATTTTGTCATATTACTGCCACAAACATGAATCAATTTTATTGGAATTCCACATGAAAGACCAACACATAGTGGTGTACACGTGAGACGTGGAACGAAAATCATACATGATTCCAAACATTTTTTACAAATAAATAACTGCAAAGTGGTGTGTGCATAATTATTCGGCCCCCTTTGATCTGAGTGCAGTCAGTTGCCTATAGACATTGTATGATGAGTGCTAATGACTAAATAGAGTGTACCTGTACCTAATGTCAGTACAAATACAGCTGCTCTGTGAGGGCCTCAGAGGTTGTCTAAGAGAATATTGGGAGCAACAACACCGTGAAGTCCAAACAACACACAAGACAGGTCAGGGATAAAGTTATTGAGAAATTTAAAGCAGGCTTAGGCTACAAAAAGATTTCCAAAGCCTTGAACATCCCATGGAGCAATGTTCAAGCGATCATTCAGAAATGGAAAGAGTAGGGCACAACTGTGAACCTACCAAGACAAGGCCATCCACCTAAACTCACAGCCCAACAAGGAGAGCGCTGATCAGAAATGCAGTCAAGAGGCCCATGGTGACTCTGGATGAGCTGCAGAGATCTACAGCTCAGGTGGGAGACTCTGTCCATAGGACAACTATTAGTCATGCACTGTACAAAGTTGCCCTTTATGGAAGAATGGCAAGAAGAAAGTCATTGTTAACAGAAAGAATAAGAAGTCCCGTTTGCAGTTTGCCACAAGCCATGTGGGGGACACAGCAACCATGTGGAAGAAGGTGCTCTGCTCAGATGAGACCAAAATGGAACTTTTTGGCCAATATGCAAAACGCTATGTGTGGCGGGAAACTAACACTGCACATCACTCTAAACACACCATCCCCGCTGTCAAATATGGTGGTGGCAGCATCATGCTCGGGGGGTGCATCTCTTCAGCAGGGACAGGGAAGCTGGTCAGAGTTGATGGGAAGATGGATGGAGCCAAATACAGGGCAAACTTGGAAGAAAACCTCTTGGAGTCTGCAAAAGACTTGAGACTGGGGCGGAGGTTCACCTTCCAGCAGGACAATGACCCTAAACATAAAGCCAGGGCAACAATGGAATGGTTTAAAACAAAACATATCTATGTGTTAGAATGGCCCAGTCAAAGTCCAGATCTAAATCCAATCGAGAATCTGTGGCAAGATCTGAAAACTGCTGTTCACAAACGCTGTCCATCTAATCTGACTGAGCTGGAGCTGTTTTGCAAAGAAGAATGGGCAAGGATTTCAGTCTCTAGATGTGCAAAGCTGGTAGAGACATACCCTAAAAGACTGGCAGCTGTAATTGCAGCAAAAGGTGGTTCTACAAAGTAATGACTCAGGGGGCTGAATAATTACGCACACCCCACTTTGCAGTTATTTATTTGTAAAAAATGTTTGGAATAATGTATGATTTTCTTTCCACTTCTCACATGTACACCACTTTGTGTTGGTCTTTTTTATGTGGAATTCCAATAAAATTGATTCATGTTTGTGGCAGTAATGTGACAAAATGTGGAAAACTTCAAGGGGGCTGAATACTTTTGCAAGCCACTGTATATACAAACATCATACAGGGGCATCACGGTGGCGTAGTGGTTAACACTCTCACCTTGCAGCGCTGGGTCCCCGGTTTGAATCCCAGCCAGGGCACTATCTGCATGGAGTTTGTATGTTCTCCCTGTGTCTGTGTGGGTTTCCTCCGGGCACTCCTCCCACATCCCCAAAACATACAGATAGGTTCATTGGCTTCCCCTAAATCGGCACTAGACTATGATACATACACTACTGGATACATACAGTAGCAATACAAAATATGTGAACCCTTTGGAATGATATGGATTTCTGCACAAATTGGTCAAAAAATGTGATCTGATCTTCATTTAAGTCTCAACAATAAACAATCACAGTCTGCTTAACCACTTGAGTACCAGCACCCTCTGCCCCCTTAAGGACCAGAGGGTGCTGATACAGCCTCTTCCCGATGAATCGCCGCTAAAATCCGCCACTCTCGCCGGTCACGTCGCTCTGTCCCTGCCGCAGGCTGCTCTCTCTGCCGTCTCTATCACGGCACAGCGCTGTGCGCCGGTCAGGAGCCGCTTTCACTGGCTCCTGACCCTGTCACTCAATGTAAGCCAATGGGAACGGCTTACATGAGTGACAGGGCCAGGAGCCAATAAAAAACAGCTCCTGACCGTCTCACAGTGCTCTGCCGTCATAGAGCAGCTGATTGCGGCGGAGACAGAGCGGACAGCGCGGCAGGGACAGGCGGGGGTGCGCGGTGGATGGGACGTAGAGTTTACGTCCGGTCAGAACCGCAGCGCCACCTGCCCGACGTAGATTTCAACTACGCCGGTCCGCAGGTAGTTAAACTAATACCACACAAATAATTAAATGTTTCCATGTTTTGGCTGGGAGGAGGAGGCGGCAGGACAGCACTTGGACAATGATAGGTGCAGGCTGAAAGGAGGAGACATGGCAGCACAGGGACACTGATAGGTGCAGGCTGGAGGGAGGAGGCATGGCAGCACAGGACACTGATAGGTGCCGGCTGGAAGGAGGAGACATGGCAGCACAGGACACTGATAGGTGCAGGCTGGAATGTGGAGGCATGGCAGCACAGGACACTGATAGGTGCAGGCTGGAAGGAGGGCACATGGCAGTACAGGATACTGATAGGTGCAGGTTGGAAGGAGGAGGCATGGCAGCACAGGACACTGATAGATGCAGGTTGGAAGGAGGAGGCATGGCAGCACAGGGACACTGCTAGGTGCAGGCTGGAAGGAGGAGACATGGCAGCACAGGACACTGATAGGTGCAGGCTAGAGGGAGGAGGCATGGCAGCACAGGACACTGATAGATGCAGGTTGGAAGGAGGAGGCATGGCAGTACAGGATACTGATAGGTGCAGGCTGGAAGGAGGAGGTATGGCAGCACAGGACCCTGATAGGAGCAGGCTGGAAGGAGGAGGCATGGCAGCACAGGGCACTGATAGGAGCAGGTTGGAAGGAGGAGGCATGGCAGTACAGGATACTGATAGGTGCAGGCTGGAAGGAGGAGGTATGGCAGCACAGGACACTGATAGGAGCAGGCTGGAAGGAGGAGACATGGCAGCACATGACACTGATAGGAGCAAGCTGGAAGGAGGAGGCATGGCAGCACAGGACATCGATAGGTGCAGGCTGGGAGGAGGAGGCATGGCAGCACAGGACACTGATAGGTGCAGGCTGGAAGGAGGAGACATGGCAGCACAGGACACTGATAGGTGCAGGCTGGAGAGAGGAGGCATGGCAGCACAGGACACTGATAGGTGCCGGCTGGAAGGAGGAGGTATGGCAGCACAGGACACTGATAGGTGCAGGCTGGAAGGAGGAGACATGGCAGCACAGGACACTGATAGGTGCAGGCTGGAAAGAGGAGGCATGGCAGCATAGGACACTGATAGGTGCAGGCTAGAGGGAGGAGGCATGGCAGCACAGGGACACTGATAGGTGCAGGTTGGGAAGAGGAGACATGGCAGCACAGGACACTGATAGGTGTAGGCTGGAAGGAGGAAGCATGGCAGCACAGGACACTGATAGGTGCAGGCTGGGAGGAGGAGGCATGGCAGCACAGGACACTGATAGATGCAGGCTGGAAGGAGGAAGCATGGCAGCACAGGACACTGATAGGTGCAGGCTGGGAGGAGGAAGCATGGCAGCACAGGACACTGGTAGGTGCAGGCTGGAAGGAGGAGGCATGGCAGCACAGGGACACTGATAGGTGTAGGCTGGAAGGAGGAAGCATGGCAGCACAGGACACTGATAGGTGCAGGCTAGGAGGAGGAAGCATGGCAGCACAGGGACACTGATAGGTGCAGGCTAGGAGGAGGAAGCATGGCAGCACAGGGACACTGATAGGCGCAGGATAGGAGGAGGAGGTATGGAAGCACAGGACACTGATAGGTGCAGGCTGGAGGGAGGAGGGATGGCAGCACAGGACACTGGTAGGTGCAGGCTGGAAGGAGGAAGCATGGCAGCACAGGACAGGGGCAAACGCAGGATTTTTAAGGGGGGGATTCCTGAAAGGTCCAGAAGTACTTATGTCCCCGAGTGCTTCCGAATACAGGTGGCTCCATACTGCCCATGCACAAAAGTGCGCTGGCGTATTACGGAGCAGCCTATCGTTGGAAGTACTCAAGGACACAAGTGTTTCTGAGGGCTTTTGGTAGCAGCAAATTTGAACGGGGTACAGCGCTGGAACAACTCCCCGAGAGAGGAACGGGAGATAGACTTAGTGTCACATACCACAAGCGATAGATATGATGCAGGGATATATGCAACTGCGGAAGATGGCGGCGCTATATAAATGCTAAATAATAATTTGCCTCACCAGAATTGCACATTTATTTAGCTTCCCTGTATGACAAGAAGACACAGCCAGCCAGCACTAGGGAAAGAGGGAAACAAAGGTGAATGAGAGAGGCTGGTGCACACCAAGAGGGCTTCTGAGCGTTTTTCAAATCAACAGCGATTTGAAAAGCGCTTGGCTAATGTTACCCTATGAGGGTTTTCCCACAGGAGCGTTTTTCAAAATCGCAGGTATAGCATGTTTTTGAGCGATTCATTCAAAAATCGCTCTGAAAATCGCTTCACAAAATCACACTCACAAATTGCTAGTGATTGCTATTGTCATTTTGGTGTTGCACTAGCCCAGAGAGAGGAGGAGTGGAGAAATTGAGAATAGCCTGAGATGAAGCAGAGGGCTTATCTGTATTGCAGTCCCACATCACACAGAGGCAACCTTGCCTGTAATAGGACTCCTGTCCCTGCCAGTCTCTCACACAAGTCAGTAAGCAGCCCTCCTGGAGTCTAGGGACTGTCAAAAACTTTTCAACTTGTTTAACAATTTATCCACACATGCAGTCATTATAACAATGGGGAGAGACCAGACAGATGTTTGCCCACAGACCCTGAGTCCAGGCAAGCTCTGCATCATGCTGTGTATATTTACCAGCTTGCCTGCCCTCTAATTGCATCATGTACATAAAGTAAACCTCTTCTGCCCTACATTACACTACAGACAGGCATTTCAGGGGATACTTCAGGGCACTTATAGTGGAAAAGGCATTTACAGATTTATAGGCTAACATTCAGGAAATAACTCAAGACAAAAGAAAAAGCCATCCATATAGCAAGTAGTGATAATAATGAATTGTAATACACTAAGTACCAACAAAATATGAACAAGTTTATTAGGGACTTATCCCTTTAAAATCAAATAAAACACATAGCAAGGGATACAAGCTTGCTGACACAGCAAAAATGACACATACAATAATGGTCATCAGCCACAAAATAAAATGTAATATTGCTGCACAGTATAACGGAAACTCGTCTAAAAGTAAATACATTCATATAGAGTACAGCAGTCCTCCTATCAGTATCCCTCCAGTAAATTTGTATGCCGGCTAAATGGAGAGTAAAACCACCGGAGTGTGTAAAGGGTGGAAAAAAGGAAAAAGAGGAAGCTTACCACAAAAGTCCCAGTTTGACAGCCTGGCCAGTACCCCCGCTAGATCTCACATGTTCCGCAGACCCCTCTGCTTCTTCGGAGATAAGTGCCGTTTTTCAGAGCGGTTTGCGGTTTTCCTATACTTAACATTGAGGCAGAAACGCATCCGAAATCCAAAATCTGCAGCAGCCCGGGAGTATGCGTTTCTGCAAAACGCCTCCCGCTCTGGTGTGCACCAGCCCATTGAAATACATTACCCTAGCGGATCCGCACCCGCAAGCAGATCGCAAACCGCAGCCGAAACGCTCTGGTGTGCACTAGGCCTTACAGGCCAGGCTGTCAAACGGGGACTTTTGTGGTAAGCTTCCTCTTTTTCCTTTTTTCCACCCTTTACACACTCCGGTGGTTTTACTCTCCATTTAGCCGGCATACAAATTTACTGGAGGGATACTGATAGGAGGACTGCTGTACTCTATATGAATGTATTTACTTTTAGACGAGTTTCCGTTATACTGTGCAGCAATATTACATTTTATTTTGTGGCTGATGACCATTATTGTATGTGTCATTTTTGCTGTGTCAGCAAGCTTGTATCCCTTGCTATGTGTTTTATTTGATTTTAAAGGGATAAGTCCCTAATAAACTTGTTCATATTTTGTTGGTACTTAGTGTATTACAATTCATTATTATCACTACTTGCTATATGGATGGCTTTTTCTTTTGTCTTGAGTTGTGACTACAATCATCCATGGCATATTTTTATTTAATGTGGCTTATTTGCTGTTATTAACATTCAGGAAATAGCCTAAGCTCTGTCAGTAGCAGTGTTTGCAGCTTGACTGATTGTTACTGTTTGTGTTTTCTTATCTGCTGCACTTATTTACCTCTAGCAGAGCTGAGTTGATAACACCAGGAGGTCCTTTCCTCCCAGGTCTGAGGTTACACACTCACAGCTTCTGCAGACTTCAGCACAGGGCAGGCAGGAGTGACTGGTGTCTGAGTCCTGGCTTAGCTGACACTTCTGTGCTGTGGAGAGTCCGGACTCGAGAATCAACATCAGACTGCAGCTTCTTATGGGGGCAGTTCAGCTGCATCTCTCATTCTATTAGTTGGAGGGAGGCGCCAGAAGTAAGAAGGAAAAGTAAGAAGGGAGGGAGAACTAGGCTGTTTATATTATGCTGGCTTCCCTGGCTGAATACACAGCTCAGTGCAGGGGGGAGGTTCCAGACACCCGGAATAGCCCCCTCAGTTCGCCAGTGCAGGACACTGATAGGTGCAGGACACTGATAGAAAAACAAAAATTTGCTTTCCTAAAACAGAAAGAATTTGCGATAATTCAGGTTGGAGTGAGCTCAAGATGTCTCCCAGAGCAACACTGCTGAATATATGCAAATTAACCATTGTACCCTTAGAAGCTAAACACACCTCCAGAACCGCTGGAATGCAATGATGTGTCAGCTTGTTAAATTGTACAGAGCCATAATAATCCAACATGCATACAGACTGTTTCGGATTGTTTGATCCTCATCAGTGCATGGCATGGATTAATTTGGCTCTATGGTAGTGTTGTCCGGATCATGAACGATTCAGATCTTTGATCCGAATCTATTTTGTGAGTCGAATCATCCGAATCATCAAAATGAACGATTCGGATCGCAAAAGGGGGCGGGGCCATGAGCGACACGCCCCTTTCAGCGGGCAGCGGGGTCCTGGAAGCAGAGCTGAGATCGATTGCTCTGTTGGGTGGAGGCAGCCTTGCAGGGAGACAGGTAGCTGAGAGAGAGGGGACATCGGTGCCACTGCCAGATATGTGTAGAGCACACATACTGGCTATAATGTGCTGCTCATTATAGGCTGTGTGTTCCGTAGTTGTGCACAGTGAGCACATTGGGAAGCTTTTGGCTCAGCTCAGTAACTTTGCAGGCACTGTGATTGCAGGGCAATATGATCCTCCTGCACTCGGCACTAAACAGCTGCACTTCACTTCTGGGAATGCTTTCTTTCACTGTGCGACCGTTTCCATTCAAGGTATACAGATGAACATATAGGTGAAATATATGTAAAGCATATGATTGCAGCATGTGGGTATTGTGTGCAAACAAACATTTCTGCTCTCTGCTCGTCCCTCCTCTGTCCACTCCCTGCCCTCTGTCCATCTTCTCCCCTTCTATTTGTGTCCACCCCCTCCCCTGCTCTGTCCACAGCAGGGAAAGACCTGTCCTGCTATTCATTTCACCCCCGAATGCTTCTAGTAAAATGATCCGAGATTCGGATCAAAGATCCGGATCTCTTCAATGATCCGATTCGAATCATCCGGATCATTGAAAAGATCTGAACTTCCCATCTCTACTCTATGGAGTAGGGCTTGTAAACCGAGAGGTACAGACTAACCAGCAAGCTCATGGTGACCCAGAACTCATTGGAGTGTGTAGGGGACTACAATGGTCCTAAAAGCCCCCTTACTAAGATGTTAAGAAAAACAAAAATTTGCTTTCCTAAAACAGAAAGAATTTGCGATAATTCCGGTTGGAGTGAGCTCAAGATGTCTCCCAGAGCACCACTGCTGAATATATGCAAATTAACCATTGTACCCCTAGAAGCTAAACACACCTCCAGAACCACTGGAATGCAATGATGTGTCAGCTTGTTAAATTGTACAGAGCCATAATAATCCAACATGCATACAAACTGTTTCGGATTGTTTGATCCTCATCAGTGCATGGCATGGATTAATTTGGCTCTATGGAGTTTGGCTTGTAAACCGAGAGGTACAGACTAACCAGCAACCTCATGGTGACCCAGAACTCATTGGAGTGTGTAAGGGACTACAATGGTCCTAAAAGCCCCCTTACTAAGATGTTAAGAAAAACAAAAATTTGCTTTCCTAAAACAGAAAGAATTTGCGATAATTCAGGTTGGAGTGAGCTTGAGATGTCTCCCAGAGCACCACTGCTGAATATATGCAAATTAACCATTGTACCCTTAGAAGCTAAACACACCTCCAGAACCGCTGGAATGCAATGATGTGTCAGCTTGTTAAATTGTACAGAGCCATAATAATCCAACATGCATACAGACTGTTTCGGATTGTTTGATCCTCATCAGTGCATGGCATGGATTAATTTGGCTCTATGGAGTAGGGCTTGTAAACCAGGACACTGATAGGTGCAGGCTGGAAGGAGGAGGCATGGCAGCACAGGACACTGATAGGTGCAGGCTGGAAGGAGGAGGCATGGCAGCACAGGACACTGATAGGTGCAGGCTGGAAGGAGGAGGCATGGCAGCACAGGACACTGATAGGTGCAGGCTGGAAGGAGGAGGCATTGCAGTACAGGACACTGATAGGTGCAGGCTGGAAGGAGGAAGCATGGCAGCACAGGACACAGATAGGTGTAGGCTGGAAGGAGGAAGCATGGCAGCACAGGACACTGATAGGTGCAGGCTGGGAGGAGGAGGCATTGCAGTACAGGACACTGATAGGTGCAGGCTGGGAGGAGGAAGCATGGCAGCACAGGACACTGATAGGTGCAGGCTGGGAGGAGGAGGCATGGAAGCACAGGACACTGATAGGTGTAGGCTGGAAGGAGGAGGCATTGCAGTACAGGACACTGATAGGTGCAGGCTGGAAGGAGGAGGCATTGCAGTACAGGACACTGATAGGTGCAGGATGGAAGGAGGAGGCATTGCAGTACAGGACACTGATAGGTGCAGGCTGGAAGGAGGAGGCATGGCAGCACAGGACACTGATAGGTGCAGGCTGGGAGGAGGAAGCATGGCAGCACAGGACACTGATAGGTGCAGGCTGGGAGGAGGAGGCATGGAAGCACAGGACACTGATAGGTGCAGGCTGGAGGGAGGAGGCATGGCAGCACAGGGCACTGATAGGTGCAGGCTGGGAGGAGGAGGCATGGAAGCACAGGACACTGATAGGTGCAGGCTGGAGCAGGCTTTCTCAACCAGGGTTCCTTGAGTACTCTGCAGGGGTTCCTTGGCATTTTCCCCCATCGTGGGGGAAGTATAATAGAGCACAATGTAATAGGTAGTACTGTAACAAGAAGCACTAAATTGGGGCATCAGGAGATGGTATAATGAGTGGCAGTGTAATGGGGGTAGTGAAATAAGCAGCCACACATACTTTTAAAGACCATGCCTTCTGCAAAATAAATGCAGGGGTTCCTCGAGACCAAAAAATTGTTTGCAGGGGTTCCTTGAGATCAGGGGCGT
The DNA here is from genome assembly GCF_040937935.1 of Hyperolius riggenbachi. Taxonomy (NCBI): domain Eukaryota; kingdom Metazoa; phylum Chordata; class Amphibia; order Anura; family Hyperoliidae; genus Hyperolius; species Hyperolius riggenbachi. The sequence continues at coordinate 18,506,700 of NC_090656.1, read as the reverse complement.
AGCAATAGGGGGTGCAGATGTAGCGACCGCATCGGGCCCTTGGGCCAGAGGGGCCCCGAAGGGTCCACCCTCTATCACAGTATTAGCTCTCTATTGGTCCTGTGCTGGTAATAATCACTTCTATAGATGCTTTGAATAGTAGTAATCCTTAACACACTGTTCCCCATCCCCTTCTTGCACCTCTGACACTGGGGTTGTCCTTGGCAGGTTTTGGTGCGCCGTATCAATTGTTATGTATAGATTGCTTGGGGGGGCCCCATGTAAAACTTGCACCGGGGCCCACAGCTCTTTAGCTACGCCACTGCTTGAGATCCAAAAGTTATTTGCAGGGTTCCTCCATGGTAGAAAGGTTGAGAAAGGCTGGGCTGGAGGGAGGAGGCATGGCAGCACAGGACCCTGAGAGGTGCAGGGTGGAAAGAGGAGGCATGGCAGCACAGGACATTGATAGGTGCAGGCTGGAAAGAGGAGACATGGCAGTACAGGGGCGCTGATAGGAGCAGGCTGGGAGGAGGAGGCATGGCAGCACAGGGACACTGATATGTGCAGGCTGGGAGGAGGAGACATGGCAGCACAGGATACTGATAGGTGCAGGCTGGAAGGAGGAGACATGGCAGCACAGGACACTGATAGGTGCAGGCTGGAAGGAGGAGACATGGCAGCACAGGACACTGATAGGTGCAGGCTCGAAGGAGGAGACATGGCAGCACGTGACACTGATAGGTGCAGGCTGGAAGGAGGAGGCATGGCAGCACAGGACACTGATAGGTGCAGGCTGGAAGGAGGAGGTATGGCAGCACAGGGCACTGATAGGTGCAGGCTGGAAAGAGGAGACATGGCAGTACAGGGACGCTGATAGGAGCAGGCTGGGAGGAGGCGGCATGGCAGCACAGGACACTGATAGGTGCAGGCTGGAAGGAGGAGGCATGGCAGCACAGGACACTGATAGGTGCAGGCTGGGAGGAGGAGACATGGCAGCACAGGGACACTGATATGTGCAGGCTGGAAGGAGGAGGCATGGCAGCACAGGACACGGATAGGTGCAGGCTGGAAGGAGGAGGCATGGCAGCACAGGACACTGATAGGTGCAGGCTGGAAGGAGGAGGCATGGCAGCACAGGACACTGATAGGTGCAGGCTGGAAGGAGGGGGCATGGCAGCACAGGACACTGATAGATGCAGGCGGGGAGGAGGAAACATGGCAGCACAGGACACTGATAGGTGCAGGCTGGGAGGAGGAGGCATGGACACTGATAGGTGCAGGCTGGAGGGAGGAGGCAAACAGTACAGGACACTGATATCATATTGGTGTCATATGTTTACTGCTAATAACAATTTTTATTGTTTACAAAACAGGAAGAGATTGGTTACTGGGCTCCCGGACGGTCACACCGATCTTGTTGAGAAAATGGAAAACCTGAATATGTCCAGCGAGGTCACTCTCACTAAATGTCCCCTCCTTTGGGCTTGCCTACGTGATCCGATCGTTTTTGTGGGTTTGTTGGTACTCTGGAGACCGCCATCTGCTCCAGCAATCCCATCAGCCTCATACAACAGCTGGGCAGCTCCTGTGAGTTTTATGAGAGCCACTTTAAGCATAAGTGATTGCAGAACAGCGATGTGGCGCGGAATGCAGATCGCATCTTGCACACCACTACGGAATTATTAACCGCCATTTGGGACAAAGCAGAAGAGACACTTAATACGGTTATTACTAGAGCCATTCAGTGTGATGTGATTGCCTAAGATGGAATGAATAGAAAATACAGGGTTAGGACAAGGTCACTGAGCACCCAGAGTACCTTAAGATTTATCCCCTCCCCCCTTCTCCAACAAGTGCCCTGCAAACAGTGCTAGCAGCTTTTTTTCCTGCAGTTTGTTCTGACTTCTAAGTTCTAATAGTTGTGGAGCTGCAACCACCACCACCTTTTCTCTCTGCCCTTATTTATCCAGGGGAAGGTGTGAAGGAAATCAAGTATGACTCTGTTTAAAGAACAGTTTCCTATCTCCCCACCCCCTGCTGATGAAAGCTTTTGTTTGATCATTGATACTGCTAAATACAGCAGTCCTTATCTGTCTGCTCTTTCTGTGGACAGTAGACTGTGGAAGTGGTGCAATAGAATCCTCTAACAAACATTTAAATGTAAAAATAGGTAGAATTGATTTTTTTTAGTAATGAGCCACATTCTTAGCTTGCATTTTTAACGTGTTATTGAGATGCCCTGGGGACTACAAATGCTGCTCGGTTCACTGTAACGTAAAAAAGTGCCATGGGAGGTACTTACCTTGGGAGAGGAAAGTCTCTGGATCCTAATGAGGTTTCCCCCATCCTCCGTCCCTTGGAGGTCTCACTGGGCCCTTCTGAAGCCACAGCCGACAATATGCCGTGCTGTGGTGTAGGCGCTATAGCGCCTGCAGTATTTATCTTCCCCAGCTCCATCTTCAGCGCAGGCGGATGGGCTAAGGTGGAAATAGCTGATCCCAGTCAGGTCCGCTCTACTGCACAGGGGACTTGCGCCTGCGCGGTAGAGCGAACCCGACTGGGATCGGCTATTACCACTGGCGTAACAATAGGGGAAGCAGCCCCTGCCCCCGTGGGGGGGCCCCCCTGGGGCCCGCTCATTGCCGTTTTGGGGGGGCAGGAGGGGTCGCAGCATGAGGGGAGAGCTTTGCACATCAGCGGGCTCTCCTCCCTCACCTCGGCCTCTCCCCTCTGCGCTCCTCTCCTGCATCTATCTAAGTGCCAGCAGCGGCGGCGGCAGCAGCTATAATTACCTCCATTCACCACGGAGGTTGCCGATCTGCAAGGGCTTCACATTACTTCTAGAGATGGGCCGAACGGTTCGCCGGCGAACGGTTCCACGCGAACTTCGGTGGTTCGCGTTCGCGTCCCGCTGGCAAACCTTTGCGGAAGTTCGGTTCGCCCCATAATGCACCTTGAGGGTCAACTTTGACCCTCTACATCACAGTCAGCAGGCCCAGTGTAGCCAATTAGGCTACACTAGCCCCTGGAGCCCCACCCCCCCTTATATAAGGCAGGCAGCGGCGGCCATTACGGTCACTCGTGTGCTGCCTGCGTTAGTGAGAGTAGGGCGAGCTGCTGCAGACTGTCTCTCAGGGAAAGATTAGTTAGGCTTAACTTGTTCCTGGCTGGCTGCATACCTGTTCTGTGAACCCACCACTGCATACCTGTACTGTGAACCCACCACTGCATACCTGTTCAGTGAACCTGCCACTGCATACCTGTTCTGTGAACCCATCACTGCATACCTGTTCAGTGAACCCACCACTGCATACCTGTGCTGTGAACCCACCACTGCATACCTGTTCTGTGAACCCATCACTGCATACCTGTTCAGTGAACCTGCCACTGCATACCTGTGCTGTGAACCCACCACTGCATACCTGTTCTGTGAACCCACCACTGCATACCTGTGCTGTGAACCCATCACTGCATACCTGTTCAGTGAACCTGCCACTGCATACCTGTGCTGTGAACCCATCACTGCATACCTGTTCAGTGAACCTGCCACTGCATACCTGTGCTGTGAACCCACCACTGCATACCTGTTCTGTGAACCCACCACTGCATACCTGTGCTGTGAACCCACCACTGCATACCAAATTTGATCAGCTGGACAGTCACTGTTCTGTCATTCAGCTACATCAGCCAGGCGACCATATGGGCTGGAAAGCCACCAAAACCTGCACTCTCGCCATGGTGCGCACCAGTCCAGCACGGCCATCACTACACAAACAGCTGTTTGCGGTGCGTTACACGGTGAGTTTGGTGTGTCAGTGTGAAGCAGTACCTTAATTACACTACCTGATTGATGTATACACATGCAAGATGTTTTAAAGCACTTTAGGCCTGTCATTTAGCATTCAATGTGATTTCTGCCCTTAAAACGCTGCTTTGCGTCAAATCCAGATTTTTCCCCGGGACTTTTGGCATGTATCCCACTCCGCCATGCCCCCTCCAGGTGTGAGACCCCTTGAAACATCTTTTCCATCACTTTTGTGGCCAGCATAATTATTTTTTTTTTCAAAGTTCGCCTCCCCATTGAAGTCTATTGCGGTTCGCGAACTTTAACGCGAACCGAACGTTACGCGAAAGTTCGCGAACCTAAAATCAGAGGTTCGGCCCATCTCTAATTACTTCCTGTTAAAACAGGAAGTAATGTGAAGCCCTTGCAGATCGGAGACCTCCGGTGGTGAATGGAGGTAATTATAGCTGCTGCCGCCGCCGCCACTGCTGCCACATGGATAAATGCAGGAGGGGAGCGCAGTGGGGAGAGCCCGAGGTAAGAGAGGGGGGGACTATCCCCCCTCCCCGCTGATGTGCAAAGCTCTCTACTCATGCTGCGACCCCTCCTGCCCCCCAAAACGGCAATGAGCAGGCCCCAGGGTGGGGGTGGGGGGCCCCGCTCAAATTCTTGCAGGGGGGCCCGGGGACTTCTAGTTACGCCCCTGGCTATTACCGTCTGATCTCGAGCCGAGAGCCGCTACTGTGCCTGCTCTGGAGCCAGCAAGGTAAATATTTACATGCCTGCCATTCAGAGGGGCCCAGCAAGACCACCATGGAACAAAGGCTTCCCCCTCCCCGAAGGAAAGTACCCCCCAGGGGCACTTTTTTACTTTACAGGTTTTCTTTAAACACAAAAAATCTTTATCCAGTCTCGCCACACCCGTGCTGTATGAGACTGGATTCACACTGTACAGGATGAAAAACTGATCCTGTAAAAACTGATCTGTTTTCCATTTAAATCGATCAGTCTGTTACATTGGGCATCCGTTTTTCATTCTTTTTTTCCATTCTCGTGTTGCCACCCGCTGGGTACCTGTTGCAGCTTTTCTCTGCCGCCGCTGTCCGCTTGGGTCTCTGCTTGCTAGAACTTTCCGTGTACCAATCCCATAGCCCCATCAGGAGTATCAGACTCCTATTGGTTTGAAAAACACTGAGTACCAGGAGGATCTTAATTGGTCCACTACTCAATGAACTAATGAGTATACTCTCTGGGAAGCCCATTGGTTTGTTGCAAACCAATTGTAAACTGTTGTTTCTGAGGGCGAGATGGAATCGGTATTCCAGCATTTCCAGCATTCAGGGACCTGAATGGACGGTGGAAGGTGAGTATTTTGCAAAACGTAAGTGGCGCGACACTGTCCATTCTCATAGGCTAGTATTGATTCCGTTGGGCTCTGCTGCCATCCACTTCATTCGGCCAAAGTAGCAAAAAATGCTACTGTGCATGTGCAGATCGCTCCCGGCAATGCGAGGGCATTCATTTAAATAATGGGGAGTTTTGTCATGGACTCTTATGATATGATTTACAAATGTTTTGTTATGAATGTCACAGCAAGGATGGTGGGTCCTTGACAATGCCGGCTGGACTGGCTAAGGAGCAGTTGGTGTACCCACCGAGCTATAATAACTGCAGCTGGTGGCTGGTATGGTGGTTTTATGGTGATCTCTAAATAATTGGGAGCATTGTCATGGACTCGCATGATATCATTTTACATGAAAGGTATTATGCAAAATGTTTTGTTATGAATTTTGAATGTACTAATAAAGCTGTAATCTTTTAATTCCAATGCTTGTCACAGTCTCTTTGTTAGTACTTGAGGCCTCAAATAGGGCCTGCAACTTGCATTTAAAACAGATGCAACAAAATGGAGGATGTTGACTTCCAAAAACAGTTTGTGTGCAAAGTGTTCCGTATTAGACTCTTCCACCAGGTTGTTCATGAAATAGTCTCTAACCTCTAACAAAAAAACATAGTGTGAACCTGGGGGCAGCTAACCATAACATGGTTTACACATTTTTGGGGAACAGAGAAATTGGCAGTGCTCCTAATCAGGCTGCAACTGAAGTGTGCAACCACCCTAAAAGGACAAGCAATGACATTTCCTAGTCACCGACAGTTTTAAAGAGAATCTGTATTGTTAAAATCGCACAAAAGTAAACATACCAGTGCGTTAGGGGACATCTCCTATTACCCTCTGTCACAATTTCGCCGCATTAAAAGTGGTTAAAAACAGTTTTTAGAAGTTTGTTTATAAACAAACAAAATGGCCACCAAAACAGGAAGTAGATTGATGTACAGTATGTCCACACATAGAAAATACATCCATACACAAGCAGGCTGTATACAGCCATCCTTTTGAATCTCAAGAGATCATTTGTGTGTTTCTTTCCCCCTGCAGCTATCTTCCACTGAAGTGTCAGGCTATTTCTTCCTGCAGAGTGCAGACAGCTGTGCCTGTATGTAATTCCTCAGTATGTGAAAGCCCAGCCAGCTCAGTGGAGGATTTATCCAGCTTGTAAAAGATAATAGAACAGAGAGAAGCTGCAGTAATCTAAATATCACACAGGCAGTGTGCAGAGAGGGGCCTGGATGGGGGAGTTCATAGCAGAACCACAACACTGAAGAACTTGGCAGCCTTCCAGACACAGGCTGACAAGTCTGACAAGAGAGAGATAAAGAGAATCTGTATTGTTGAAATCGCACAAAAGTAAACATACCAGTGCGTTAGGGGACATCTCCAATTACCCTCTGTCACAATTTCGCCGCTCCTCGCCGCATTAAAAGTGGTTAAAAACAGTTTTAAAAAGTTTGTTTATAAACAAACAAAATGGCCACCAAAACAGGAAGTAGGTTGATATACTGTATGTCCACACATAGGAAATACATCCATACACAAGCAGGCTGTATACAGCCTTCCTTTTGAATCTCAAGAGATCATTTGTGTGTTTCTTTCTCCCTGCAGTTCTCATGCACTGAAGTTTCAGGCTGCTCTTTTTTCTCCTGCAAACAGCTTTGCCCTTGTCTGTAATTCTTCAGTATGTGAAAGCCCAGCCAGCTCAGAGGACGATTTATCCAGCTTGTAAAAGATAAGAGAGAAGCTGCTCTAATCTAAATAATACACAGGCAGTGTGCATAGAGGGGCCTGGAAGGGGGAATTCATAGCAGAACCTCAACACTGAAGAACTTGGCAGCCTTCCAGACACAGGCTGACAAGTCTGACAAGGGAAAGATACATTGATTTATTACAGAGACTGTGATAGCAGAAAGTGCTGCAGTAAGCCAGAACACATTAGAATAGCTTTTGGAACTTGTAGGATGATAAAAAACAGGATGCAATTTTTGTTACGGAGTCTCTTAAGTTGATTTATTACAGAGATGGTGATAGTAGAACGTGCTGCAGTAAGCCAGAACACATTAGAATAGCTTTTGGAACTTGTAGGATGATAAAAAACAGGATGCAATTTTTGTTACGGAGTCTCTTTAAGTCCTATTGCTAGACACAAGGATTGCAGCACATAACATAACCCTTGCTTGCAGGTTTTTTTTTTTTTTTTTTTTCCTGGACAGAAATGGCGGCATACTCCTGGGTTCAACTCCTCCCCCTGAACCCCATTGGACAGATCTTTTGCATAAATTAAAAGAATCCAGCCCCCCCCTGCCATTCTCTTTTTTTCTGTCCTCAATGGACAAGGTCTTTTGGGGTGTCCGTTTTTGTTTTCTTTTTTATATATTGGCGCCCGAGTTTTATTTAAGCAGGTTCAGCCTCTCCTGCTTCCACTGACATTGCGCTGCCTAAATGGTGGCTAGACATGTGCCCTACCTAGTAGAACTGGCGTGGATCTTCCGGCCGGCTGCCTGGACTTGCTTCCGAGATCTCGCGAGACTTTGCGGGACCATACCTGATTGGCTGGCGGCTGCCGCTGACGTCACCTCCGGCAGAGCGGCATATTTGTTCGCCAGACGCCAGAGCGGAGTTAGCATCCAGCGTGGCTGCAGCACTGGCGTCTGCCTGAGAGGAGGAGATAAAAATATATCTTATTTATCTGGACGGAGCGGGGCCGGGATTACCCACTGGAATACCTACTACGGTGCATCTAATCGAGCTGCAGGACAGGTACACAAGTATCCATAATTTATGGGGATGCTGTCTATTTTTGCTGATGACACACATATATGTATATATTGTCTGTAGGGATGGAGACGGAAAAGGAAGTGGAAGTGAGAGAGGAGAGGTAACTGATGTCTAAAAGACATCGATTGGTTTCTTTTCTCTGCACTGGGTGTTATATTGAATTATTGATTATCCTCACTAGGTGAAGGGCTATAAAAAAGAGTGCTATCCCTCTAGAAGAAGCGGATGTTTTTAGTGGAACATATGTTCTTTTTTTATTATGTCTCCACAGTCCGCCTGAGAGGGAAGGAGAGAGCAGTGTGTCTAAAGGACACAAATCCTCTTCCAAACCAAGATCTCGTTCGGGGTCAAGATATTCTAAATCAAGAGGTCAGGACTCTTCATATGATGCAAGATCATCTAGAAGAGGATCTCCTAAAGAACATAAGAAAGCCTCTAAGAAGAGGAAGAATCGTTCACCAAACAGAGACTCTCCCAGGCGACATTCCTCAACTAGAAGAGGAAGATCTCCAGAGAGACATTATTATTATTACACTTCCCATAGGAGTAGGTCCCCCAGGAGGAGATACTATTCTCCGGATAGATATTATTCTCCAGATAGGACTTATAGATCAGAAAGGCACTACTCGCCAGTCCACGCAAAGAGACCAGCAGCTGATGATCAAAGATATCAACAACCTGCAAAGTCCTTGTGTTGGTCTTGTGCCCAACCTGCACTTCCAGATAAAATGGTGTGTGAGTCATGCTTTGCAGAATTGGGGAGAGACCGGGACACAGACAACCAACAGGTTCTGTCTTTTATTCAACAAACGGTCCAGGACACATTTAATAACATGACAGTGGCGCAGCAAGGGTTGCCGGTGCAGCCAGGCACGTCACAAGAGATATCACAGCAGGAAGGTTCCGCACCACTAGGCTTTGACTTTGCGCTAGTGCCTGCTTTTGTGACAGCAGTGAAAGAAGCTATAGCATGGGAGGAAGAAAATGAAACAAATAAAGAGCCGGATAAATATTATCCTCACTTAAATAAACAGCCTACTAATTTCCCTCTGATGGGGGTTATTAAGGATGTCTTTCTCAAAGAGTGGAGCAAAGTAGACCAGAAACCTTCCCTAACAAACCGTTTCTCTAAGTTATACCCGCTAAGCTCTGAAGATGTTAAGATTATGGAGTCTGCACCAATTGTGGATGCTTCTATAATGCGTTTAGCGCGTCATGTTACGTTGCCTATGGATGATGGAGTTTTGTTCAGTGACCCCTTGGATAGAAAGGTGGATTCAGACATTAAAAAGGCTTTCCTAGCTGCGGGAGCGGCCTGTAAACCAGCAGTGGCACTAACATCCCTGGCCAAGGCAATCAGAGTCTGGGTGGAGAATATAGAGACCGCCATTGAAGCAGGCGCAGACAAGTCAGAAATTATAAAGGCATTAGACGAACTCAAGATATCGAGTGACTTTATTGGGGAAGCGGCCATAGACACAATTAGATCATCTGCAAGATCAATGCTGCATAATGTCACAGCTAAGAGAGCATTATGGCTGAAGCCGTGGTCGGCGGACCAATCTTCAAGGAACAATTGGTGTCGTATACCATATGATGGGGTCCACCTTTTTGGCAGTCAGATGGATGGAGCCATTGCCAGAGTGACAGGAGGAAAGTCAGGCCTCCTTCCGCAGGATAGGAAGACCCGTCCAGTCAACCCTCAAGCCGCGAAAAGAACATTTCCCAGCAAATTTCAGCAAGCCAAAACATATAGACCAGGTAGACAGTTTAATCGAAATTGGAGAGGAACCCAGTCCTCCTTTCTTAAAAACAAACCAAGGTCAGCGCCAGGATCACAGCAGAAACCGAAGCCCTTTTGAAGGTGCGCCCACTCAGACACCGGTCGGAGCGAGACTACAGGCCTTCTGGGGTGTCTGGGTGGAGACGATACAAGACCAATGGGTATTGAAGACTCTCAAAAAAGGACATTCGTGGAAATTCAAAAAGCTTCCGCCTTCCTCAAAGTTTCGAGAAACTCGTCTTCCTTCCAATCATCAGAAGTGTCAAATCCTTATGGAATATGTAGATTCATTAATAAAATCAAAGGCGGTGATTCCAGTTCCAGAGAAGGACAAAGGATTGGGAATCTATTCACCTCTATTCTTGGTGCCCAAAGGATCAGGAGGATGGAGGCCTGTCCTAGATTTGAAGTTTCTGAATGGCTTCATAAAGACCCACCACTTCAAGATGGAATCACTTCAGACAATCATAAAGATGATAAGGTTGAACGATTGGATGACAACGGTGGACCTTACAGACGCTTATTTACATGTACCAATAAACCAGAAGTTCCAGAAATACTTAAGGTTTGCAGTGAACAACCAGCACTTCCAATTCCAAAGTCTCCCGTTTGGAATATCGACGGCCCCTCGAACATTTTCAAAAATTCTGTTACCGGTGATAGCACATTTGAGGATACAAGGGTTGAGGGTATATCATTACCTGGACGATGTGCTGTTGGTGAGCCAGAGCCGTGCAACTTTACTAGTACACCAGAGGATACTAATTCAAGAGTTAGAAAGATTGGGCTGGCTGATAAATTATCAGAAAAGTCAGCTCACACCATCTCAGGATATGGTTTATCTGGGAGCCCGTTTCATCACATCACAGAACAAGGTATGTCTCCCAGAAGAGAAGATCATATCCATACAGACAAAGGTAAAATTGATATTATCGCAGAGGAGGCTGTCATCCAAACAGATCATGAGTCTACTAGGAACGTTCTCATCGACCATTCCGTTGATAAGATGGGCCCACTGGCATTTGAGGATACTTCAAACTTTCTTTCTTCACCACTGGAACAAGTCCAATATGTTTCAGAGATTCATCTTACCAATACAAGTAAGAAAATCCTTGCAATGGTGGTTGAACAAATCACATCTACAGGATTGTCATCAGATTCAGCAGGAAGATCCAATCGTAATAACGACGGATGCAAGTCAGATTGGCTGGGGAGCTCACTGCCAAGAGTCCCGAGTGCAGGAAAAATGGAGGCTCCCACAGAAAAATGTTCCTTCCAACATCCTGGAGCTAAGAGCGGCGCATCTAGCGTTGAGGGCATTCAGGCACATTATTTTCCAGAAATCGGTCATGTTACAGATCGACAATACGACTGCAGTCTCATATATTCGCAGACAGGGGGGAACCAGAAGTTGGAAACTGATGAGAGAAACAGATCTCATGATGTCTTGGGCACAGGAGAATCTTCAAAATCTATCAGCAATATACTTACCAGGGGCTCAGAACACCCTAGCGGATCACCTAAGCAGGGACTTTGCGAATCCACACGAGTGGACCTTGAATGGCAGGGTATTCCAGATGATAATTCAGAAATGGGGCATGCCACAATTCGACCTATGTGCCTCGGCGCACAATGCAAAGTGCCACAGATTCTTCTCGAGGTTCCCTCATCACCTAGCGGAAGGGACGGACTGTCTAACGCAAAAGTGGGACTTCAAAATAGGTTATGCCTTTCCCCCGTTTCCACTGATAACAGGCCTGTTGCAAAAGTTACTGAAGGAGCATTGCATGATCATTCTTATTGTACCCTATTGGCCAAGAAGACCTTGGTTCACGTTACTGAGGGAAATGAGTGTGGAAGATCCATTGAAGTTACCGGCAATCCCAAATCTGCTTCAACAAGGCAACCTATTGTACCCAGAAGTAAGCAAATTAAATTTGATGGCTTGGAAGTTGAAAGGAGGAAGTTGTTAGCACTGGGCTGTTCGGACGATGTCATTACAACTATTGAAAGCCAGGAAGGCCTCGACAAATACAACCTACCATCGGATTTGGGAGAAATGTATTTCATTTTCTACAGAAAACAAACTGAGTCCAATCTCACCAAGAGTGCAAGACATACTCCTTTTTCTTCAGTCTGGAGTGGAGAAAGGTTTAAGCTTGTCAGCTATCAAGGTTCAGGTATCCGCATTATCGGCTCTGACAAACGAAAAGTGGGCTTTCAATCCGCTAGTGATCCAATTCGTTCAGGCAGTACAGAAAATGAGGCCCCCTAGGAAACCTTTTTTCCCGCAATGGGACCTGTGTATTGTTCTGGACGTGCTTTCAAATGCACCCTTCCATCCGGTGGAATCTGCCTCCTTACAGAATGTAGCCCTGAAAACACTGTTTCTAACAGCGATCTCGTCGGGGAAGAGAGTGTCTGACTTGCAAGCTTTGGGTTGTTCGGAGAACTTATTACAATTCTTCCCAGATAGGGTTGTGATTAGGCCAGTGCTTTCTCACATTCCGAAAGTCGCCTCCACATTCCATATCAATCAGGAACTTGTATTACCTACCTTTTCATCAGATAACAATCTTCATCCACTAGATGTAGGGAATAGCATCAGAACATACCTGGATAAAACCTCTTCTCTCAGAGTTTCAGATCATCTGTTCATTAACATCCAAGGAGCAAAGAAAGGTCAGCCCCTAGCGACCAGAACTATAGCGAATTGGCTGGTAAAACTAATTCAACTTAGCTATAAGTTAAAAGGTCTAGAGGTTCCCAGAGAGGTCAACGCCCACTCTACCAGGGGTATGTCAGCTTCCTGGGCAGCTTTTTCAAAAGTGTCAATTGATACAATATGTAAAGCGGCCAGTTGGTCATCACCTCATACGTTTATATCTCATTATCATGTCAATCCAGCATGTTTAACCTCTTTAGACTTTGGTAAAGCTGTTTTGTCGGCATCTGTTAAATAAATTGTATATTTTTTTTGGCATTTCCCACCCTCTACTTCTGATTTGTTATATCCCAGGAGTATGCCGCCATTTCTGTCCAGGAAATCGGAAAATTGTATACTTACCTTCCGTAATTTTCCTTTCCTGGATCAGATAATGGCGGCATACGAATCCCTCCCTCTTGTCCATTTGAGGACTGATTTGTCACGAGAATGGCAGGGGGGGGCTGGATTCTTTTAATTTATGCAAAAGATCTGTCCAATGGGGTTCAGGGGGAGGAGTTGAACCCAGGAGTATGCCGCCATTATCTGATCCAGGAAAGGAAAATTACGGAAGGTAAGTATACAATTTTCCGATTTACTGGTTATCGACAGGTAGCATAATCATTCAACAATTGTAGTTCCCTTTTTTGATCATTAGATGGCAGCAGAGCTCCTGATCATCCAGTATTTGCAGTATGCTGGCTGGATACCAGATGACAGTAGGTTCCCGATCATTCCAGCGGTTGCAGTTCCAGCTGTACGCAAAAGATGGCGGCAGATCACCCAGTGTTTGCAGGCAACCTACATACAGTACATAACGCTCAGTGCTTGGACAGCAGGTGGCAGCAGAAGGCTCCGGTTTGGCCTCTCGCTGCGCTCCGTAGTTGTAGTCCGCTCGCTCTTTGTCCCGGAGTTGCTGCTGTCAGTGGAGTCTCCGGAGCTGCTCGGTTATTATGGCTTCCAGCGGCTCCATTCAGATCCCCCGGCGGTTGCCGCTGCTGCTCACCCAGGACGGGGTTCTGCTGCCCGGATCCAGCATGCGCTGCGCGGTGCACACAGCCGGGAACCTGCAGCTAGTGCGGAGCCGCCTGCTGCGGGGAACCTCCCTGCGGAGCACCATCATCGGGGTCATACCCAACAGCGACCCCGAGCAGCAGCCCGACCTGCACAGGTAACTGCCCCGCCCCTGTGTGCTCCTCAGACAGTGCCCCGCCCCCTGTGAGCTCCTCAGACAGTGCCCCGCCCCCTGGCAGAAGGCCCCGCCCCCGTGTGCTCCCCATATAGTGCCCCTCCCCCTGTGTGCTCCCCATACAGTGTCCCGCCCCCTGACAGAAGGCCCCGCCCCTGTGTGCACCCCATACAGTGCCCCTCCCCCTGTGTGCTCCCCATACAGTGCCCCGCCCCCTGACAGAGGGCCCGCCTCTTGTGTGCTCCCCATACAGTGCCCTGCCCCCTGACAGAGGGGCCCGTCCCCTGTGTGCTCCCCATTACAGTGCCCCGCCCCCTGTGTGCTCCTCATACAGTGCCCCGCCCCCGTGTGCTCCTCATACAGTGTCCTGCCCCCTGTGTGCTCCTCATATAGTGCCCCGCCCCCTGTGTGCTCCTCATACAGTGCCCCGCCCCCGTGTGCTCCTCATACAGTGTCCTGCCCCCTGTGTGCTCCTCATATAGTGCCCTGCCCCCTGTGTGCTCCCCATTACAGTATCCCGCCCCCTGTGTGCTCCTCATACAGTGCCCTGCCCCCTGTGTGCTCCCCATTACAGTATCCAACCCCCTGTGTGCTCCACATACAGTGCTCTGCCCCCCCCCCCAGTGTGCTCCTCATACAGTGCCCCCCATTACAGTATCCCGCCTCCTGTGTGCTCCTCATACAGTGCCCTGCCCCCCTGACAGTGTCCCGCCCTCTGTTCTCCTCATACAGTGCCCCGCCCCCTGTGTGCTCCTCATACAGTGCCCCGCCCCCTGTGTGCTCCTCATACAGTGCCCCGCCCCCTGTGTGCTCCTCATACAGTGCCCTGCCCCCTGTGTGCTCCTCATTACAGTGCCCCGCCCCCTGACAGAGGGCCCCGCCCCCTGTGGGCTCCCCATACAGTGCCCCGCCCCCTGTGTGCTCCTCATACAGTGCCCCGCCCCCTGTGTGCTCCTCATACAGTGCCCCGCCCCCTGTGTGCTCCTCATACAGTGCCCCGCCCCCTGTGTGCTCCTCATACAGTGCCCCGCCCCCTGTGTGCTCCTCATTACAGTGCCCTGCCCCCTGACAGAGGACCCCGCCCCCTGTGTGCTCCTCATACAGTGCCCCGCCCCCTGTGTGCTCCTCATACAGTGCCCCGCCCCCTGTGTGCTTCTCATACAGTGCCCCGCCCCCTGTGTGCTTCTCATACAGTGCCCCGCCCCCTGTATGCTCCTCATACAGTGCCCCGCCCCCTGTGTGCTCCTCATACAGTGCCCCGCCCCCTGTGTGCTCCTCATACAGTGCATACAGTGCCCTGCCCCCTGTGTGCTCCTCATACAGTGCTCTGCCCCCTGTGTGCTCCTCATACAGTGCCCCGCCCCCTGTGTGCTCCTCATACAGTGCCTCGCCCCTTCTGCTCTTCATACAGTGCCCCTCCTCCTGTGGAGTCCCTGGTAGAGTGCCCCTCCCTCTGGGGTGCCTGATAGAGCCCTCTTTGTGTGGTATTCCTTATTGAGCTTCTCTGCACTGTGATGTCCCTGATAGAGTGTAACTCCCCCTGTTTGATTCCTGGTAGTGTGCCCCGCCCCCCTGGGGTCCCTGGTAGTTGGCCCCCTCCCTCTCTATTCTCCCTATACTGCTCCCCCTCTGGGGTCTCTGGTAGAGTGCTCCTCCTACTTGTGTTATCCCTGGTAGTGTACCCCTAATCCCTGTGGTTTCCCTGGTAAGAGTGCTCATCCTACTGTGGTGTCCCTGTGTGGTGCCTGATAGCAGTGGCGTACCTAGGGCATCTGACACCCAGTGCTGGATATTATAAGACACCCCCCCCCCCCAAAAAAAAGGAAAGGAGCGAGTGTGGCATACTAAGCACGCCACGGCAGGTAATGCCAGGTATAGGTGCCCCCTGTATAGGTAATATAGTTGCCCCAGTATACATAATAAAGTTGCCCCCAGTGTAGGTGGTATAGCTGCTGCCCCCAGTGTAGGTAGTATAGTGGCCCCCAGTATAGCTAGTATAGTGGCCCCCAGTGTAAATAGTATAGTGGCCCCCAGTGTAGGTAGTATAGCTGCCCCCAGTGTAGGTAGTATGGCCCCCAGTATAGTGGCCCCCTGTGTAGCTAGTATAGTGGCCCCCAGTATAGCTGCCCCCAGTGTAGGTAATATAGTGGTCCCCTGTATAGCTAGTATAGTGGCCCCCAGTGTAGGTAGTACAGTGCCCCCCCCCCGTATATCTGCCCCCAGTATAGCTAGTATAGTGGACCCCAGCATAGCTGCCCCCAGTGTAGGTAGTATAGTGGCCCAGGAGGGGTGGGCAGCACTATAAGGAGGGGCAGCGGGTCCCCTCCTTCAGCGCTTTCTACTTCCAAAAGTGGCAGGCAGGGCGGGTGGGAGGAGAATAACTCACCTGATTTCCGCGTTCCAGCCGCTGGAACGCTGCGTCGCCGTCACGTGCCACTTCTGCGTCTTCAATGCCGCCCACTGTGCTTCCTTATGAGCGGAAGCACAGTGACCGGCATTGAAGGCGACGCCGCGTTCCAGCGGCTGGAACGCGGAAGTGAGGTGAGTTATTCTCCGCCTGCCTGCCCTGCCTAATTGCCGCATTTTGGAAGTAGAAAGCGCTGAAGGAGGGGACCCAGGTGAGGGAGGGGGGAGGGATATTTCCCCCCTCCCCGCCGCTGTCCCCGCTGCCCCTCCCTATAGCGCTACTTTACCTCCTGCTCTGCCTACCACGGGGGTTGTGGCCACACCCCCTGGCTGTCAATCACCCGGTGCGCCATGCCCCCCTGCGCCCAATGGTAGGAACGCCCCTGCCTGATAGTGTCTGCCTTCTGGGGCATACTTTGAGTGCACTGTGTGGCCCTTGATAGACTGTAACTCCCTCATGTATTATTCCTGGTAGTGTGCCACTCCCCCGTGGAGTCCTTGGTAGTGTACCACTCCCCCTGTGGGGACCCTGGTAGTGTGCCACTCTCCCGTGGAGTCCTTGATAGCGTGCCATTACACACACTGTGCAGCCCACTGATAGACAGCTTCCCCCCCCTTCTCCCATTGACATTCTCCCCAATCTCCATTGGGACCCCAGCATAAGTGCCTTTGGGAGCCCAATGCAGAGTACCTGGCAGGTTCCTCCACCACGATCCACATGCTAGAAGCAGCTGACAGGCTTTTCTCTTCAGCTGAATATAGATCTGCATTTAGGATTTCAGGATTTCTGATGAAGGAATAATGTATTGGTGGATATATAATTCTGCAATCTCCAACATGAATGAAATAGTGATAATACCCCCCTGTCCCATCTCCTGCAGCCTTTGTACTGTGTATCGGGCCAACGTTCATATAACCTAAGAGGTGAGAGGTAAACCAGCTGCTTATCCGTGTACCTGTCGGCTGGGTCGTAGGTCAGGGGAGCTGTTGGCGTTTCCCCAGGGCCAGAACAAGTGCTTTCAACTAGTAGCTCCAGGAGTCATTTCTAAATATTTTATTATTATTTAGTATTTATATATGTTGATATCTCCCAAACATACATTTGAGCGTAAACCTTTACTGCAGTCGCACAGAACAATTACAAGTCATTCATCAGATGTGTAAATGTAGCAATCAGTGTCCTTAAAGGGAAGGTTCAAGCAAAAAAAAAAAAATGAGATTCACTTACCTGGGGCTTCTACCAGCCCCATGCAGCCATCCTGTGCCCTCGTAGTCACTCACTGCTGCTCCAGTCCCCCGCTGGCAGCTTTCTGACCTCGGAGGTCAGGGCCGAATTGCGTACATTTTTACACATTCCCGCTAGTGCAGGAACATTAACGCATACATTTTTACGCGTTAGTGGTGCAACGCGTAAATTTTTGTTCCTGCACTAGCTGGAATGCGTAAAAATGTACGCAATGTGGCCCTGACCTCCGAGGTCAGAAAGCTGCCAGCGGGGGACTGGAGCAGCAGTGAGTGACTACAAGGGCACAGGATGGCTACATGGGGCTGGTAGAAGCCCCAGGTAAGTAAAACTCATTTTTTTTTTTTGCTTGGACCTTCCCTTTAAGATTTGTGTCCAAACAAAATCTCAATTCAGTTGAAAACCTGATTGTAATAAATTGATCCTTCTTACGTAATTTCATGTATTTATATAGCACTGACCTCTTCTGCAGCACTTTACAGAGTACATAGTCATGTCACTGACTGTCCTCAGAGGAGCTCACAATCTAATCCTTACTATAGTCATAGTCTAATGTCCTACCATATTATTATTATTATTATGTATTTATATAGCACTGACATCTTCTGCAGCACTTTACAGAGTACATAGTCATGTCACTGACTGTCCTCAGAGGAGCTCACAATCTAATCCTACCATAGTCATAGTCTAATGTCCTACCATATTATTATTATTATTATGTATTTATATAGCACTGACCTCTTCTGCAGCACTTTACAGAGTACATAGTCATGTCACTGACTGTCCTCAGAGGAGCTCACAATCTAATCCTTACTATAGTCATAGTCTAATGTCCTACCATATTATTATTATTATGTATTTATATAGCACTGACATCTTCTGCAGCACTTTACAGAGTACATAGTCATGTCACTGACTGTCCTCAGAGGAGCTCACAATCTAATCCTACCATAGTCATAGTCTAATGTCCTACCATATTATTATTATTATGTATTTATATAGCACTGACATCTTCTGCAGCACTTTACAGAGTACATACTCATGTCACTGACTGTCCTCAGAGGAGCTCACAAGCTAATCCTACCATAGTCATAGTTTAATGTCCTACCATAATATTATTGTTATTATTATTATTATTATTATTATGTATTTATATAGCACTGACATCTTCTGCAGCACATTACAGAGTACATAGTCATGTCACTGACTGTCCTCAGAGGAGCTCACACTCTAATTCTACTATATCATAGTCTAATGTCCTACCATATTATTATTATGATGTATTTATACAGTATAGCACTGACATCTTCTGCAGCACTTTACAGAGTACATAGTCATGTGGTGGGAGGAGCTCACAATCTGGTTCTTACCATAGTCTAATGTCCTGGTAAGGGGAACATTGGGTGCTCACTTACGGCTCACTACCTATTGAAATTTGTGCGCTCTGGGGCGCCCTTAACAACGTTATTTCAATGGGTGTATTTTTTTCAGTTTTTTTGGGGAGGGGGGGGGGGGGTATAGGCAGAGGGGGGGGGGCAGTTAAGGTTAGCCATGGAGGATAGGTGGTTAAGGTTAGTCGTGGGGGGTAAGTGGTTAAGGTTAGGCATCGAGGGTGGGTGGTTAAAGTGAATCTTTAGCGAAAATTTAAAAAAACACAACAGATACTTACCTAAGGAGGGGGAAGGCACTGTTGGTGGGCCCTGCGGACAAGGTTGGGGAACACAGCTATTGTGTCTTTCCTCTCCTCCTCCTCCTCTCGTTCCCCCGCTGGCTTATCCATTTAAATCTCACTGCGGGAAGTTTGGCAGTCTTCAGGAGCCCGAGTGCTCCTGAAGACAGGCGGCTTCCTCCTGTGCTCACGCATGCGCAGTATGGATCAGCCTGTCATCGGGAGGCGAGTTCTCCCGAAGACTTCCGAAGCCCACCCGCAGTGGAGGAGAGCAGTGACGGGGGAGCCAGTGCAGGGACGAGGAGAGGAATGGGAAGGCTCTATAGGATGCAGAGCAGCCTTCCCCCTCCTTAGGTAAGTATCTGTGTTTTTGTTTTTTTTGGCTTCAGACTCCTTGAAGGTTAGCCATGGGCATTGGGTGGTTAAGATTAGCCGTGGAGAGTGGTGGTAAGGTTAGCCATGGGGGTTTGGTGGTTAAAGTTAGCCATGGGGGGTGGGGTGGTTAAGGTTAGGCGTGGTGGTATGTGGTTAAGGTTAGGCGTGGGGGGGTGATTTAAAGGCGTTATCAGCCAAAAAAAGCCTCCCACCGGTCTACTTACCCAGGGCTTCCTCTAGCCCTTGTCACGAATACGTCCTGTGCGGCAGATCGTCCTCTACGTCTACTGCACCTGCGCAGCTTCCAGTCAAGTCCACGTTGTCCGGAGTGTACTGCGCAGCCGCAGTAGTTCTGCGCTTGTGCAAGCGCAGTAGAGGATGACCTCTGCACCGGAGGGGACCCCGGGCCAGCGGCTGAGAGTGGGGCTGGATGTATCGGCAGCAAGGGGCTGGAGGATGCCCCGGGTAAGTAGATCGGGAGCAGGCTTTTATTGGCTGATAACTCCTTTAAGGTTGGGCATCAGTGGAGGGAGGTTCAGTGGTGTGAGAATACTCAGAATAGGGTTATCTTTAGCTGTAGTAAAATATCAATATGTATTATCAATATTTTACTAGCATCATTTTCACTGTAATAGTCGAATATCAGTAAATTTACAGATCCTCTACTATCGAGTTTTCTGGGTGGCCAGATTTCCCCGGTGCTTTTTTTGCATTTACGTTAATGTCCTACCACAATATCAGGATGTATTTATGTATAGTACTTACATCTTCAGCAGCACTTTACAGTGTAAATTTCCCCGCCTTCCGGCATGTGGCCCCACCCCCCAAAGCAAGAGGTTATAGGTGCTCCTCCTATTTCCAATTACCGAACTGCTGGTGACCTCTTGTGCTGGGGAGAGGACTACGTGTCGGAAGCCAGTCCTCGGGAGACCTAGCACGTAGTTGAACCTCTTGCCGACTGCCTAACGCCGATTGGCCACAGCAGAGTGGCTGTGTTATTCCTCCAGGATGCCATATGGCGTCATCTCACGAGGAGCGAGATTTAACGGGAGCTTGCGCTCGTATGAGCGAGCTCCCATCAGTAAATAGAGCGGGGCACATTGATCAGCCTGCCAGCGGCTGATCAGCACTGGCAGGCTGTTTTTTTTTCCAATAAATTGTATTTAAATGTTTGTATAGTGCTGCCATCTTAAGTAGCGCTGTACAGAGGATAGAATTGTCACTTAATTGTCCATGGGAGGGGCTCACAATATAATTTCTGCTATAGCCATATGTCTAGGTGTACTGTAGTGTGTATATATAGTAGTCTAGAGCCAGTTAAACTTTATTTAAAGTGTACCTGAGATGGGGCCACAGCAATATAATATACATACCTTGGTATCCTCCAGCCCCATCTGGCCTGATCGCTCCCACGCCGTCCTCTTCTGACTGCCTGTTCGCTCGCAACTGGCCCCCGGAAAATCCTCCAGTCGGCGCAGGCGCAGTCCGGCCAGACGTGCACTCCTGCCTATCTCCCGTCGCTGGGAGTGTTCTGCGCCTGCGCAGTAGTACAACGCAGGTGCAGAACGCTCCCAGTGATGTGAACATGGCGGGAGCGTGCTCATGCCCTGGCCGTGCATGCGCAGTTGGTCCAGGACCGGAAGACGTTCTGGGGCCAATAGCAGCCGAAGGGACAGTCAGAAGAGGACAGCGTGAGAGCGATCAGGCTGGAGGGGGCTGGAGAAAACCAAGGTATGTATATTTTATTGTTTTTGCCCCATCTCAGGTTCCCTTTAAGCATTAAAATCGCCCACAAAGTCGCTGCAAAATTGCTTTTGTTACACATTTGAAAAGCAATTTTGCAGCTCTCCTATCTTTTGCTTTTATTGATAAAGCGATAACATATCATGCGGCGTTGTAAAATAGATGGGGAGACATTGCAGCATTAAATATCTCTAACATATGCAACAGCATAATAACCTTTATATAGAAAAACATTTCTTTGCTTCAGCTGATATAAATCTGCAGTGTGTCTACTTCCTGCTTTCATGGAAGCACAGTGTTCTCCCCAGGCTCTTTTAGTCGGGTGCTCCACCCGACTAGTTTTGGTGACCACCCGGCTGTCATCGGCTCATTACTTTCTCTGCTCTAAGCAGAGAAGCACCGGCCTGCATTCACTCATCTCACCCCAATTGTCTTCTCTTTGTCACCCGGCTACTTTTTCATGCTGCCCATCTGGAAGAAAATTCTGGGGAGTACACTGAAACAGACCTAGTGTTAACATTCTGTGTTTACAAATTAGCTGCTCAGCCATGGTAGCCAGCTGACACATCTGAGAGGTCAAATTACAACTTATGCTTAGTCACAGATGAGGGGGAATTAGGCTAAACTCTCTAAATACATACAGGGTGCATTTCTCTATGTATTCCTTCTGTCCCGTGCAAGAGTTCAGGTCCACTTGTAACAATGTTACGCAGGGCAATTATACCGTTCACCAATGGTACACAAAACAGTCATGTAACAATCTATTACATTAGGTTAGTTAGTTCCAGCAGACGTCACACCTGTGCAGACATCAGACTGGAGGCTGAAACGATCAGAAACAGTCCAATAGCTGTTAATCATGTGATGTCTGTACAGGTCTTGAAAGTGGCACTTTGCATTGTATTATGATCTTGTAATTTGCTGGAGGAACAGAGTGATATTTGCGCAGACACTTAAAGGACTTACGAGGTGAAAATAAACTTCAGGGAAAAACAATTATATCTATCCTACTTCTCCTAAAAATGTATTTTTTACATATCCCACAGTTTTATTTTATATTTAAATCTAGTTTTTAAGTTTTTACTGTTTCATTGTCTCTGCTCAATAACACATTCATTGCAGTATGCCAGGGCTCAAATCTATGATTTATTGACCCCTTTTATCTCTTTCCTGCCCTTAAAAGCCATTTACTGACAGAAAAATGTTTTATGGCTGTAATTACTTATCAGTGAGGGTTATGCTATAGTCTGACCCAGTCCGACCCGGTCCCGACCCAGGCAGAAACTGTCACTTTCATACCTGATGTTTAACTTTTTCAGGCAGAGAAAGAAAAAAAGGAACACAGCCTAGTTATTTGTGCGCTTGGCACTATACATACACTTGTCTATCTCATCATGTCACATGTGACCTCGTAAGTCCTTTAAGATGCAGAGCAAACAGAGGAGTAAACTTTTCCTGTTTTATAAGGTGGAGTTTGCCACGATACATTTACCGCGTTATACGTGTTAAAAAATGGTGCATGCAGTGTGCCTTACACTTATGATGCTAAATAGCGTTATAAGTTAAAAAATGCAGGTGGGGCTTGTGTTAGGTTTCCTTTTATCCCAGCCAAATCCATACAACCCCCTCCCCACCCCCGTTAAATCTCTTCCTCTTAATGTAAACTCCCCCTACGCCCCATCCCCCTGCTTCATTCGAGAACCAGGCTTTGGATGCTTAACAGCCCTGCAAAAAATGAGTGAAAGGTAAGTCCAGCACAACACACTACTGCCGGTTACACTAGACCCAGAGTCTCTAAGCTGACAGCCATGTTTGTATGGTGAAATAATTGTGCCAAAAGTGATCCATTATGAGGATGTACAGGAAGTGTGTTACAGAGAGATGACCCTGATATATACGTATATAACTTTTTCTCGCCTGGTAGGATCGGCACAGCAGCGTTAGCTGTTCAAGTGGTCGGCAGTAACTGGCCCAAGCCGCACTACACGCTGCTGGTCACCGGCCTGTGCCGGTTCCGGATCCTGGAGATTGTGGAGACCCGGCCCTATCCGGTGGCTGAAGTGGAGCAGCTGGACCGCTTGGAGGAGCTGCGCAATAAAGAGGAGTGGAAAGAGGCGCTGGGTGACCTTTCCGAGCAGTTCTACAAGTACGCCGTCCAGGTAGGTCATCACTGCTCTTCCATTCACTCTCTTCCCTGGAGGAATTACTAGGAATGCTGGCTCTTCAGAGTATGAAACCCCTCCCCCGAGGTATCACAGTCATCACTGCCCTTCCATTCATATTCTTCCCTGGAGCAATTACTAGGAATGCTGGCTCTTCAGTGTATGAAACCCCTCCCCCGAGGTGTCACTGCTCTTCCATTCACTCTCTTCCCTGGAGGAATTACTAGGAATGCTGGCTCTTCAGTGTATGAAACCCCTTCCCCGAGGTGTCACAGTCATCACTGCCCTTCCATTCATATTCTTCCCTGGAGCAATTACTAGGAATGCTGGCTCTTCAGTGTATGAAACCCCTCCCCCGAGGTATCACAGTCATCACTGCCCTTCCATTCACTTTCTTCCCTGGAGGAATTACTAGGAATTCTGGCTCTTCAGTGTATGAAACCCCTCCCCTGAGGTATCACAGTCATCACTGGCCCTTCCATTTATTTTCTTCCCTGGAGGAATTACTAGGAATGCTGGCTCTTCAGTGTATGAAACCCCTCCCCTGAGGTCACAGCCAGCCTCTGTGGCCAGCTTTTGACTGCTGTATTACCCCTATCTCTAGTGGACTACCCAGGGGTGTAACTACAGGGGAGCAGCCCCTGCAACCGCACAGGGGCCCGAGTCGTAAGGGGGCCCCCACTACTACTTCACTCCCTCTAATAAAGGGGGCTATTCTTCAGATCAGGTGTTTTTGTGGCTACACTTTATATGGGTGTGAAGATTATGATGGCCACATTGTAACCCTTGAAAAATGCACCCCAATGTTGTGCGAGTCATCAGGGATAGCCAAGAGAAAGGGTGTGAACATTGGTGCACATGGATGTATTTTGTAGCTTCCCTTGGGGAATTTGTTTAATGCGCGATCTGTCCCAGGAGAGGATGTCAGGATATGTGCTCCTAATCCCTAGATAGGCTTGATGCACTGAATGCTTGTATGTTTGCACTATTCATGTTACAGGGCCAGAGTTACATACGAATACTGGGGTACCTCTGCGCAGTGTATGAAACTATGCAAGAGAGTGTATTCTTTTGTAAGGAAGACATGGCTTTTAAAGCGGAACTGTAGAGAGAAAATAAACACATTGGGCTCGATTCACAAAGCGGTGCTAACCCAGTTAGAGACTTTAGGCGTGATAACCATTGCACCACACTGGTGAAAAGCCAGTTTAGGTGTGATAAGTTTAGGTGTGATAAGTTTAGATAAGTTTAGATCGCGCGCAAAGTCCCGCACGCAAAGCAGCGCCATTAAACTCTATGTGAAGTGCACCAGACTTTGGTAGCGCAAAACTTTTGATCAGCTGTGCACTGCGGTGCTAACCCAGTTGGTGCTTAAACTTATCACGCCTAAAAACTTATCATGCCTAAACTTATCACACCTACACTTATCATGCCTAAACTGAGCTTGGCTCTGGCCACGCATATCCTTTCTTCGTGTTCCCCGCTATTTCAGAGGGGAACGCGAAGAAAGAATACGCTTGGCAGGGCTGCGCTGGCCTCGACTTACAAGTCGAGGTACGGGACGGACCGGCGGCGGGAGAACGGAGGCTCGGGCAGGACCGGTGCGGGACAGGACAGCTGCTGGGGGCTTGGGGAAGCCCCAGGTAAGTGAAACAATGTGTTTATTTTCTCTCTGTTCCGCTTTAAATTTAGTTATAGGGATAGCAGGGGTTCCAGGATGATTGATTAGCATGAAAGCAATTGCATGTGAGTGTGCAAACGGTTAGCTGATTTTGCAGAATGCAAGTAGGGTTTGGGTAACCTGCATTATTTGTAATCGTGTTGTGGCGGATGAGGGTTCAAACTATAAGAACGATATATCGCTTTTTAATCAAAATCGCGATGTGCGTCAAGACGATTTCAGTATCCTCAGAGTGATGATTTTTTTTCCCTAAAATCGCAGTCCTAGCTCCAACAATTGAGGGTTTGATGCAGGTAGTGAAAGCCAGTGCAAAGGTGCACACAATTATTGTCACCCATGTGAATCAGGACTCAATCCCTCTGGTTACAGTTTGGAGCGAGTGTTGTTCTGTTTCCATGGAAGCGGGAGGAGGGGTCACAAAACGGTGTCGAGCAGGCGGGGTTAGTAGGGGAACAGTGGGCTCAGGCAAGACAATCTAGCAATCCAGATCTCTTTGTGACGGATCCAGTGCTGCTTTACACACGGTAGATTCTCTGCATAGGCAGTCCAGACCGGCCACTCGTCCAAAAACAACCTAGTATGTGTATAGAAGTAGTGCGGTAGGTGATTCACCTATTTATCACGCTATGTTTGCCTTGTTCCAATCTTATCTTAAAGGAAGCCTTTAGGGAATTTTAGGTACCTGCCTCAATACAGGGAAACCTCCTAATCCTCCATAAGGTAGCCATACACTGGTCGATTTGCCATCAGATTCGACCAACAGATAGATCCCTCTCTGAATCTGATCAGAGAGGGATCGTATGGCCACCTTTACTGCAAACAGATTGTGAATCATTTCAGCCTGAAACCGATTCACCATCTGTGGAGCTGCCGCCCCCCCCTGCATACATTACCTGGTCCAGCCGGCGCGAGTCCCCTGGTCCCCGCTGTCTTCTTCTCCGCTCCGGGCTCCGGACCGTTCCTGCAGCTACTGAAGGGCGCTCTACTGTTTAAACTTCCTGCCGGGATAGGAAGTTCTGTGCAGCTGCAGCCGGTCCGGAACCCAGCGTGGAAAGAGGACAGCGGGGACCAGGAGACTTGCGCCGGCCGGAACAGGTAATGTATACCCGCTGTATTGCGTCGGCGATCGAGAAAAATCTTCCGCACGGACGGTTCGACGGGTATCGATGGGAACGATAGATTTCGGACGGAAATCGATCGTTCTGTCAGCGGTGTGCGCGGCGATTTCACAGCCGATTCGATCACTGTGATCGAATCGGCCGTATATCGGCGGGAAAATCGTTAGGTGTATGGGCCCCTATAGGCTGCCCCATCCTCCTGCGCCAGATCGTTTCAATGCATTCCGCAACACCATTAACAAGGGATTGAAGTGAAAGTAAGTGAAAATAAACTTATGAGATAATGATTCGTATGTGTAGGACAACTAAGAAACAGAACATTAGTAGCAAAGATATGAGTCTCATATTAGAGCCCCTGATGATTACGGAAGTACGAAACGCGTAGGGCGGAGCTACACGCAAATAGTCAGCATACGCGAGAGAACCTGCACTGTGATATGCTTGATTTTATACTGGAACATGTGAGTGCACTACTTTTAACATTTTTAATAAATGTGTGTTTTTTACACTATGAGGAGTTCCTTCAGTTGTCAGGTTTTGCAGAGTGAGGTTTGAATCTGCATGTCCTTGTTACTGGAATTGTGATCCTCCTGCTGAGGCTGAGGCTGTGCCAATTGAGACCTGCTGGGAAATCACCACAAGTGAGCGTGCTGTCTTACAATCTGGACGGCAGAGTATCCGGTGAGAGACCTCGTGTGACTTTGTGGGTGTCTCTGTGCACTGGAGGAGAATGTGGGAACCAGGGGCGTAACTAGACATCACTGGGCCCCCCTGCAAAACTTTGGATGGGGCCCCCCATCCCCCTCGCTTTCTGCACAGGAAAACTGAGGACCAATGTGTTTTCCCCATTCAGATAAAAACACTTAGACTCAAAGAGAATCTGTACTCTAATATTCTTACAATAAAAAGCATACCATTCTATTCCTTATTTTCCCCTGGGCCCCTCTGTGCTGTTTCTGCCACTCCCTGCTGCAATCCTGGCTTGTAATGAACAGTTTTAGGCAGTGTTTACAAACAAAAGACTGGCTTCTAACCACAGTATCATAGGCTGAGAACTAGCTTACTGTGTGACTCATGCAGAGCTTGGAGGGTGTGTGTAAAGCTTCTGCCAATGACAAGCAGTGCTGCACATTCCACACATTCCAGCCTTAGCCCGACAGACACGACAGAGGAAAGGAGATAAGATTTATTACAGAGACAATGCAAGTAGGAAAGGCTGCAGTAAGACAGAGCACATTAGAACAGGTATAGGAACTTATAGGACAGAAGAAATAAGGCTTAAAATTTTGTAAGATCTACTCACCCATCAGCATCCATAAATGCGTGTCTAGTGGATTTACAAAATTGGATGAACAGCAGCTGGCTGAGGTTGAACTCTGACAAAACAGAGGTGTTGGTGGTAGGTGGTCCACACATGATGGATAAAGTTCAAAACGCTCACCACCTCAAACTAGCAATTGGGGGAGATACTGTACAGTATAAAGACTCTGTGCGAAACCTTGGGGTGATCCTGGATGGAAATCTAGAACTCAAACAGCAGGTATCAGCTGTCGTCAAGTCTTCCTTCTTCCATCTAAGAAATATAGCGAAAATCAAACACCTTATCCCAGCTGAAGACCTATCTGCCCTGGTTCATGCATTTGTATCCTCCCACCTAGACTACTGCAACGCCCTGTTCATCGGATCTACAGAAAAGGTTCTGCGCCCCTTACAGCTAGTACAGAATGCTGCAGCCAGACTCCTAGCCAACGCCCCCCGCAGCTCACACATCACCCCAGTACTGCAAACTCTTCACTGGTTGCCAGTAAAATGGAGAATCAGTTTTAAGATCTGCCTGCTGACATTCAAGGCTCTACACCACATGGGACCCAAATACTTAGCGGATCTATTGGAACTTTATGCCCCTCCACGCACCCTCCGCTCTGCCAACAAGATGAAGCTGGTTATTCCCAGGGTACACTTAAAGAGAATCTGTATTGTTAAAATCGCACAAAAGTAAACATACCAGTGTGTTAGGGGACATCTCCTATTACCCTCTGTCACAATTTCGCCGCTCCCCGCCACATTAAAAGTAGTCAAAAACAGTTTTAAAAAGTTTGTTTATAAACAAACAAAATGGCCACCAAAACAGGAAGTAGATTGATGTACAATATGTCCACACATAGAAAATACATCCATACACAATCAGGCTGTATACAGCTTTCCTTTTGAATCTCAAAAGATCATTTGTGTGTTTACCTTCTGTCCCCTTCTTCTCTCATACACTGAACATTACAGGCTTCCTGCAGACAGCTCTGCCTGTGCCTGTGTTTGTAATTCCTCAGTATGTGTCAGCCAGCTACTTTCACAGCCTAACAGAGGAGGATTTTTTTCCAGCTCTCTTCTATCACTGATAAGATAGCAGAGAAGCTGCTGGCTTATGTAAATAAAACACACACTGGAGTGTGCATAGAGGAACAGACCAGCACGGAAGAGTTGGCAGCCTTCCAGACACAGGCTGACAAGTCTGACAAGGGAAAGATACATTGATTTATTACAGAGACCGTGATAGTACAAAGTGCTGCAGTGAGCCAGAACAGATTAGAATAGGTTTAGGAACTTGTAGGATGGTAGAAAAAACGTTGTAATTTTTGTTACAGAGTCACTTTAACATTTGGTGCTCGGGCCTTCTCCTACGCAGCCCCTACTCTATGGAACTCACTTCCACAATCAGTACGAGAGGCTCCCTCTCTGGACAGCTTTAAAAAAAGGCTAAAAACTCACCTCTTTTCCCTAGCCTTTGAGACTGCATAATGCAGGGTCACAGCGATTTGAGTCCCCAGGGAGAAAAGCGCTATATAAATATTATTGTTATTGTTGTTACCCGGGGCTTCCTCCAGCCCCTTGCAGCCGACAAGTTCCTCGTTGCAGCTCTGTTCCCAGTACTTACACACACACACAGCTGTATTATTTTACTACATGAAAGCACATGCTATATGGAGGAACAACAATGACATGCTGAACATAAGATATAGTATCAATGTAACTTTGGCAAAACATTCAGAATGTCACAAGCTCTCAATGAAGCAGCAACAGTAACACATCAATCTCCACTCCATTGAGTTGTAAAAGTATTCAGAGGCCATAAAGTCATTAGCCCCTGTGATAAGAATCTAGGAATCCTTTTGCTGAAAAGGGACAGTCTACAACTTTTTTTCAAAATGTGACTCCTTTGTTTGTAAAGTCTTTGTCAAGTCTTTAGAACTTAGCTGCAGTGTGAGACAGATGTTTTTTTTTACGAACCCTGGGGAGCAGGGACAGTGTACAAATTCCAAAGTGTGTGTGATTCCTTATCTGTGTGCTGGACACATGCAGTCAATATAACAATGCTGTGAGAGCAGAATACGTTTTTTTTCTCCATGTCCTTAGCTGTCAGTCTCTCAAACTTTTCCCCCCACGGGCCCCCGGTGGAGGCAGCCCTTGCAGGGTCTATTGTTACGCCCCTGGTGGGAACCTGTGAGTTGTAAGGTGCTTTTATTGCTGTCTGTGACCTGGCAACTAAAATATATGGTGAGGACCTGTGATACCTATTCAATAGGTGGATGCACACACAGATCCCATTTAGCACTGGGGGTTTTGGTATAGAGGCTATTGTAGTAATACAGTATCACGCTACGTTTTTTTTCCTTTTTTGTGTTTTTATTATTACAGTGATATCACTACAGGAAGGCGGAGTTGATGCATGAGAGCGCAGTATCCTGGAGAATGATGAGTCTCATATTGTTTTCAGCAGGGCTGTGGAGTCGGGCAATTTTGGGTGCCTGGAGTGGGGAAAAAATGCACCGACTCCTAATGAATTTGTAACTGTAATTAAAATAGAAAATATGATAAAATGTTCTATTTCTCACATAATAGTCATTAAAAACAATGTATATATACAGTAATAGCTGTGTTCAGTCCACAAAAATGAAATAAAAGAATCAAAATTAGTTACTTGTGCTGCTTCAATAAAGCAGTCCCCGTATTTTTAAGGTCAGATATACATATCTGATTGTGACTGTATATATGATATGTACACAGGAATCTCTTATATATACTAAATAACATCTATGCTGTAAGAATAAAGCCTGATGTGTAGCTGTGTCACTAATAGAGATGGTCAATGAGATGGAAATAATTCTGCGTTGATGCTGATTTATGCAAATGTATGCACTCTCTTTGCTCATGAAATCAAATCATTTGATATGTTGTTAAAATTTGGTTTGGTGACTACAAATTAAAGGGTAACTGAGACGGATGAAAAGTAAAGTTTTATACATACCTGGGGCTTCCTCCAGCCCCCTTCAGTCTAATCAGTCCCTCGCTGTCCTCCACCACCCGGATCATCTGCTATGAGTCCTGGTAATTCAGCCAGTCAGCGCTGTACGGCCGCATGCCGCTCCCACAGCCAGGAACATTCTGCACCTGCACAATAGTGCTGTACAGGTGTAGTACGCTCCCGTGTGCATGTGCACTACGCCCGACTGGCTCAAGTACCTGGACTCATAGCAGAAGATCCAGGTGGTGGAGGAGGACAACGAGGGACTGATTATCCTGAAGGCGGCTGGAGGAAGCCCCAGGTATGTATAAAACTTTAATTTCATCTGTCTCAGGTTTACTTTGTTACACAGTAGTACTATACATATGCACTTCCCACAGAGCTGCAGGGAATCCACTGAGAATGTTGTGCACATTGAACACAGAGGTGTTGTCTATCACCCATAAACCTGGTTCAGATTGTGCATGAAGAATGTGTAATAGAGGAAGAATCCCCTCATTCCCCTGCAGAGTACCTGCACATCATTCTTGTACCCACACTTACATTGCCTAGGGCCTGATAGATGTTCTTTGTTCCGGTTTGTACCTTTTACAAGTACTCTTACCAAGGACTAGTTTTAGTCTAAAGGGAATAAATATAGTAGTCTACATATCCTTCTCACTTCAGTTGTCTTGTAAAATTCCTAAGCGTTTGGCAGTTAAGAGACGAATTTCATGTTACATACTTTTAATCAACAAAATTGTAATATGCAAAATAGAGGAGTCGGAGTTGTGGAGTCGGAGTCGGTGGAACCCTAAACTGAGGAGTCAGAGTCGGTGGATTTTTGGACCGACTCCACAGCCCTGGTTTTCAGTACAGGAAGAGTTAAGCAACTTCAGTAGTTATCTATGCAAAAGAGCTTCTCTGAGCTCCACGACTAATTTAATCAGTGAGCAATGCTATTTCTGAAGCACTTATCTCAACCTGTCTCTCACCGTTTCTTGTTTGTTTAATGTTTTTCTGCCAGGAAGTTCAAAGGATCATTAGCTCTGCTCTGTTTCATCATTAAAAATACAGAGTGTAATTTGTAAACTGCAAATATTAGAGAAGGAGACAGTGTTATAGAAAAAACAGCTATATAACTGGAAAAAAATGGCTACTAATGTTCTATTAATTATTCGTACTGCTCATACAATTATATCATAAGGGTTTTTTTTTTGGTTCAGGTTCACTTTAAAAGGAAATAAATATGGCAGACTCCGTATATCTCTCATTTCAGGTTCTCTTTAAAATCCTCTAGTACTCCTTTGCATCAGAGCACCAGCACACTGCAAGTGGTTATTAAAGTGGATCCGAGATGAAAAATTAACTATAACAAGTAGCTTGTCTATATATATCTTAGCTAAAGTTTACATAGTTTACACAGCAAATATAGCTTCAAACAGCTTCAACAGTATATGATTATGTCTTCCTGTGATACAAGAGCAGCCATATTCTGCTTGTCATCATTACACAGGCAAGCTGCTCTGCATCTCCTCTCCTCAGCCTGTGAAAACTCCACTCCCCTCTCCTCCTTTCTTCTCCCCTCTCCGCCCCCTTGCCTCTGAAATCTCTGGCTGGTAATGCCTCTTCCTCCTTCAGGAAAAGCCACCTCCTCCCCAGACTGAACCCCCATGAGCACTTGCTACATGAGACTCAGAATACCAGGGCGCTGAAGGAGCGGTCGGATCCACTTTAAGAGATTTTTGTTAAATTTTATATTTACCTTTGACGTAGGCAGAAACAGTTTTGTAAAACTTTTTTGCTACTATATTTACCTGTTGCAATTCTTGAAATGATTAACCCCCTTGCCGGTCCAATTCTTGCGGCAAGGGGGCAGCGCAGCACTGTTTTTTTTTTTTTTTTTTTTTTTTTTTTAAATCATGTAGCTAGCCTAGCGCTAGCTACATGATAGCCGCTGAGCAGCGGCATCCCCCCTCCCACTCCGATCGCCTCCGGCGATCAGAGTAAGCAGGAAATCCCGTTCAGAATGGGATTTCCTGCTGGGCTTCCCCGGTCGCCATGGCGACGGGGCGGGATTACGTCATGGACGTCGGGACGTCAGAGGGAATCCCGATCCACCCCGTAGTTTCCCTGCCCCTTCCTCCTCTATACCGGGAGTTGGCGGCGCACTCGTGGAGTTGGCGGCGGCGTTTTTGAACCTGGTCTTCACGTTTTTACAGATTGCGGTCCTTAGCTACACAAGGGTCTACATGTGATGTACATGTATACTGTATGCCTCTGAAGAAGCGATCCTTGATCGTGAAACACGTGTCAGGCAGTCGTGTATTTGTGATTTGGAATTCTGGAAACTGTGTTTATCCGTGTGTCCGCAACTGTGAAGACTTTGATTAGAAGAATAAAAAGACTATAATTGTTCATTAAAAGCCCCATACTCATGTTTTGTAAAGTTGGTATCTAACTCAGGGGTGGAACTACACTGTTTTGGTTTTATCTGTAACTGGTTGTGTACTTGCTACATGAGACTCAGAATACCAGGGCGCTGAAGGAGCCGTCGGATCCACTTTAAGAGATTTTTGTAAAATTTTATATTTACCTTTGACGTAGGCAGAAACAGTTTTGTAAAACTTTTTTGCTACTATATTTACCTGTTGCAATTCTTGAAATGATTAACCCCCTTGCCGGTCCAATTCTTGCGGCAAGGGGGCAGCGCAGCACTGTTTTTTTTTTGTTTTTTTTTTTCTTTAAATCATGTAGCTAGCCAT
This sequence comes from Hyperolius riggenbachi, assembly GCF_040937935.1. Taxonomy (NCBI): domain Eukaryota; kingdom Metazoa; phylum Chordata; class Amphibia; order Anura; family Hyperoliidae; genus Hyperolius; species Hyperolius riggenbachi. The sequence continues at coordinate 18,473,649 of NC_090656.1, read as the reverse complement.
AGCGGCTCCGCGCGGCAGGTAGCGGCGAATTGGTGGGTAGCGGTGGCGATCGCGTAGCACATGCAGCTAGCAAAGTGCTAGCTGCATGTAGGAAAAAAAAATTGCAAAAATCGGCCAGAGCAATCCTCCTGCGCGAGTTACCCCGAGCTCAGCTCGGGATAACTGGCAAGGAGGTTAAAATCTGTTATTCAGAACTGGACACGTTATAAATACAGATAATGTTTATAAATTCTGCTCCCTGCTCTTGTAATGTTTCCATAATGGTGTTTTTGTTTTCTCGGTTTCAGCTGGTGGACATGTTGGATAATTCGGTGCCGGCAGTTGCCAAACTGAAGAGGCTGTTGGATAATCTCCCCAGAGAGCTTCTACCGGATATCGTGACCTCCATCATCCGGACCAGCAATGAGGAGAAGCTGCAGGTCAGGAGCGGGCTGGGTTCCCGGTATAGAGGAGGAAGGGGCAGGGAAACTACGGTCAATAATCCCCAATATAATTCCCCCGACTAACCGCAACAGGCTAAACTTGGCCTTTTATGGGATCTCTTCACTTCGCAACACATAATGATATCAACTCAGACATGTGAAACAAGACTAATGGCTTTAGGTTGTCTATTTATGTCAAAGCACTCAGCTCATTCCTAGATTGAGGAACTTTGAGCCTATTTATAGAAGTAGTGCTGTGGGTAAAAAATATTCATTCAACTGTTTAACACGTTATGTTTGCCTTATTCCAATCTTATCCTAAAGTAAACATCCGGGCTGTGAACAAAAACTTACCTGGGGCTTCCTCCAGCCCCTGGTAGCCTATCTGTCCCTCGCTGCAGCTCCGGTGTTCCTGCATCCTCTCTGTTGCAGATATCGACCATGCCAGGTTGGCATCTTCTACGCCTGCTCGAGCATGTGGCCGTGCCGATTGTGCTCACCTTGCCTGGAGCAGTACCTCTGTGCAGAAGCAGTACCTCTGCGCCTGAAAAGAATGCTCCAGGCTACGTGATCACGAGTGGCACGCTCCCACAGTTGCAGAAGAGGGGGAGGTCGGTGTCTGCAACGGAGGGGACCAGCTGGGATCAGAACTGCGGCGAGGTCGCAGGACGGCTGCCAGGTGCTGGAGGAAGCCTCTAGTTCTGCCTGTTCAGTAAGCCAGCACCTATTCAGTAGGAGACCTTGGGCAAGATTCTCTAACACTGCTACTGCCTATAGAGTGTATTTCATCCAATAGAGCAGTTTTTATTCTCTGGCTCTAATGCCTCCATTTGAATGTGATGATTTGTATGCATTTTCTATGTGGAGTGCATTTGAAGGGAGAGATGCCCTCTAGTGTTCACCCTGGGTAATGCAGCTTTACATTTTACAGCCACTGTTATGATTGAATTTGTTAGTCTATTATTATTATCTATATAGCGCTGGCATCTTCCGCAGCGCTGTACAGAGTATATTGTCTCGTCACTAACTGTCCCTCAGAGCAACAATCTAATCCTTACCATGGTCTTATGTCTATATCCTGTAGTGTATGTATTTATCAAAGTCTAGGGCAGAGGCGTCGCTAGGGCCTTTGATCCGGGGCACCGGATCGATTGATTGGCAAGAGGGGGCACTGGGCGGAACGGCGGGGGGAGCGGGCAGTTAAAAACTCGCCTCCAGCTTCTTCCGACTTCCTCCACGGCGTCCATCGCCTTGGCTACAGCGCCTCCTGTGATGTCATCACGGGGCGCTGTTACCCATGCAAACTACCACAGGGAGGAAGCCGGAAGAAGCTGGAGGCTGCGATCGGAGGTGAGTTTTTAATTGGCTGCCCCCCCCACACTGCACCGCCTCTTTACTCCTGCCTCTTACATTTAGGGGAAGCTACCTATCTAATCTACCCTAGGGGAAGCTTCCTATATCTCCTACGCTGGGGGCAGCTACCTATCTTACCTATGCTGGGGGAAGCTACCTATCTAACCTATACTGGGGGAACATACCTATCTAACCTATACTGCAGGCACCTACCTATCTACAGCCAAGTAAAGCCCCAGGGCCCCAGCCCAGCAAAGCAGAGTCCTCAGCAAAGCAAACACCCCAGCCTAGCAAAGCCTCCTGGTCCCAGCCCGTGCCGCACACTCATTCCCTCTCGGTGCCCAGGAGTACCCCAGATCTCCCAGGAACCTAGAAACACCCCTGGTCTAGGGCCAATTTAGGAATCAGGAATTCTTTATTTCGCCAAGCATAACTGGGTCATGCCCGGAATTGGGTTTGGCACAGTACAAATAGCTCCGAAGAGACAGCGATAGGTAGTATAGAACAGCAGAACAGAAGTTGCATTACACTTATACACAGAGGACAGGCATTTACAAAGATAAAAAACACATTATATTGCACTAACATTTGCATTACATGCAAGAGCAGCAATTATACAGTACCCGTGACAGGTCAAAAGACATAGAGTGGCCTATCATTAGTATTGTGTGCAGATGGGAGTATGTGGAGGGAATTTAGGAGGCTGACGGCCGCGGGAAAGAAAGAGTTACTGTGTCTGGAAGTCCTTTTGGAGATGGCCCGAAGCCTCCGTCCCAGTGGGAGCTGACAGAAGTAGCGGCGGCCCGGGTGAGTGGGATCGTTAGCGATCCTCAGCGCCCTTGATCTCAGCCTTCTCTTGTGTAGGAGGTCAAGTGGGGGAAGAGGTCTCCCAATGACCCTCTCCGCTGCCCTGATGACTCCCTGAAGTGTGAGCCTGTCGCTGGCGCCGGTGTACCAGACCAGGATGGAAGAGCAGAGGATCGATTCAACGGTGGCGGAGTAGAAGCTGGTCAAAATCTCTGGGGCCATGCTAAACTTCCTCAGCTGACGAAGGAAGTAGAGTCTCTGCTGGGCTTTCTTTTGGATGGCAGTGATGTTTAGGAAAGCCAATTAACTTATCTGTTTGTTTTTGAGATGTTTGAGGAAACTGGAGTGCCCAGAGGAAACCCACACAGACATGGGGAGAATAGTGTAGATAGTGCCGTGGCTTTGAACCAGGGTCACAGTGCTACAAGGCGAGAGCTTTGTGCTGCCCTCTGGTCTATAGTTCATTTGCTCTGGCACGGTGCCAGACAGTGTTAGAGTTATAGTTAGAGTGTCCACGCCTGCTCGTCATTGGCATGGAATTTTGTATGTAACCTTCAGGCTTGTGGGGGTTTCCACTTGGTACTCCAGCTTCTTCCTTCATTCCAAAATATGCAGGTAGGTTAATTGGCTTCCTAGTAAGAAAACAATCTGGCCATACATTGACTGATGTATAGGCACCTTGAAGGTGCCTATACACTTTTATCTGGTTTAGGAAACACCGCTGACAAGGTTTAAGTGCTAAAAAGTTCAAAGGGTCATTATTTACATTTGTTTGCTGCTAGAAAAAGCAGATTCTACATTAGATTCTCATGGCTGCTGTTTACAATTCAGTCTTTAAAATGCAGCCCTTAAAGGGAACCTAAAGCGTTTTAAAAAAAGCAAGTTTAACTTACCTGGGTCTTTCACCGGCCCCCTGCAGCCATCCTGTACCCGCGCCATGCCAAACCGATCCTCCAGTCCCCTGCCGCAGCTCAGGTTTGTTTTCCTGTGACTGAGCCAGTCGATAGCCACTGTGCTACAAAAAATATTATTAATATTAATTCAATTAGTGCAAAATTGTATCTGAAAAAGCAATAATAATATCAGAACAATAGGTGCAGACACTGGCAACATCAAACCATCGACAAAAACCACCAAGCTACCAAGCCATTATATGTCGCACACTAAAAATACCGAATAAACTTGATAACAATTTGTTGATTGCAATAATATAAAGTTGTTTATTGAATATTTTTAGAAAAAAAGTTGGTAAAAGCTAATACAGCTTACATATCAGTGATCACCAAGCCACCCTTAGGATGCACCCAGATGCCCCATCCCTTAATATAAAAACCCTCGCCTTATATATCGTAGACCACAATGGTACCCCTCAAAGCCTCCAGTAAGAAACGTGAGTTATCCTGAAGTGCTTACAAAATGACAGTCAGGTAAAATAATTAATACTCTCACAGAGGCAAAAAAGTGGGGACCAATATGATCACGTATATATTGCCGCCAGTTAAATTTTCAGAACATATTCCGCATGGCAACCATATCACATATAATTCCTATACTCCTTGGGCCTATATGCGCTTTCAATATGTGAAAGATTGAGACCTATTGTGCTCCCGGTATTTATACACACAAACTAGATTGTCCATACAAAAAAA